>NC_090449.1:418429243-418802387 GCF_031143425.1 Pleurodeles waltl
GACACAGGCTGCCGGCACCAAATTGTTATGTCAAGGAAATGCCAACTTTCCCAAAGTGGCATTTCCAGAATTGTGACTTCAAATCTGACTTTCCCATTGGCAAGGATTTTTTATTATAATTATTTTGTGACCAGAAGTGAAATTTGTACCTTTTCCCAATCTAAAGTTAGCATTCATTGAATGTAATAAGGTAATTGAATGTTATCCTATTGGAGAGGGAGGCCTGACGGCAGTGAAAAAACAAATTTGGGAGCACGAGTAAGACTTGAAAACACATGTTCTCCCAATTGAATTCAATGCACTCTGCCCTATGGGCTATTTAGGGCCTAGCATAGGGGTGATATATGGATTAAAAAGAGAGGTTTAGGCTTAGCATAAGGTTTATTTTGCCAGGTTGAACTGGCAGTTTCAAACTGCACACAGGCTGCAATCGCAGGTCTGAGGGCTACTTAAGTGGGTGGGACAATCAGTGTTGCAGGTCACTAGTATGATTTAATTTACAGGCACTGGGTACATGTAGCACCATTTTACTAGAGTCTAAAAGTAAATTAAAAGTGACAATTGAGTTTAAACCAATTTTACCATGTTTAAAGGTGAGAGCATCAAACACTTTGGCACAGTTAGCAGTGGTAAAGCGCACAGAGGTCTAATGTCATGAAAATCGTATTGCACGAAACAGGAGGGGAGTAGACAAAAAGATTTGGAGAAGACACCAAAGACTGTCAAGTCTAAGACCAGCGCATGTAGCTAATATATGGGGTTAAAAAAAGAGTAGCCCAGTCAATCAGAGTGCTCAGACGGCATTCTACAACAAGCTGTTTTTCCTCCTTTTATTATCCTTATAACATCCAAGATAGAAAGGCTAGACTTACCCTAATGTGTGTGAGCTAAAGCTAAAGTTTTCTGTTTTTTCGGTGTGCTCCTTATCTGAACAGCTGGGTCGTTTGGGAGCAATGTCATCTGACCTCTAAGTGCATAGGCCCATAAGCTGAGCAGTCTGGACTCCATACAGCTTAGAATATACAGAAGGCTCTCCGCAGTCTTAAATTGCAACTGCCACAGTGGGCTTGTGTCAACTGCTCACTGAAGGTGTTAGTCTCCTCTGACATACACAGTTCTGAGTGCTTAATTTGTCAAATAAAAGGTTCTGGCTTGCTGGGGCTCAAAGTTTTTCGCGGACACCTACTGCCTGAGCACTGGAGAGTGTTGAATGTCAAGAGTATGCAGTCTTACTTCTATGTCAATTTTCTTTAATCCTCACCAGACATTCCCTGCCCTTTTATGTTACTCTTTCATGTAGAGACTGATTTCCAGGGAGAGGAAACGGCCTGTCATCTTCATGAGGCTTGTCATCTTTATGAGGGAGTGCAGACCTGCTGATAATTGAGGGAGGGTACTTGATCAATACGCTCTCAGTGATGATGAAATCTTAAGGGACATATTTAGTTAGTATTTTGTGTTGCTTTTACGCCATGCAAGGCGGTGCACGGTGACGTAAAACCTATAATGAGATTTTCCAAGCCATGAAAGGCCACCTTGCGTGGCCCTGCATGGCTAGGTAAATCTGGAGCAATGCAAGGCAGTACAAGTCACTACCTTGCGTTTCTCTGCCCAAGGAGGCGTTCAATGGCTGGAGCATGGGTGTTCCCACGCATCCACCCATGGATTCTGAAGCATTCCCAGATTTACCAACACTGGTAGTCCTGGAAAATGTCAGAATGCTACGCCTTCCCAGGGCAGGTGTAATGAGGAGAAATAAATTTATTTCTCCTCTTAGATGGCTCTAGGCAGCAGTTTGTGTGCCAGCGCAGGTTTAGAGGAGGAATGCTCCGTATCTTGTTAGTTATGGCGCATTCATGCCCTTTCACGCAGTGCAGCAAAGTGTCTTGCTGTATTGTGCGAAATAATGATAAATATGGTCCTGGTTATTTAAGCATCTATAAGGTTGTCAGGACTGGAAACAGCACCTACACAAGTCACAAGGCAGTAGGATGATCTGTGTCTGACTCTCCTCAGGGGTTGCGACCAGCACACTCACACTGTATGAAATGACCCCTAAATCCTCAGCTCTCTGTCTGTGTCCTACCACTTATGCAACAACACATTTCTTTGATACCAGATTTGTTATATGGGGGTCTTAAAATTCAACTTTTTGTGATTTTTATTTGGTGAGATTATTTTCATTTTATTTGGCACACTTTGCACGTGATTTTAGCTCTGGGTTGGGTCTGTTACGCCTAGCCTCTTCAAGGCAGAGGGATCACTTTTCCTCTGTGGGCAATTTTGGGTGAGGTCACAGAGGTTAGCACGTTAGTGGATCAATGGATGTGCCCAGGCACTAATAAAAAGCGGCCTGAGGCGTAGCAAACAACTTTAGGTAGAAGTTCCCAATAAGTACTATCTATTTACTGTTTGAGTTTATTGTACAAATATACTTCTGGGAGGTCTTGAAATCTGACATATTGTGATTTTTATTTGGGGATTTTATTTGGCACACTTTGAAGATAATTTTAGCTCTGGATAGGGCCTGTTAGAGCCCGCCTGGTGCCTTTTATGGCTTGCCTCTTGAAGGCAGAGTGATCACTTTTCCTCCATCGGCCATTTTGGGTGAGGCCACGGAGGTTAACGTTATAGTGGATTAGTGGATGGGCCAAAGCACTAATAACAAGCATTTGCAATGCAACGGGTCTCGTGTTTGCTCACGTTAGAGCTATTAGCGTTGTAAATCCCTAACTGGACTTTTCTTGCCACATAAACTAATAATGAAAAGTAAAACAGTTTCACATATGCGAGCCAATAGTCGGCTTGAGTGTGAGGGAGACACAGAAAAGGAAACAAAAGTTTGCTCACAGTGAAACTTATCGGCAAAAGTGCATTTATCCATGTAACCAGCAAAAGTGCAATTATTCATGTAACAGGGTCGATGTTGTTGGAGTGTGTCTTTTAAAATTAATATTAACATGAAAAGCTTGCTATATATTGTGTAATGAAGCTGTATGTAGAAAATAATGCACACGTTTGAAATGTGCCCACGGGGAGTAGCCACCAATGTATACGAAGACTAATGAAACTTATTAATGATGAGTCAATTATGTACTAATGTTATGAATTTGTATTAGCATATTATAATTAGAATCATATATTAGGGGTTTGTTAACTAAATTACTAGGTCTTAGTTAGCGAGGGTCTGGGCCTAGCTGCCTGGTCTCATATTAAACTGTGTTTTTCCTAACGTGCAATGTGCTGTCTTCCTGAAGGACACGAAACTGTACTTTTCCAGAAGCTAGAGATGTGTGTGTAGCCGTAGTAAATTCTTTCTCATGGGACCCGACTTGCTCAAGGAGACATTCTTGCTGAATGCAACAGTGTAATTCGTAACAGGTGCAAGGCTGCCTGGAGTAGGAGAAAACAATAGGACTACTGACTGGAGCGTAAAGTGTAATTTTCTTACCTGACATTCCACCCGATGAAGACGTCAATAACGAGGGCCAATCAACGGCATCAGAACTGTGTTCCGTGGAAAATTCTAGTAGGTGTGTGAAGAATTATTGGACAGAGATAATGATGCACCAAATATTATCCAATGGGGAATTAAGGGCTAGTTCGACAGTTTTTATATATCCGCATGACCCGAGGAGAAATCGGACATTATTGGCCATTATTCGGACCTTCTACTTTAAGCCATTGCTCTTTTGAGCATTTGCTGTTTATTCTTCCTGATTCTTTACACCATCCTCTATCCAATTCTTACCTGATGCTTACTTCTCCTCCCTATGAGGGGAAAGCCTTATTCTTTAGCTGTGCCATACTGAGACTTTGCCCTGTCCTATCCTTGCTGATGATGAATCGGCTGATGTCCTGAGGACGAAGACTGACGCTGTTTGTTGATTCATTGGAGGGGTAACTATCTAATGGAAATGGTAATTGTCTGTTTGCCTTTTCTTTCTAGGTACCAACTGCTCTTTGATAGAGGCCATAGTTAGATGTTTTCCAAATTTGTGTTTGCTAAATTGTTTTGCATGAAGTCCAACATGCTGATGCTAATTTGAGGTTAGTTAAGGTGTTCATAAATACCGGATGCAAATAGACAAATGACTGAGCTCTTTCTTTGTTGAATTTTGCACTACTGAGACTTTGCAAAGCTGCTTCTTATTAATGATGTGTTAATGCTGAATGAATATTCTCTATGCGTTGATTAACTGTGTTCAAGTTATGAATCTGAAGAGTTATTAATGAGACTGATTGCTAATGAGTTTAACGGAGATGATTATTAGATTGTAATCAATAGGGAATAAATATCCTAACACTTAACTAGATTTGTGTGGTTATTCATGGCCGAAAGGTCATGGTGTTCTCATTTATTGATTCTTATTAAATGTTATTGATTAACCTGTTGATTAGCTACTAAGAATATTGATTGGGTTATTGATATATTGATTTTATGATGCCAGAAAGATACCTCGTACTGGGAAGTCTCCGAACGTTGTCAAAAGGTTCATCGGCCTAGGCGTGTCTCCTTGTGAGTTTACTTATCAAGGTTCTGACGCACTATCAATGTCATGCAAAGGTCTTGACTTCTGCCCAATAAGATTGCGCTGCGCAAGAAATGAAAAGATAAAGTAGTCCAGAAACCAGCTGAAAGCACAGAGCCTTTCACAATTGGATTCAATCGATTTTTAAAAGGCAAGCCCACGAACTAATGAAAATGAAGGGCGTGACATGGACGTGGTTAGAAGCCCACATAGAGATTAAAACATGGTCCAGATCACTTGCACGCGCTCCACCCTATAAAGCGTCCCAGTGCATGGCAAACAACTTTAGGAAGAAGCTCCTGATAAGTATGATCTATTTACTGTTTGAGTTTATTGCACAAAGGCACTTTTGGGGGGGACCTTAAATTCGACCTTTGTGACTTTTATTTGGTGATTTGGGGCCAGATGTAGCAAAAAATTTGCGAGTCGCAAATGGCCCGACTCGCATTTTGCGACCCTGCAAAATCGGAAATGGGATGCAGAAATCCCATTTCCGAAGTGCAAATTGCGATGCGAGCCATTACTGACTCGCAAAAATTGCGACCCCATTGTGCGACCCGCAAATAGGTAGATGCAATTTGCGAGTTGCAAACCATATGAAAAAGCCAGTCACAAAAAGCCCATTTTGCACACCCAAATTACCACTAAGTCAGAGCAGGTGGTACCCAGAACCAAAGTATAAAAGGAGACCCAGAAGGCATCTGGGTTAGTCAAAATGGCTGAAATATATGTGATAGCAAGGAGGAGGAGAGTCCACGCCGCACAGCAGAGGAGGAGGAGGAGCCAGAGACAGGAGAGGATATACAGAACCAGGCAGACACTTTTCCAACAAACTGAGGAGGAGATATATGACAAATACAGACTCAGCAGTGCAGCAATATTAGAATTAATTGATCTACTCAACCCGCAGCTTCAACAACAGACTGTGTGCGGCAGCACCATCCCCACACATGTGCAAGTGCTACGCTCACTGCACCTCTTGGCCTCGGGTAGCTATCAGGGGGTGATTGCAGTGGCAGGTGGGGTATCCCAAAGTGCACTCTCACGGTTCTTCAGACGTTTCCTAGATGCCATACTCACACACATGTCCAGATACATATACCTACCCAGGAATGAGGCAGAAATCAACAGCACCAAGTTGGAATTCTACAGAATTGCCAACTTCCCACATGTAATAGGGTGTGTAGACGGGACACATATACAAATATGCCCTCCTGCAAATCTGGAATATCTGTTCCGCAATAGGAAGTGTACATATTCACTGAACATCCAGGTGGTATGTGACGCCCATTATGTCATCACTGACATGGTAGCCAAATTTCCAGGGAGTACACATGACTCTTACATTTTCAGGCACAGTGGGATGCACCAACGCCTAGAACGTGGGGAGTTTGGAAATGGATATCTATTAGGTATTGCTGCAGACACCCTGAAGCCATACACACAGGTCACTGTAGAAACCATCCATGCCCTGCTAACATTGTTAATTTTTGCCAGACAGGTGACAGTGCATATGCGCTACGACCATGGATACTTACCCCGTACCTAACACCCAGCAATGAGAATGAGAGGCGATATAACAGTGCACATAGGCGGACCAGAAATGTCATAGAGAGGACCTTTGGACTGTTAAAGGCAAGATTCTGATGCCTCCACAGAAGTGGAGGTGCGCTCCAGTATGCCCCAATAACAGCTTTCAAGATAGTTGGCGCATGCGCTATACTGCACAACATTGCCACCAGACGTGGGCTACATCTCACTCCTGAAGACCCAGATTTGGAGAATGACGAGCAAGAGCTACCACATCGCCAGCCTGGGGATAGAAGCATTGCAAATCAAGGCAGACAGAGACGGGACCACATTGCAAACCAATACTTTGGAAGGTACGTGGTAACTGTCACCACAAACACCAATGTCACACACAAAGAGCCCAGTTGTGAAGTGGATCAAACAAAACATTTTAATAAGTGAACCTAATAACAAAATAACTGAACTGTTGGTAAGGGGATGCACATGTCCACCCTCAATGAGGACACATTAACTCCATGTGCCTCATGAGTCCTGCAGTGTTTGGGCCTAACACCTCCTCCTGGTACGCCCAGCATGGCTCGTGCTAGGTGGGTCAGCAGACCCCTGACGTGCACTGCCACTCCGCAAGACACGTGTGTCTGTGGCAGATGCGCTGCTGATGGTGGATCCCTCCTCACTGTCCTGAGGTGTCTCTGCCGTGCCCCTTGCCACCTGCCTGGCCTCCAGCATGTCCACAGCGTGGCTAATGCGGCCCAGTCCCCGCGCCACATCCCCTGCAAAGTGGCCCAGGTCCACCTGCAGGCTCACGGTACGTTGTGACAGGCCTGTGGTGTTCACTGCAAGACGGACAATGGATGCTGCCATGCAGTCTAATCTCTGCACTAGTTGGTGCTCACGGCGCCTTGCACTTTGTCTCTCTGCCACCATTTCCGTCACCAGTTGGCATATTGATAGTGCTAGGTCACTGACATTGACATTCAGTCTTGTGAACTGTGTGTTCACTTCTGCCAGGCCAAGAGTAAAATTGTGCTCCATCCTCTGCATTGCCACAGAAATAATCCTCAATTGTCTTGTTTGCAGGCGCTGACCAGATAGGAGGGATGCCTCAACTGCAGACATGGATGCATCCCCTATATCCTCCTGGGACACTGCCTGGACCTGGAGTCTGCGTCTGCGACGCAGTGGTGCTTCTGGCTCTTGCTGTCTCATACTGTGGCTGTGACCAGGTGTTGTGTCTCTTTCCTCCATGTCCACTTCTTCATCTGGAGGGAACGGTGGTGGTGTGGTGCTGAGCCCTGTGGCGGCTGCTGCAGCCTCCTGCCCTGCCTGTGGCCTGCTTTCTTCACCCTGGATGGTGTGGCTGGTGGGGGTGTCTTGTGGGAGACCTGTGGGACATAGGGAAAACACTGTCAGTATCTAACATCTGTTGTATGCCTCCTAATAAACATTTGCCTATATGCTGCCTACTGTACTACATTGCCCATAATGCACCATTCTGGTGGTTGCTAGTCTGGTTGTGCATGCTGCTGTGTACTGGGTGAGTGTGGGTATAGCATTTATAGGTGTACATGCATGTTTCATGGTACTCACTTTTTGATGTCCCTTGCGCTGACGTGTCCAGTGCTCCCATTCCTGACACTGCCTCAGGCTCCAGGGTCTGCTCAACCAATTCCTCCATGGCTGTGGGTGGTGGGATGGTGGATGGGCCTCCTCCTGTGCCCCTCATCTCCCTGAGGCGCTCTGCCACCCTCTCCTTTGTCCTGGAGCGCAGGTCATACCCCCGTTTTTTAATTTCTTCGATGCTTCTGTGGCTCACCCCTTTGGCATTGATCCTCTCCTGGATGTCCTGCCAGATCCTCCTCGTTTCAGTGTCTGAGACACTCAGGGATGCCTTTCCAAAAAGCTGGTCATGGTGCTGGCGGCATTCCTCTGTCAGCACCTCAAGTTCCTTTTCAGAGAATTTAAATTTCCTCTTCCTTCCTGCACTGCCTGTGTCTTCCATTGTTGCAGCTCTTCCTCCAGGTAGTTGCTCAGCAGTTTGAAAAGGGTGTGGTCCTCCCTCCTCCCAGGTGTATTTGATGTCTTCCTGGCTCTGATGTCATCAGCAAGAGCCAGGAAGTGTTTTTCCAACTGTTTTGCTGCACCTGCATGCAATTTGCAGCACAGTCGCAATTTGCGATACCCGACTCGCAAATTGCGAGTTCGTTTTTAGCGAGATCACAAAAAGCGACCTCGCTATCAGCGGATTCGCAATCTGCGGTGCAACATCATTTGCGAGTCGCAAATTGATGTCGCTTTTTTTGTTGGATCCCATTTTGCGAGTCGGAAATTGCGAGTCGCAATGACTCGCAATTTCCGACTTGCAAATTTTTTCCTTCCTACATCTGACCCTTAATTCTGAATGTTATTTGGAACACTATACACGCAATTGTAGCTCTGGGTGGGGCCTGTTAGAGCCGGCTTGGTGCCTTTTAAGGCTTGTCTCTTCGAAACAGAGGGATCACTTTTCCTCCATCTGACATTTTGGTGAGGCCACAGAGGTTAGCAGTATAGTTGATCAGTGAATGAGCCAAGACGCTAATAAAAAGTGGCCAGGTGCATGGAAAACAACTTTAGGAAGAAGCTCTCAATAAGTATGATCTATTTACTGTTTGCATTTATTACACGAAGGAACTTTTGAGGGGCCTTGAAATTCGACTTACGGTGATTTTTGTTTGGTGATTTTATTCTGATTTTATTTAACACACTTTGCATGTGATTATAGCTCTGCTTGTGGTCTGTTAGAGCCCGTCTGGTGCCTTTACGGCTTGCTTCTTCAAAGTAGAAGGATCACTTGTCCTTCATCTGCCATTTTAGGTGAGGTCATGTAGGTTAGCAGTATAGTGGGTCAGTGGATGGGCCAAAGTGCTGATAAAAAGCAGCCCGTGTGTGGCAAACACGTTTTGATAAGCTGCTGATAAGTGCAATCTAAGTACTGTTTTAGTTTATTGCACCAAGGCATTTTTGGGGGTTCGTGAAATCCGAGTTATTGTGATTTTTATTTGGTGACTTTATTCAGGTTTTTATTTGCCACACTTTGCTTGTAATTTAACTCTGGGTGGGGCCTGTTAGAGCCCGTCTGGCACCTTTACTGCTTGCGTCTTCAAGGCAGAGGGATCACTTTTCCTCCATCGGCCATTTTGGGTGAGGCCACGGAGGTTAACAGTATAGTGGATCAGTGTATGGGCCAGGGCACTATAAAAAGGAGCTGTGCCGAAGGCATGTTAAAGGCAAGTTCGTCTGTGCCCGTCCAAGCCCAGATGGGGCCAGGGAGGCTGTCCGTCGCACATCAGAGGATAAGACAGATTTTCACTGCAGGACAGAATTATTGGGGTTGGAGACCAAAAAGAGGGAAAAAAGAATGTAAAATGCTACATTTTGAAGATGGGGATCCTGTACAATGTGCACAGTGCCACTGGGCTCCAAAGACTCTTGTAAAATCTGGGGGATCAATATACAACTCTAAGGGAATGGGGAAAACTAGGACTGATCCGGGACAAAAGGGCACCATATGTGCTTTGGTAAATGCCAGGTCCTTGGTCAAACATTGCCTTGAAATACATGAATAAAACATTTTAGAGCTTTCGCGTCAAGAATTTTCAATTCTATTAAGGACACGGAGGCGCGGATTATGCTTCTCTTTCTAGGGTTTATTATAAACAGCAGCCAATAGGAGAAGATGTTATTAAATCAAAACATATCCCAGAGTTCCAATATGCAACGTCACAACCATAGAGTCTACAGTATGTAAACATCCGAGGCCAATGAACTTCCTCTTTCTTTGCAAAACTGGTCAATAAAAGTCTATCAAAAGCGAACCCGTAGATGAACATGAATCCAACATCCAAGGAGAACAGAATTCCAAGACGGAAGGACCTACAAGAATTCATCAAATTGTAGCAGACATAATTTCTGGTCGAACCCTAGAAAAAATTGGAAGTAGCAAAAACAATCATACCATATGGCTAGTAAAATCTGGAATCAGTAAACATGTTTAATATATGGCCACAACACTGGGTGGGTAATACCATAAGACAATAATACAAGATACTTAACTCATAAGATGCTGTCTTATTGGTAAACATAGGGAGGGATAATCCTCGCCTCCGTGTCCTTAATAGAATTGAAAATTCTTGACGTGCAAGCTCGAAATTTATTATTCTATGTCAGGACCGGAGGCTCAGATTATGCTAGTTCAAAGCTGATTTACCACTATCGATGCAATGTCTAAAATAGGTTTACAATAGAAGGACTTAAATGTGGATTCCGAGGACCAGTCCGCTGCCTTCATAATAACCTTACCTTACTCCCAAATTAAATAATTTTGAGGCCATAGCACCACGAACTGAATGTGCTCAGAAAATGGAAACATCAATTCCTGCTTCAGAAGGAAGCCATCTAGTCCATCTGGCCAAAGTAGCTGATGAGACTGGATTAAAGGGTTTCTGAAGAGCAATCAATAATTGACCCCCAGGATCTCTCCTGAATTCTTCTGTGGCAGCTTCATAAGCTTTTAAACATTGAACAACACACAGTTTGGAATTATGGGGAAAAGCTGGATAAGACACAGACTTAGGGGGTCATTCTAACTCTGGCGGGCGGCGGAGGCCGCCTGCCAGAGTTCCCCCTCCAGAACACCGCTCCGCGGTCAGAAGACTGCCGCGGTGATTCTGTGTTTCCCGCTGGGCTGGCGGGCGACCGCCAGAAGGCTGCCCGCCAGCCCAGCGGGAAACCCCTTCCCACGAGGAAGCCGGCTCCGAATGGAGCCGGCGGAGTGGGAAGGGTGCGACGGGTGCAGTTGCACCCGTCGCGAATTTCAGTGTCTGCTAAGCAGACACTGAAATTCTTTGTGGGGCCCCCACGGGCCCCACGACACCCCATACCGCCATCCTGTTTCTGGCAGCCAAACCGCCAGGAACAGGATGGCGGTATGGGGTGTCGGAATCCCCATGGCGGCGCAGCAAGCTGCACCGCCATGGAGGATTCCTAAGGGCAGCGGAAAACCGGCGGGAGACCGCCGGTTTTCCCTTTCTGACCGCGGCCAAACCGCCGCGGTCAGAATGCCCTTGGGAGCACCGCCAGCCTGTTGGCGGTGCTCCCGCGGTCGTTGACCCTGGCGGTCAATGACCGCCAGGGTCAGAATGACCCCCTTAGTGTCTGTCTTGGTGCGTCTGGAAATAGAAAAAGACACCCCATCAGGGGAAAAATTCCTTCCCGCTAAGTCAAGAGCCCGAACATCAGATACCCTTTTGCAGGAAATGAGACATAGCAACAGAGTAAGTTTAGCCGAAAGTTGCTTACATGACAGGAATCTATTGTCTGGCCAGGAGGAAATAAAGGCAAGAACCACATTAACGTCCCAAAGAGACGAATATCTAGGTAAAGGAGGATTAGACAGACGGATGCCTCTCATCAACTTGCAAACCACAAAGTGTTCACCAACCGGTTTACCCAATCCTGGGAGGTGGCCGGCAAATATAGTTATTAACAGATCTGCAGGCCAGGCCCGACTCCACCAGAGATGCCAGAATATTAACTACATGACTGACATTGGCATTAAAGGGATCTGCATCTCGTTCCGCTCACCAATGAGCCCATCGCTTCCAGGCAGAGGCATTTCGTTTATGTGTGTTAGATGACCAGGCCTGGTGAATGAAGTTTGAAGCTTGTTCAGAAATGCCTGGCAAGAGCCATTGTTGCCGGAAAGTCTCCACGCCACCAGACGTAACTTGCCTGACACAATTAACGGATGGGGAATCCCAAGAGGGTCCAGCAAGAGATTGTCCCTCGGAGGAAACAGAAGGGGAAAATCGCACAACAACTCCAGAGCCATAGGGAACCAGGCTTGAGCTCTCCAAAGGTGTGGTACTAGAACAATCTCGGTTCCCTGACGGCGAACTTGAGTCAGGATTCAAGGGATCATGCTGAACGGGGGGGAAGGCATACCCCCGATGCAGAGACCAGTCCATTGCTTCCGGATCTTGTCTCCAACTGAAGAAGAGAGGGAGTTGGCGATTCAGTCTCGATGCAAATAAGTCTATCGTGAGAGGACCCCAGTTCCTGTTCAGGTACAAGAACACTTCGGGAAGGAGCTTCCAGTCGCTGCCATCCCGAAGGAATCTGGAATTCCAATCTGCAATGCATTGTTCACTCCAGGTAGGTATTCCGCAATGACAGAAATCTGGTGATGGAGACAAAATTGCCAGAACTCCATGGCTATCCGAGCCAGGGGCTGAAATTTTGTGCTCCCTAGTTTGTTCACATATCTGACTGCCGAAATGTTGTCCATCCTCAAAACAATGCAAAAATCTGATTTCAGGGGTGATACACTCCGGATCGCAAAAGAGCCGGCCAGAAGCTCCAGACATTTGATGTGGAGGTGAAGTTCCTCCTCCGACCATTGACCTCCTGTGGTCAAGGAGCCGCAACAGGCTCCCCAGCCCCATCTGCTGGCATCTGATTCCAGAATCACATCTGGGGAAGTGCTGAAGATCGCACGCCCATTCCAGGCCTCCATGTGATCTAGCCAAAAACTATTTCTGAACGAGCTTCCGCTTAAAGCGGAACCGTGTCCGCATAGGACAGACCCTTCTGTAGATGGGAAATCTTGAGACGCTGGAGGGCTCTGTAATGAAGGGGACCCAGAAATATTGCCTGAATTGAAGAAGATAAAAGTCCCACCATACTGGCTAAGTTCCTCAAGGACACCCTCTGTTTGGGTAAGAGAAGACGCAATTCCTTCTTTATATTGCATACCTTCCGAGGGGGAAGAATTAACTGGGCCTTCACTGAATCTATCTAAAACCCAGGAACTCTATCTGCTGGGACGGCAGAAGACAAGACTTGGGTTGATTGATCTAGAAACCCAGACTCTGAAGGAGATGAACTGTCCATGCCAAGTGCTCTTGAAGGACTGAGGGGTCCTGTGCCATCAGGATTAGATCTAGGTAAACAATCAGACGCATCCCCGGGGTGCGAAGAGACTCCACCACTGGTCTCATCACCTTGGTAAAGCACCAAGGAGCGGAGTAAAGTCCAAAAGGAAGCACCTGGAATTTGTAAATTTGGTCTAGCCAACAAAATTGAAGGAAGCGACGATGAGGAGGGAAAATTGTGATGCTCAGATAGGCATCCTTTAAATCCAGGCATACCAACCAGTGTCCTTCTTGAAGGATATCCCTTAGAAGATGAATTCCCTCCATTTTGAAATGCCTGTAGACTATCCAGGCATTGAATTATTTGAGATTGAGAACTAATCTTGACCCTCCGTCTTTCTTGTCTACCAGAAAGATAGGGCTTAAAAAGCCTCTTGGATGAAGAATATCATGGCAGATCGCTCCTTTTTTTAGTAAGGCTTGAACCTCCAAGCTTATGACCTCTTGGTCATAATGGGAAAAATGGGGAAGGGGGGGCGGGAGTGTTGAAAAGGGGACTGATAAAATTCCAACTTGAAGCCCTGCACAGTTTCTAACACCCATGGATTCTTGGTTAATTTCTGCCATTCTGAAATGCAAGTCTGCACCCTGCCCCCAAGAACCACCTCTGATGGAGGAATGAGTCTCACCTGAACTGGTAGAGTCCTGGGAGTTTGCTTGTTGTCCCTTGTTGAAATTCTATCGATAATGTCCCCTGCCTCCGCGGGGCCGAGAGGGGTAGAATGTTGAATCTGTCTGTTGGTCTCTGTTATACCCACATACGCGGGCAAAGGAATCACGTCTGCGGCCTTGATAATAGGAGCAGCCTGACGAGCGACCCCGCATACGTCTGGCCTTCTGAAAAAGAGTTTCCCTGAAAACTTTCTTGAGGGATAACTGGGCTTTGTCCATCGAACTGAAGGTAGCTGCAAACTTAGAAAGATCTTTAATAAAAGGGGCTCTGAAAAGAAGACCCTGGGCTACTTGACCTGCTACAAAGGTAGCGAGCTCGTTAAGCTGGGGGTCAATGCGCATCAAGATGGAGCACCTTCTCTACGTAGAGATTGTCACATTAGCGTTTCCCAGTTGGTAAATGGCTCGCTGAGCTCAATCCACCAGAATATCCGGGTCAATAGGGGAGCCAGATTCTTTCACAACAAATGCCATTTCTAGTATTTTAGCTAAGGGTCCAGAAAGATCAAGTAACTTATCCTGACAGGACCTCCATGCACGGTCAAGGCCCTTTTTAGGGTCCTTGGCCCATTTTTTCATAAACGTGACCATTGTGGGGTCAATGTCTGGGGTGTCTGTGACCTTACCCTCCAGTTCTGGTCTAGGACATTCCGCTCGTAACCTTGTTCTTACATCTTTGTCAAATCCTGCTCTTATATGGTCTTGGAGGTACACTGCTACTTCCGGAAGGGGGGTCCAGCTCGAGGAGCGAGGGTGGATAACATCCTCCGGATTAAAGGTCAATACCAGAGGGGTCTTAGTAGCAGGACTATTAGAACTTTCTGTCTTTCTGCATTTGCTTGGGGCGGGGCGGTCACCGGGATCCGCCTCCGAATCAGAGTCAAACAAGTGTTTGGAGAAAGAATGGCCAGAAGACTGATCGTCCCATAAGCGTCATGCTGTTGAGAGGAGCTAAATCCATGCTCTTTTTGAATGGAAGCTGACAGGTTGTCAAAGATTTCTGAATGAGCCCATTTCTTGGCCTTCACTTTACCCTTAGATGTAGAGGGTTGGCTCATTTGAATGTCCTCGGAAGGCGTAATAGGAGGAAGCCATCCCTTATGACGTGCAAAGCTCTCAAAGTGGTGCGTGAGAGGGCCAAGAGTCTTTGCTAAAGCCTTATTTACTGAGAGTTGTACACTGTTATCCAAGGCACCCACCAGGTTTTCCTCAAAAGATGGAGATTCACCTCCAAAATATTCCTCCTCCTCGTAGGAGTAAGAGTGAGCCATAGTAATAATAAGAAACACGTCACAAGGCGTGTAAATTCAAGTGTAGCCAGAGACTACAGTCAGGGGGGAGTGCAAAAAACCTCAGCAGGCTAATAAATTTGAATGTAAAACGTGGAGGGAGCAGCCTGCAGCACTCTAGGCAAAGCCTATGCTTATTGTCCAACCCTGAGCCAATCACCAGGTCTCAGTGCGTAAGGGAGCCAAGTTTGTAATATAAAGGCCCAGTGTAGGCAGAATGCTGAAGGGAAATGCAGGGAATCACTTGTTTAACTTGTTCTACTAAACTGCACCATTCCGATCCTCAGCCAAGGATTTCTAAAACGGGTAGCAGCAAAAACGAGTAAACGTGAGGGCATGCACGTGTGTGAGCGTGCCTACAGATCTGCCGGCCAAGTCCCAAAGGACTAAAAATAATTTTACGGGCAATACCTTGTAAAAGCTCCCGCTCCACAAGGTTAAAATAAACACAGCGTGGTAACACTAGCACGCGCGATAACGATCAACAATTCAAACATACAAAATGAAGTAAAGTATTAGAACATGCAGAGGCACTTAACTGGCTGCAGAAGCAGCAAAAAAAGAGGAAGTTCATTGGCCTTGGATGTTTATATGCTGTATACTCTATGGTTATGACGTTACATATTGAAACTATGGGATATGTTTTAATTTAATAACATCTTCTCCTATTGGCTGCTGTTTATAATAAAGCATAGAAAGAAAAGCATAATCTGAGCCTCCGGTCCTGACCATATGTGCTTTGGGAAATGCCAGGTCCTTGGTCAAACATTGCCTCGAAATACATGAATTTATAGAACTACACGAAATAGAATGTTTATCACTGAATCAAGGACTAAGGAAGATTCTGGCCCTGAGCTAGTTACAGCCACCCCCCCTGGGTACCTGATTACCAGAATTGGTTGGTGTTCTCAGAGGAGAGGTGACCTAGTAATTATTTCGAAATTCTTCCTAAATTGCATGCTAGAATCAGTGCTGACAGAATTAACCGATAATTGTGAAATGGCCCAATTTAAACTAAAAGATAATCTGATTTTTTTATTTTCTGGCTCCTGATGTCTCGTCCCCCTCCCCGGCTGTCGCTCCCAGTTTTTAAACAAATGGGACCAAATTATAGAACCTAATATTACCAGCCACAATGTGGAAATTGTAGGTGATTTTAACTTACATTTTGGAGGATAAGGGGTGCTAGGAACCTATTACCTTCCTCAACCACAGGTATAGTTTTAGCTTTACTTTCTTGGTGAATGCCTCCACTCATAAGGTAGAACACACCCTTGATGGTATATTTTCAAACATTCCAGATGATGAAATTGGGAAAATGCTCCCGCTCAGTTGGACAGACCACAGGGCAATTAACTTCACAATTCTACCACGAAGGGCAGAATAAATTACTCTCCATGAGCCAGTCATAAACAGCAGTTAGAATAGTATTTCCCATACCAATTTAGGAGATGCATTAAATACATTTTTGGAGGGAAGGAATACCATGCATAATCTCAGTCCAGAAGCGTTTAACAACTTGATCAGATTAGCAATTGAGAAGATTGCCCCTTTAAAAAGCTCTAAAGCATCAGCACCCTGGTTTTCTGAAGAATTAAGAGTCTGCCTGAGACATAAACGCATAACTACATAGTCCCAGTAAGAAAGGGGCAAACATAAAGATGCAATGGCCACCTATCAAAAGGCAACTGCAGAAGCCAAATCTGCTTATTCCACAGACAAAATAAGGACAGCCTGGAACACTCCAAAAAAGCTTTTTAAAACAGTGACAGACATATCTAACCTCCAATGCAGCATTCTCTTGAAAACTCTCAGACTTTCTGTGACAGCATAGCAGATTATTGTAAAGAAAAAAATAATGAAAATCTTCTTAGAAATTAATCCCTCTGTAGATGAGGTTCATCGATTAGGAGAGACAGAGAATTAAAAAAACAATGAACCTTGTAGCCTTTTGGCTTCTTTTCCACCCATAACACATAATCAAACAAAAAAAAACATAATGCAATCGATGTCAGGATCCCCCGATGACCAATGTCCCTCTAAAGTTCTCCAACTGGCACCAGATTTGGTTGCTACCTTTCTAGAAACATTCTTGGATCAGATGATTAGAACAGGGATCTTTCCTCAGTTATGGAACAAGGCGTTAGACAGCCCTCCAAAAAATAAGCCTAGCGGAGTATCAGGCAATCTTAAAACTTAAGACCCATCTCGTTGCAACCCACCCCTGCTAAAATTTTAGAAAAACATATCAACCAGAGTTTAACAGAATTAATTGCCACACAGAACATTTTAGATTCTTCTCAAAATGGGTTCTGTAGTGGACACAGCACAGAATCAGCTTTGGTGGTTGTAGTAGTCCTTATATGGATTCAAGTGAAGCTGCCATCTTGGTGATACTGGAGACCTCCAGACTTGCTGTGGAGGTCAGACCGCCGCAACTATGGTGGTCCGATCGCCACATTACCACCCTGGCGGTCGGACTGCCCAAAGACCGCTGTCTCTGCCAGGATCTTTGATCCCAACAGGATGACAGCAGTCGTGGTTGTAATCAGCCAAGTAAGGTGCTGAGATCAGGAAGCAAAAAAAGTCAAGCAGGGAGGCATGCTTCACTCTGCTATTTATAGTGAATCAGGAAAGCAGTTGAGTTTCCACATGTGGATGAGTCACCACACCCAATTAGAAACACATGTCTACACCTGCTCACATTAGCAAACAAGCATTGGTAAAACAAGCATAGATAAAGCCAATTGTGTAACACAGCACACTATAGGGGTTATTACAACGGATATACCACCAGCCGTATTACGAGTCCATTATATCCTATGGAACTCGTAATACGGCTGGTGGTATATCCGTCACTTTACCGTCACTTTTGGGACAGATTAACACCTCCTCCAAAGTTGTAATAACCCCCTGTGTTTACTTAGAAACATGAAGGTTTAACCAAGAACAGAGATATGATTTAACCCTAATCCCTGGAGATGCTGACAGATAACGCAGGAGGCACCTTGGGGATTCCTGACAGCGGTCTGCTCATCAGAAGTTTGGAAGTAGGGTTTTACCGACTGCCAAACTCGTAATCAGCCCTATTTTGTTCAGAAATATTATCCAGTGGTTTATGCATTAGGTTCAAAGATGTAGAAAAATTCCTCTGAGCCGAGATAGACAAACTAGGTGAGCTTGAAAACAAGGCCATGGCCTGTTTCTGTTGCTTTGATGATTCCAACTGTGACTCCTCCCTCCTGTTTGGGACCAGAGACTCAGGTCTGAATGGCGGGATCTCTGGTAAAGTATAATCCAAACTTAATGAAGTTTGAGGACTAGGAGGGGCGGCTGTCCTCTCCTTGCTACTTCCTGCCACCAAACATATTGAGGACATCTCCCCAGAAAGACGCCGGCCAGATATGCCCAGAGGAGACGCTCAATAAGATCGGCAAGTTGGAGATTGCTGTTGAAGTAGCAGCTTGATCTCCCCCCGGGCCACCCGATCTTCATTAGAAATAACTTCCACCTTGGACTCCCTCAATAAAATTGACTGGACCACTTCTGTCATGTCTTCTAACATAGTAGCTTTATCCTCAGTCAATTGTCGGAAAAAGACTGGATTTTGCCCTCTCCTTTAAAAATACACGAATGGGAGTGGGGGCTCTATTCCTCATCGGGTTTCCCTTAGTCTTTTGGCACGATCGAGTAAACCATGTACGGCCTGACCTCAATTGTTTAGCCGTCATCTTTGCAGTAACCACTGAAGAGACAGTTCCTTTGAATCACTGGGGGTCAAGCTTCGCAGGCACCACTAGCAAAGCCCAGGTGCACAGACCCTAATCAGACTCTCTCAAGTGAAGGTGTCACAATGCCATAATACTATCAAGCTGCAATGTATGCAGACTCAGCCACTTTGAATTCTCTCAATTCTTGAGCTTGTTGACAGCTTCTATTTTCCATACACATAGGTGACGTGCTGCTTCTAGCAATTCAAACATGCAGAAAAAACCTGGCAAAGGTATAGATGAACAAGCCGTCGAAGTCCATTTATCAAGACGTACTATAATAATAGGCCAAGCAGGGCACGCCAGAACCACGAAAGCCCCACTCAGGCCTAGCTGACCGCTTCTGCGAGGACTGGGGCACACACTCAGCAGTGGCTAGCTACTCCCAGCACCCTGGCCACTCTGTTACTGTGTTTTCCCCTACTGCCCCCTGCCGTATCAGTTCCTTTCGGCTCTTCATCAGTTGCCAGAACGGAAACTACTATATAAAGCCCAGTGAGTACTAATGCATGAAAAAGCTTCTGCTTAATATCGCAGCCTCTTTGATGTACCTTTAATGTATCTTGCGTCTGGCTCAATGGGCCCACTGTGGGAAGAAAGAGTCAGCTGCGCCAGGCAGAAGCAGAACGGCAGAGGTGCCACTCATCCAACTCACCTACTTCTAATGTCCCTCTGTGCTCGCCGCACCTCTCCTCAATTACAGGCCATTTGCACTGATACAGACCACTTTCAAATGTTGCAGGCCCCCACACGGCCCCCCTGATGCACTGTGACCTACAGGCCTGGGGAGTCAACGAGTCGCTGCGCACACTCCCTGTGTGCTTACCTCCCCGGTCGTGTCCTCAGCTCTGGCTCGGTAAGGGAGGGAGGTGCAGCCCCCTAGGAAGGCAAGGGTGAGGATGAAGGTGAGGGTCACTAGCCGCGCCAGTGCTTCTGCAGGGGCACCCCCCTTACCCTACTGTGTAGAACAGTGTTTCCCAAACTGTGGTCCGTGGACCCCCAGGGGTCCGTGACACATTCCCAGGCGGTCTGCAGGCCTGGGATGACAGAAAGATACTTCTCCAGCTGGGGCCTGACAGAAACACCTGCATGTTTTTATTTGTGCAGCAGTTGTAAAAGCACTTCAAAGTTCCTTGTACAACAAGTAATTTTCGGGTGAAAATAAAAGCGTCAAGATAACTTTGGTAATTAATGTACCTGCTGGAGAGAGATGGGAGTTTTGTCTAGTGACAGTTTCTAAGGTAGGCAGATGGGTAATGTGCCTGATGCAGAGAATGTGTATCATGCAAAGAAAATTATTTTATGTGCATAGCACAGTGGGTTACTGCTTCTGTCACAGAGATTATTTTGTTATTGTGCAGTTCATAAGTTACAATCGTATTCTAGCACAGTGAGCTATGAATTGCCATCAAAGAGTTGTATGCAAACTGCATGGCACAAATTAGAAAGTTTATTTTTTTCTCTGCCTATCATTATCCTAATGCTGCTAAAAAAAAAGTTTGCTTGCGTAGAAATACATTCTTATTAAAGTCAACGTTAACCACTGTGTTATGTTCTGAATCCTGAGTTTGTGCTTCTCCAGACCAAGCACTCTTAGAAAAGGCCTACCATTGGGAATGAAATGTGAATTCTACACCTTGTAGTCACTGGAAAAGTGCTCCAAAACCCTACACTGGTATGCGATGTGCTATGAAACAAATGAACTACATGTGACAGATAGAATATGGAAACTTGAGAGGTCCTTTTGGTTTTACTTCCTTTCCCCTCAACATACTTATGTGAAAAAGCTTTCTTAGATCTTATATACCTAAAAAAATAAAAAACGAAATTGCTTGGGAAATGTAGAATCTGACCTGAGGAGTCAGCTTTCCTAAATAAAACCAAATAATGAAAAGTTAGTCACCAAGATGCAGCAGCAAACTTCTCATTTTGATTTCTGCAGAAGTTTTCTATTTAAAATAATTATATCATTAGTAATTGGAGTATTTGTTTGGTGTGTACTTGTTTGTGTATTTTTTGTGAATTACTGTTTTAATGTTTGAAATTTAACTTGTACAAATTGTTTGGGGGGTCCCCGGCTTCCAGTAGTGATTCAATGGGGGTGGGTCCTCAGGAGTAAAAAGGTTGGGAACCACTGGTGTAGAACCTTCCAAGGGCCATGGCCGCAGTGCTGAGGCTTCTCAGACGCTTTCCCAACTGCGGTAGTTGGCGTCCTCTCCCAGCTTACTCCCTCTGGCTTGCTCTCCTGCTCTGGCTTGTGATCTCTCACTATGCTCTGCCTCCAACCGAGAACTCCTGCTTGCTACACATGGTTGAGCTCCAACAGCATCCTATTGCTATCAAAAAAGATAATCAATATATCTGATCCAAAAGTAAAATATACTCAGTCTGTGGTTCATTATCAGAAGTCTATACCATCCTCACCTCTCACCAGTCTCTGAACAAATTAGCATAGATGAGGAAGAAGCAGATGCCAATGGCTGTGTTAGTACATTGTTTGAAATAGGTTTCCTCAAATACAAATATTTTCATGTAAATAGAAATCCATCATTTGCAACAACATAGTAGTGTGATCATATTGGTTGATGGGTCTACCCCTAAAATAATAGTTTTATGCTCTTAACCTTTTTTCATGATGTATACACACACATATAAACAGCGTACATCCATCGTAATCATTAAAAATCTGGGCTCCCAACCATGTCAGCAATTTTCTTCAAGAAAACACTACTATTGTTTCAATATGAAGAGATGACACAAAAGGGTAATAATATAATTGGAAGAAAATATTGGTCTCACTGGAGGATTTGTGGGATGACTATTTATCTTTGTTAGTAAATAAAAATAATGGACTCTATGTTTATCATTTTTTAGAAAACAATATTCATCATATTCGTCAAAGGATACCCAGTCTATGGTATCCTTTTATGGCTGAAATTAGCCTGAACATGACAGACATTTCCATTGGGCATTATGAGATGCCTGTCATTCTCAAAACAATCTGAAAATAATATGCAGATTCTGTAAGCTGGTTTCATGGAGCTCAGCAATAACTTCACTAAGAAGGGCTTGATGATGAATGAAATACAACACACACCAATAAATAAACATTAAAATATGTAATATATTTAAATACATAATTTAAAAATCAAAACATTAAAATTAGTCTTTCAAAATTACAAATATATCAGAATTGCACAAAATAGTTTTTCTTTCAAGAAATATATATTAATTTAAATAAACAAAATCCATCAACCATCACCAACATAACACAAACAATAAGGAAAAGTTGTAAAATCTGAAAAGATAAAATACATTTTTTAAGTTTTATTTAAATATAAATGAACTATTTTTAAAAAAAAATAAAACAACATGCGCTCATACCCCAATATATCCCGAACACCACAAATTATAAAATATTAAAAGAAATAGAAAAACATTAACATTTTAGAATACTAAGCAAGTACCAGTAATTAATATACACTTTGAAAAATAACAGTGACCACCCTAGCCCCAATACACAAATAAAAATAAAATAGTAATTCCAAAAAACATATATACAGATGTCTTAAGAAGTTCAATATTTATATAGGTTAAAACCTAAAACTAAAAATAGCACACTACATGAATTAATTCACGTCAAATCTTAAATATTTTTAACTCACCCTTTCTAATTTTCTAATGAGCCACCCAAAAGTAAAATTGATTAACTAATTTGATATTTGGTGAATGTGTAAACAAATGCATTCAAATATGAATATAAGATTAATTATTAAAAATTAAACAAAATCATTACCAACCCAAACCTTCTGTAAGCCCCACAGCCCAACATTAATATTTAACAAACATTTAACAAATAAATAAAAAAAATCAAATTCATCAATTAGATTAATATATTTTTAAAAAGTACTGCCCACCTAGTTCCCCAATAAACTCAAATAAGTGCTGCTATACAGAGAATAATATTTTAATAGATAAAATAGATTTCACAGTAATATAATGAAATAATAACATTATGGCCCTCATTACAACCCTGGCGGTCGGTGGTAAAGCGGCGGTAAGACCGCCAACAGGCTGGCGGTACGAACAAACAGCTTGGCGGTCACCGCCAACAGACAATGTACCGCCCACACTATTATGACAGGCCAGTCCGCCACCTTTTCCAGGGCAGATTCAACGCGAACAAAAACACGGCGGAAACAGGACTTGGATGGAAACCTTTCACCTCTACACACCCCACCAGGAACCAGGACGCCATGGAGCCGGAACTTCAAATCCTCCCTGCGATTGTCTTCCTGCTCCTATACCAGGAGCACAACCGACGGCGGCAAAGACCACGGTGAGTACTGCACCTACGACACAGGGGAGGGAAAAGAGAGTGACACACACAAGCAACACGCAACACCCCCACCCCCACCCTCACCCATAACAACACACACACAAATACATGCTGAAATGTTACATTTCCCCCCTCAATCACCCCTGGAAGAACGAAAGGACAAAAGGAAATGATTTGAACAAATGTAATCAAGAAAAATCCATTACTCAAAAATGTATATACAATATTAACAAATATGTACAGCAAGAATTCAAATCCAGGTACTGCACCTATATAGTCAGTGGACCACTGGGCCCAAAGTGCATGGGCGAGGCCCACACAAGGTACCCAATCCAAACGGAGAAAACACTGCAGGGGCATCAGATCGAAATAAAACAGGCACCTCAGGGGGAAGGGAAGGGGGGCACCTCAGCCAGATGAGTGCACGACGCCAGCTCCACAAGCGGGCTCCATGCCCATTGATGTATCCTGGGGAGTGCAAAGCCACAGTCTCTCAAGTCTCTCCAGTGGGTGGGTTGCCCACTGCTTTTTCCTGGGGAGTCAAAGCCACAGTCTCTCAAGTCTCCCAAGTGGGTCGTTTGCCCACTGCTTTATCCTGGGGAGTGCAAAGCCATAGTCTCTCAAGTCTCCCAAGTGGGTGGTTTGCCCACTGCTGCATCCTGGGGAGTGCAAAACCACAGTCTCTCAAGTCTCTTCAGTGAGTGGTTTGCCCACTGCTTTATTCTGGGGAGTGCAAAACCACAGTCTCTCAAGACTCTCAAGTGGGTGGTTTGCCCACTGCTTTATCCTGGGGAGTGCAAAGCCACAGTATCCCAAGTCTCTCAAGTGGGTGGTTTGCCCACTGCTTTATCCTGAGGAGTGCAAAACTACAGTCTCTCAAGTCTCTCAAGTGGGTGGTTTTCCCACTGCTTTATCCTGGGTAGTGCAAAGCCACAGTCTCTCAAGTCTCTCAAGTGGGTGGTTTGCCCACTGCTTTAGCCTGGGGAGTGCAAAGCCACAGTCTCTCAAGTGGATAACAGTCTCCACTGGTTCTGGAGGGGGCTTTGTTCCCAGGGTGCTTCATCCTGCCAAGGACAGAGGTAGTGGATGCCTTTCTCCACTGGTTCTGGAGGGGGCTTTGTGCCCAGAGTGCTTCATCCTGCCAAGGACTGAGGTAGTGGATGCCTTTATCCACTGGTTCTGGAGGATGCTTTGTGCCCAGAGTGCTTTATCCTGCCAAGGACTGAGGTAGTGGATGTGATACTCCACTGGTTCTGGAGGGGTCTTTCTTCCCTGAGTGCTTCATCCTGCCAAGGACTGAGGTAGTGGATGTGATATTCCACTGACGGTGGGGCAACATGGAAGCTGCCCAGGCCCCTGGAACTGACCACCAGCCTCGTACGAATGACCACTGGGGATGGCAGCCATGTCTGCAGTGGTGCCACTTGCTCAGGATGTGGCGTGGCCGCTCGCGGTGCTGGCGGCGGGCTCAGTAGCAGGGGTGCTTGTGACGGTCATTGGGCAGCAGTGCTGGTGGGGGGCTTACTGACCTCGGTGCTGGTGGCGGTGTAACGAGCGGTGGTGAAGCTGGGGGGCTCACTGACCTCAGATCTGGCGGTGGTGTCATGAACGGCGGTGCTGGTGGGGGGCTCACTGACCTCGGTGCTGGCGGCGGTGTCATGAGCGGCGGTGCTGGTGGGGGGCTCACTGACCTCGGTGCTGGCAGCGGTGGCCGTGGCAGCGCCAGTGGCGGTCTTGTCCGCCGTGCAGGTTGGCGGCGACTTGCCTTTCTTTTTCAGGTCCTTCCCCACCTTGGATGGTGGCGCAGCTGTCTTGCCACTCCCAACTGTTGTCTTGGTTGAGCCCTTGGTGGCAGGTGTTTTGGCCTTCTCCCTCCGGGATGTTTGCAACTTCTTCTGTTGTGGAGGTGGGGGAATGTCCTTGGACTCGCTCCTTGAGACACTGGCAGCCCTGCTGCTTGGCGCACTCCAGAAGCCAGTTACTGCTGGCACCACTGTGCCCGGTGATGTGGTGGCTGAGGTGCTGGGTTGGGACCTGGAAAGGCAGGCCCTAGGGGACGGAAGGGGTGGGGGAGGTGAAGGGAAGAGGTCAAGGTTTGACAAGAAAAGTTTTTTATACACACTGGTACAGGTAGATGGAGGGGGTTTGGGAGTGGAGGAAGGGGTAGTGGTTGTGGGAGGTGTCCGTTTGCTGACTTTGGGTGAAGGTGCATGGGCTGGAGGCTGTTGTGAGGTGGATGGCTGTTGGGTGGGTGTGTGACTGCGTTTGTGTACTTTGGGAGGAGGGCTCACAGACACACTGGGAGAGGACACAGGGGATGTGTGAATGGTAGTGGGGGTGGTGACTGCACGTGAGCGGTGTGTGGTGATGGGCGTGCTGGTGATGGAGGTAGTGGCTGAAGATGTAGTGCATGCAGGTGTGAGTGGAGATGTGACAGGGAGGGAGGAGGGAGACGTGGAAGAGGGGGATACAGTGGAGGCAGTGGATGTTAGTATGTGTGCATGGGTATGATGCTTGTGTGAGTGCTTGTGGGATGTGTGTGCTTATGTTTGCCAGAGCTACCCTTGTGTGTTGAGGTGTGTGCAAGCTGGTCTGATGGTGTGCTTGGGATAGGCTGAGGTACTGGGGATTGGGTCTGGGTGAAGGAAGTTGGAGGGGGGAGGGTGGACACAGGGACAATGGCTGCCATCAGTGCTGAGGCCAGGGTCTGAAATGCTCGCTGTTGGGCTGCCTGGCCAGAATGAATGCCCTCCAGGTATGCATTTGTCTGTTGCAATTGCCTCTCTACACTCTGGATGGCATTCAGAATGGTAGACTGCCCAACAGTGAGGGATCTAAGGAGGTCAATGGCCTCCTCACTGAGGGCAGCAGGACTGACTGGGGCAGGGCCTGAGGTGCCTGGGGCGAAGGAGATGCCCACCCTCCTGGGTGAGCGGGCACAGGCAACTCGCTGAGGGGCTACTGGGAGGGCGGTGCTTGTACGGGGGTAGCAGCACACCACCATAGCTAGGAGGATGGAGCTATGGCGCAGAATCGTGGACAGGGTCAACGCAGTGGGACAGCACCCAAGAACACGGGATGACATCAGGAAGAAGTGGAACGACCTACGGGGAAGATGTGTTCCGTGGTCTCAAGACACCACATTGCGGTTCAGAGGACTGGCGGCGGACCCCCACCTCCACCCCCACAACTAACAACATGGGAGGAGCAGGTCTTGGCTATACTGTATCCTGAGGGCCTCGCAGGAGTAGCTGGAGGAATGGACTCTGGTAAGTCAAATCTTTCACTACTTCATCCCCCACCCTACCTGCATGCTATCACATACCCCCACCCTCGCCCTCACCCCTATCACTCCAACTCCTCATATATGTCCCACTATCACAAACCACACATCCCAACACCCAGCCCTGCATGCAACAACAAAGCATGGACACCAATCACCAATGCATGTCCACTACACATACCCACACAGACCCCTAAACAATTATCACACAAGGTCCTACACAAGAATGTAAGCACTGGGGTACAGGGTCACCCACCCATTGCACACCATGGCACACACAGATGCAATAATCATGCCTTTACACCCCTGCAGGACCCCTACCCAACGTCACCGGACAGGAGGTTCCAGACATGTCCACTCCCCCCACAGAAGAGGCCCACAGTTATGACAGCAGCTCTATCCAACTGGATCTAGATGACCAGCCCGGCCCATCTAGGACCTCGGGACAGTCTGTTCCCCTGACACAGTCACAGGTCACCACAGAGCCTCCCCCTCAGGAAATACCAGCACAGCACCCACCCAGCGGGCCCATACCTCTGTCCCCAGGACACAACAAGCAGCAGTGTGTCCACCACTACAGGGAACCCAGGCTAACCCAGCACCCCAAGAACAACAGGGACCTGGGGGCAGTGGCAGTGGCAGTGGGCACACGGGTCAGGGGACAGAGGCCCAGGACAACAGGGAACTGGGAGGTCTGCTGTGCGACAGGGGGAAGACAGGCCCAGGGAACCGACTCTCCAGGAGGCACTCACTGCGATCCTGGGAGCACACCGCCATGGTAGGAGACGATGGGCCAGATACTGGACAAGATGCAGGAGAACCAGTGGCTGCAGGAGGGACAGTACCTGGGGATCAGGGAGGACTTAAAGGACATCAACACCACCCTGGTCACCAATGTAGGGGTGCTGGCAGTCATGGTCAACACTATGAGGGAGGCAGTGGCACACCAACGGGCCCCTACCACTAGCCAAACCGGTGAACAGCCCTCCACCTCCGCTGCCGCTAGTGGACAGGAGGCCCCGCCACAGGACCAACAGGCCACCAGCACCCCTCCCACTGGAGAAGGAGAACCACCCCGCAAACGTTCCCTGCGATCCAGGCAGAAGTCAGATACAATTGCCAAGACCCCCGCCAGGAAATAAGACTCTCCTGACTGTCACACTTGTGCCCCAATCTGTCACCATGTCGACCTTGAACTGCCATTGCTCCCCTTCCTATGCCCCCTTGGACACTTCACCTGTGATCCACATAGAACGAACTCTATTCTGGACTTTCCTCCACCATCACCCCAGCCCATTGCACATCCCCCTCTACTTATTAGCACTTAAATAAACACCCATTGAAAAAATACTAGTATGGAGTATGTCAAATGATTTAACTATGTATTTGTTCAACAAGGTTTAAACACTGCAATACAACTGTACAGTAATGTATACATAGGAATGAACCTGTAGTTGGCTGCAGTCAACACACCAGGAGCGATAGTGGGGCACAAATATCTGCAAATAGAGATGCCAAAGGGTACAGTGAGTGGCCATAGAAGTGGGAAAATCACCCTGCCAGTGACCATGTCAAACACAAAACTATCAATTAAAAGTGAAGTTACACTGTCTTACCTGTGTGTCATTGGAAGTATTGACGAATTATTGCACTTCTGTTGTCCTCATCCTCATCCTCTGCCTCCTCATCTTCACTGTCCACAGGGTGCACTGCTGCCACTCGCCCATCTCCAGCCTCAACCTCCTGCAGAAAAGGCCCCAGGCAATGTAAGGCAAGGTTGTGCAACATACAACATGCCACGATGATCTGGCAGACCTTCTTGGGTGAGTAGCACAGGGAACCACCTGTGAGATGAAGGCAATGAAACCTAGCCTTCAGGAGGCCGAATGTCCTCTCTATAATTCTTCTTGTTCACCCATGTGCCTCATTGTAACATTCCTCTGCCCTTGTCCTGGGATTCCTCACAGGGGTTAGTAGCCATGAGAGGTTGGGGTAACCAGAGTCACCTGCAAATATCGAGGGACACCTGTTAGACACACACTAACCCTTAGGGCCCACACCATACCCATACACCAACATCCACTGGGTGGAAACCAGGGCTCACCTATTAGCCACACCCGGTGCCTCTGGAGTTGAGCCATCACATATGTAATGCTGCTATTCCTCAGGATAAAGGCATCATGCACAGACCCAGGATACTTTGCATTGACATGGGAGACCTACTGCTCCGCCAGGCAAACTATCTACACATTCATTGAGTGAAAGCTCTTTTGATTTCTGAACACATGTTCATTTGTCCGGGGGGGGACAAATGCAATTTGTGTACCATCAATTGCCCCAATAATGTTGGGGATATGTCCCATTGCATAGAAATCAGCTTCCACTGTGGCCAAATCCTCCACCTGGGGGAAAACGATGTAGCTACGCATGTGTTTAATCAGGGCAGACAACACTCTGGTGAGCACGATTGAGAACATTGGCTGTAAAATCCCTGCTGCCAAGCCCACTGTCACTTGGAAGGAGCCAGCTGCCAGGAAATGGAGCACAGATAGGACTTGCACAAGAGAGGGGATCCGGATGGGGTGACAGATAGCAGACATCAGGTCAGGCTCCAATTGGGCACAAAGCTCTGTGATTGTGGCCCTGTCCAGTCTATAGGTGAGGATAATGTGTCTGTCCTCCATTGTTGCCAAGTTCACCAGGAGTCTGTACATGGGGGGGATGTCTCCATCTCCTATTCATCCGCAGCGGTTGCAATCTATGGGGCAAAACGGTGAGCAGCTAGTCAGTATTGCATGATGTGATTGTAACAGTATATTGTTGGATAAGTCCAAATGGTGCTTATGTGTACTGTGACGCAGTAAGGTTCCATGGCCTGCCCCCCCCCCTGAAATGGCATCCGCCTGTCCTGTATGGAGGAACATGTGGAAATGAGGTAATTCCACTGACATTGTGTGCGGTTGCGGGAGGCGGTCGAGAACCGCTGTGCAACTCCTCATTGGTTATCATTGGGCCCTTTGGGTTACAGTGGCGATGGTGATGTACACTTGCGGTGACGGTACGCACCGCTGCGAACGTGACCGCCATTTTCTATCTGTTCACTCACTTGCTACCTGACTTTCAACAGGAGATGACCTACATTGCATGTGCTGCTGTGACCTGTGTCTGGAACCGACTATGGCTCGTGTGACTGGGGAAAGGGCCCCTGCCTTCACCACGGCGGAGTTGGAGAGACTAGTGGATGGGGTCCTACCCCAGTACCGAATGCTGTATAGTCCTCCAAACCAACAGGTGAGTACACTGTGAGCACGATGATTTGGGCATGAATACATTGAATGGTGTGTGTGAAGGCCTCATTTATGGGGGTTGGTGGAAGGGCCCTAGGCAGCGTGCTGCATGTATGTTTGGCCATGTCTGAGCGTAAGGGGATGTGAAGGGCTATGGTGGGCCATGAGTGTAACATGCAGGACGGTTTGACTGATACCTTTTCCTATGTGCATTTCTTTGCAGGTCAGCACCCATCAAAAAAAGGGTATATGGTGTGCCATCGCCAAGGACGTGCGGACCCTGGGGGTCTACGGCAGGCGGAGCACCCACTGTCAGAAACGGTGGGAGGACCTGAGACATTGGGCACAGAAGATGGCGGAGGCACAGCTGGGGATGGTCTCCCAACGAGGAAGGGGTGCCTGTCGAACCCTGACCCCCCTGATGGCCTGCATAATGGCAGTGGCCTATCCGGAGCTGGATGGGCGCTTGAGGGCATCACAGCAGCCACAAGGGGGTGAATACAGTGCCCCAATATACTACTTGCGCGTGGTGGGGTGGTATCCTGGTGGGGGATGTGGGCCTGTGGGTGCCCCTAGGCCAGGCCGGACATTGCAGGGTAGGTCCCATGTTGGGCAGGGTCTGATGTAAACTTCCTCCAACCAAGCTAGTAGGCATCACTACTGGGCCGGGGTCTGTGGGTCTCTGGTATGCTGCAATTGGCATTAGGTGTCCCTGTCCATGGGCTGGCGACTAGCATTGTGACTGGTAGTGCATTGCCTAGTGTATAGTACTGTTCCCTGTGTGTGTGTGTGTCTGTCGTGTATGCCAATGGTGGTGTTATTGCCGCCATTGACCAAGTGTATCCTTTGTCTCTTCCCCCCCATTTTTGTTTTGTCACCCTGTCCTTATGTGCATTGGCATCATCTGGTGGAGGAGCAGAGGCACCGGCGACGGAGCTGTATCCTACAGGGCCCAGGAGGCCGAATCCACCGACGGTGAGGGCACCAGTGGAACGGAGGGCGAGGGGAGCACCATGGCGGAGACTGGAGGGGACAGTTCGGACAGTGATACCTCCTCCGATGGAAGCTCCCTGGTGGTGGCGGACACCTCTGTGCCCACCCCACCTACAGGTACAGCCACCACTCCCATACCAGCATTGGCCTCCCAGCAGCCCCTCAGTGTGTTTCCCGTGCCCGCTCACCCAGGAGGGTGGGCATCTCCTTCGCCCCAGGCACCTCAGGCCCTGCCCCACTCAGCCCTGCTGCTCTGAGTGAGGAGGCTATTGACCTCCTGCGATCCATCTCTGTTGGGCAGTCAGCCATTGTGAATGCCATCCAGGGGCTGGCAGCCCAAATGCAACGGACCAATGCATTCCTGGAGTGCATTCACACTGGCATGGCGGCTCAAAATAGATGAATCCAGGCTCTGGCCTCCTCTCTGATGGCAGCCATTGTCCCTGTCTCTAGCCTCCCCCCTCAAACTTCCTCTACCCAATCCCATTCCCCTCAACCCCCACCTATCCCAAGCACACAGGCAGACCAGCATGCACACAAGACAAACAGACAGGAGTGGTTCAGGCAAACCCAAGCACCATAGAGCATCCCACAGGCACTCACACAAGCACCATCCAGTTGCAGACATACCAACATCCACTGCCTCCACTGTGTCCCCCTCCTCCTCCTCGTCCACCTCCCTCCCAGTAGCGTCTACACTCACACCTGCATGCACTACATCCTCATCCACTACCACCATCACCATCACTACACGCTCCTCCCTGGCAGTCACCACCCCCACATCCATGCACACATCCCCTGTGTCCTCTCCCACTGTGTCTGTGCCCCCTCCTCCCAAAGTACACAAGCACTCAGACACCCAACAGCCATCCACCTCACAACAGCATCCAGCCCATGCACCTGCATCCAAAATCAGCAGACACCTCCTGACTATGTCCTCTTCCTCCACTCCCAAACCTTCACCCTCTTCCCGCCCCAATGTCCCTAAGAAGTTTTCCTCTCCACCGTTGACCTCTTCCCTACCGCTCCCCCCTCCGTCCTTCACGTCGGGCCAGGGTGGTCAGAACCCAGCCGAGCACCTGAGCCAACCAGTCCACAGCCACAGTAGTGTCGACAGCTACTCTAGGTGGGAGAGGATACCAGGCACCAGGCAGCCACACTGAAAGGGTGCCTGCACCAGGTGCTGCAAGGAAGGCCAAGGAGGCATCACCAGCTGCGTCAAGGAAGGGCAAGGAGGCACCCCCAGCTGCTTCAAGATAGGGCAAGGAGGCACCCCAGCTGCTTCAAGGAAGGGCAAAGAGGCACCACCATCTGCATCAAGGAAGGGCAAGGAGGCACCCCCAGCTGCTACAGGAAAGGGCAAGGTGCAATCCCCAGCTGCTGACAGGAAGGGCAAGGGGTCTGCACCAGCAGGCAGAAAGGACAGGAGACCTGGTGCTGGAACTCATTCGGAGGCCCCTCCACCAAACATAGGGGTTCAGACGTCTGAGGCTGCAGGGGATGGGCTGGAGCCTCCCCCCACCACTGCTGGCACCGCCACCAGCACCACTGCCAGAAGTAGCAGCCCCAGTGGGCAGCCGTCCGAGGCTGCAGGGGAAGGGCTGGGGCCTCCCCCTTTCCACTGCCAGCACCACCACCAGCACCACTGCCACCACTGAGCAGCCGTCACCGCCGGCGGACAGTGTGTAGTCCTGCATCCATGGGCTGTTGTGCAGCCTTGCCCCTGCAAATCCTGTGGGTCTGACACCCAGGTGAGAGACTGTGACCTTGCACTCCCCAAGATCTGCATTACAGGGCACAATGCCCTCTCCAGAAGCAGTGGAGAAGCCATCCACTCACCCCATCCTTCCAAGGATGAAGCACACTGGGCACAATGCCCCCTCCAGAAGCAGTGGAGAAGCCATCCACTCACCCCATCCTTTCCAGGATGAAGCACACTGGGCACTATATCCCCTCCAGAACCAGTGGAGAAGCCACCCACTAGAGAGACTGTGGCCTTGCACTCCCTAGGACCAAGCAGTGGGCAAACCACTACTTGAGAGACTGTGGCCTTGCACTCCCCAGTACCAAGCAGTGGGCAAACCACCCACTTGAGAGACTGTGGCCTTGCACTCCCCAGGACTAAGCAGTGGGCAAGTCACCCACTAGAGAGACTCTGGCCTTGCACTCCCCAGGACCAAGCAGTGGGAAAACCACCCACTTGAGAGACTTTGCCCTTGCACTCCCCAGGACCAAGCAGTGGGCAAACCACCCACTTGAGAGACTGTGGCCTGGCACTCCACAGAACGGCGAACAGGGCATGTTGCCCCCTCCAGGACCAGTGGTGTTGTACCATCTTCCGGCTGAGGTGCCCCCTCTATTCCCCGTCCCCCTGAGGTGCCTGTCTATTTTCGACCTGATGTCCCTGCAGTGTTCTCTCCGTGTTGTTGCAGGAGTGCGGTGGGGCCTTGGCCTGTGTGTTGTGGTCCTGTGGCCCACAGACATTGAGGACTGGATAGTGTCCCTACATTTGTAAATATTTATATATGTTTGAATTTTGATGCACTTATTTATAGTATTTTATAGTATTACACTCACTTTCTTCAAATCATTTTGTCCATGCATTATTCCTGAGGGATACGGGGTAAATATGTTATGTTGCTGCATCTGGTTGTGTGTATGGTGCTGGGGGTGGGGGTATGTGTGTTGTGTGTGTGTCTCACTCTCTTATTCCTCCCCCCTCCCTTGTGTGCTAGGCGGAAGTACTCACTGTGGTTGTCTTAACCGGCGTTGGTGTTCATAATGAAGCAGAAGGTAGACGAGCAGGGGGAACACTTGCAGCTCGGGCTCCATGGCGTCGTGGTTGTTCCCCGAGTCTCCACAGGTGAGTCCTTTGACTTCTAAGATCTGTTCCCGCCAGGCTTTTGATGTTGTTGGTACCGCCTCAGAAAAGGTGGCAGATAGGCAGGTCATAATAGAGTGGGCGGGACATTGTCTTCCGCCTGGCTGTTGGCGGTTACCGCCGTGGTGCTCGTTGATTCCGCCCTGGCGGTCGGTGTGTTAAAGTGGCTGTCTGTATGAGTGGTTTCTGCCGTGGTCATTATTCAATTTTTGTTACCGCCAGCCTGTTGGCGGTATTACCTCTGCTTTATCACCGACCTCCAGGGTTGTAATGAGGGCCTATGTAGCTTAAACTCACTGATATTTAATAAAGGTGTTGTTACCCCAAGGATTTTCCTGGCACTGAACAATTTGTAGGCCTTATCCAAGCCAACCTATCCAGAAGCACACCTAGTTAGGATGTTTAAAGCAAGATCTTAAGATACTTTCAAAATGAGAGGTAGGTCTCTTCGAGTCACTGGGGCAGAGTCAAAGTGTTCCTTGTTTAGGCTGCAGAGAACAAGAATTATTAGAAAAGCCAACAGGACTACCAGAAAGTACTTGGTTGCTTTCATCAATATTGTCACAGATTTATAAGGCCATGCACTCAATCACTCATTCTTGCACTCATATCCATCAACTAATTCTTGTATTTGCACACTCAGCAGTCCATGATACCATACATAAACACACAATTCAATGAATAGACACTTCCAGTTATGAACAGAATTTATTGGCTTTGCTGCTAGTTTGCAGGAGTACTTCCAGAAGAGAAAGATTGCTAATCTGTGAGAGATGTGTGAGTGCTGTCAACAGTGTGAGACTGCTAGTCTGTGAAGGTTGTGAGGGTGCTGTCACTGCTTAGAGTGTGTTGATTTTCCACCACAAAGGAATTAATATTTCCTTTTGTTATCCTTGATCACATGGCTCAAGACAGACTCTGTACTTGTTAACAATGGACAAGTCTTAAAACAATGCTGCAGCAATAGTTCCTCAGTGAAGTGCTCTTTCTCCTCTTTGGTGGTCTGCTTTCCCTAATGAGACTCCCCAGAGGCTATGTATAGCATTTCTTACCCAGACCGTCCATTTATCATACCACAGACAAACCTTCACCTCACACCAATCCTAGATGCACAAATCACTGATTATGACCATATGCATAACCATTTACGTTTACTGTCATCACCAAGTTCCAATTATACCACTGAACAGTCTCAATTCCTCTCTCCCTGGATCTATCAGTGCTCACAGATGCTCACCCTCTCTTGCATGACTCTTCCCCTGGTCTCGCATCAGAAGCCCCAGAGCAACTCCAACTCCATCTCCCATGTGATTGTACACAAAGAGGGCACATTTATCAGTATTTCATGGAGCGCTGCACAGCAAGTCATCTTGCTGTGATGCATGAAAGAGAAAGAGCAGGAATGCGCTGTATTTAACATAATACAGTTCATTCCTGTCCTTTCCTTCCCGTGGTGCCCTTTGAGCTGGTGACCTTTTGGCTGTTGTGTATACTTGTGAAGGTTAATTTCACCAACAAATCAAGAAACGTTTTTTGTTGTTTTTGAATCTGATGAGTACAGTTTTTTTGTCAGTACTTGTTCGATTCACAACGGATACATAGGGTAATAGTGCAGTGTTTAGGCTCCTTTACCTTCATCACCGGTGAGTGGTCTAAACTCCGTATATACTTAGGGCCTCATTTACGATGCCTTGGCGATACACTACACCACCGGAGCATCATTTTTTATGCTCCAGTGGCACTCTGTGCCTGCCCATATTTACAAGGCTACACAAAGCTACCTTGTGTGGTTTTTCATGGTCTTGTATATTTGGACCCCTTTCAGACACAATACTGCTTGAAAGGGGCCTTTCATGGGTGTTGCTATGGGTGTTCCCATGCAACACCCATGGAACCGGAAGGAATCTGATGCATTCCCAGATTTTAAAGTCTGATAATGCGTCAGATTTCTAAGCCACCTCAGGGGTGTCGTAAAAATGGCGCATCAGGGAGAAATATCTTTATTTCTCCCTGTTTTTTACTCTTTCATGTGTGCTGCATACTGCAGCACACATAGAAAGAGGAAAACACCTCTTGTGACTGTTTTTGTGCAGTAGGGTGTCCCTTCCTGCATAAAAGCAATCATCCCCACAAAACAGGCATCCTTGCACCATGATGCAAGGGTGCCCGCATTGGTGCTAGGCAGCAATTTGTGCGCCAGCACAGTGGGAGAGGACAGAAATAAGCCGCATCTTGTAGATACAGTGCATTTCTACACTTTCCAGGAGGCGCAGGGCAGCACAGCAAGGCACTTAGGGGGTCATTACAACATTGGGGGTAAAAGCCACTTACCGCCGTGCAGAAGACCGCCAACACTCCGCCGCGGCTGCGTAATTCTGCCACAGCTATTACGACCCACATCTCGAAATCCGACAAAATTCAGACACCCACACAAGTCCGCCACACCAAAGGTCAGTGATAAACTGACGAAAACAAAACCTCCACCGTCACGCCAACAGAAATACGCCCATGCTATCACGACCCACGAATCCACGCGGCGGTCTTTCAACCGCGGTATTCCATTGGCGGTACACACCACTGCGCTCAAAATACACACACATCTAAAAAAACAGCACCACATTGGACAATTTAAAATACACACACCTGATACACATACACACACCACTCCCACACGCCCAAAACAATATAAAACATACACCGACATCACCCACAAACCCCTATGACCACCATTACAGAGAGAAGGCCAGAGAGAGACACCACCATCAACAAACTAGCAGCCACAGGCACACAACACCATCACCCACACAACTGCCACGCACAAAACACCACACACCACTACATATCACCACACTTATCACCACACACACCACCCCACACATCACCTACACCACCCCATGGCACGGCAAAGACACCCCAGGTTCTCGGAGGAGGAGCTCAGGGTCATGGTGGAGGAAATCATCCGGGTAGAGCCACAGCTATTTGGATCACAGGTGCAGCACACCTCCATAGCTAGGAAGATGGAGCTATGGCGAAAAATAGTCGACAGGGTCAATGCAGTGGGACAGCACCCAAGAAATTGGGACGACATCAGGAAGAGGTGAAACGACCTATGGGGGAAGGTGCGTTCCGTGGTCTCAAGACACCACCTGGCGGTACAGCGGACTGGCAGCGGACCCCCACCTCCTCACCCACAACTAACAACATGGGAGGAGCAGGTCTTGGCTATTCTGCATCCCGAGGGCCTCACAGGAGTCAGTGGAGGAATGGACTCTGGTAAGTCAAATCTTAACTATCATATCCCCCACCCTACCTGCATGCTATCACAGACCCCCACCCTCGCCCCCTCCCCTATCACTCCAACTCCTCACAAATGTACTAATAACACAAACCACTCATCCCAACACCACGCCCTGCATGACAAAACAAAGCATGGACACCCATCACTAAAGCATGCCCACTGCACATACCCATAACACCCCCCTCAACCATCATCACACAAGCCCCCACACAGGAAAGCTAGCACTGGGGTACACGGTCACCCACCCATTGCACACCATGACACACACAGATGCAATAATCATGCTTTTACACCCCTGCAGGGCCACTACCCAAAGTCACCAGACAGGAGGGTCCAGACATCTCCACCCCACCCACAGAAGAAGCCCACAGTGATGACAGCAGCTCTGTCCAACCGGATCCAGATGGCCAGCCCGGACCATCGTGGGCCTCGGGACAGTCGGTTCCCCTCACACAGGCACAGCCCACCACAGACCTTCCACCCTCTGGTAACACCAGCACAGCACCCACTCAGCGGGCTCATACCTCCGTCCCCAGGACACGTCAATCAGCTGTGGGTCCACCACTACAGGGAACCCAGGATAACCCACCACCCCAACAACAACAGGGACCTGGGGCAGTGGCAGTGGGAACACGGTCCAGGGGACGGAGGCACAGGAACACAGGGGAACTGGGAGGGCTGCCGTGTGACAGGGGGCGGACAGGCCAAGGGAACCCACTCTCCATGAGGCCCTCTCCTCCATCATGGGAGCATACCACCACTCCCAGGAGACGATGGCAACGGTCCTGGCCAAGTTTCAGTAGACCCAGCGCATGCAGGAGGAACAGTATTTGGGGTTCAGGGAGGAACTCAGAACCATCAGCTCCACCCTGGGCACCATCATAGGGGTGCTGAAGGAAATACTTAACACCAGGAGGGACACTGTGGCACTCCAAGGGGCCCCTGACACTAGCATGGACGATGAACTGCCCACCACCTCCGCCGGCGCTAGTGGACAGGAGGCACCGCCACAGGACCACCACACCAGCTCCCCACCCCCTGCAGACGGAGAACCACCCCGCAAGCGGTTCCTGAGATTCAGGAACAAGACAGAGCACAATGCCAAGAACCCCGCCAAGAAATGAGACCACCCTGATTGTTATCCTACTGTCCCACTTTGTAACCCTGTCTATATTGGAACTGCCCCAGCTCCACTTCCTATGCCCATATGGGCAATGCACCTGTGAGACTAAGAGACTGGACTCTGCCATGGACATTCCTCCACCATCACCCCTCACCATTTTACAACCCCCCTCCAATATTTAGCACTTCAATAAACACCCTTGAAGCACAAAACAATCTGGAGTCAGCCTGTGATTTCGAAAATGTGTATTAGCAATGACAGTGACAAAATGCGTTTTCAAATGTAATGTCAACATACCTATGTCACACATCTCAAGTCCATGAGGAATCTAAGCAGATGACACACGTTGGAAACCACACCTGTGAAACTGTAAGGGAAATGTACGACTCAGTGACCATATACTGGTTGAAATCGACAGACAGGATAGAGGTTGAAGTGTGAAAGTACTTGTAGTAGGCAGGAATGTTTTCTCACCTGTGTGTCACTGGAAATATTGCTGGATAACTGAGTCCCTGTTGTCAATGTCTTCTTCCTCTGCTTCCTCCTCATCACTGTCCACAGGCTCCACAGCTGCCAAAACACCGTCATCTGGACTATCCTCCTGCAGAAAACGCACCTGTTGTCGGAAAGCCAAGTTGTGAAGCATACAGCAGGCCACGATGATCTGGCACACCTTCTTTGGTGAGTAGAATAGGGAACCACCTGTCATATGGAGGCACCGGTACCTGGCCTTCAGGAGGCAGAAGGTGCGTTCGATCACCCTCCTAGTCCGCCCATGGGCCTCATTGTAGCGTTTCTCTGCCCTGGTCCTGGGATTCCTCACTAGGGTCAGTAGCCACGACAGGTTGGGGTAACCAGAGTCCCCTAATAGCCACACACGGTGCCTCTGGAGTTGACCCATCACATAAATGATGCTGCTATTCCGCAGGATGTAGGCGTCATGCACAGAGCCAGGGAACATAGCATTTACCTGGGAGATGTACTGGTCTGCCAAACATACCATCTGTACATTCATCGAATGCTAACTCTTCCGGTTCCTGTACACCTGTTCATTCCTGTGGGGGGGGGGACCAGAGCTACATGGGTCCCATCAATGGCACCTATGATGTTGGGGATATGTCCAAGGGCATAGAAGTCACCTTTAACTGTAGGCAAATCCTCCACCTGAGGGAAAACGATGTAGCTCCGCATGTGTTTCAGCAGGGCAGACAACACTCTGGACAACACGTTGGAAATCATAGGCTGGGACATCCCTGATGCCATGGCCACTGTTGTTTGAAATGACCCACTTGCAAGGAAATGGAGCACGGATAGCACCTGCACTTGAGGGGGGATTCCTGTGGGATGGCGGATTGCTGACATCAGGTCAGGCTCCAACTGGGCACATAGTTCCTGGATTGTGGCACGGTCAAACCTGTAGGTGATTATCAAATGTCTTTCCTCCATTGTCGACAGGTCCACCAGCGGTCGGTACACCGGGGGATTCCGCCATCTCCTCACATGTCCCAGCGGACGGTGCCTAGGAAGGACAACAGCGACCACAGAGTCAAACACCTCAGGTATGCACCCACAGTCTACACAGAACACCATTCATACACAAAATGTGGCCTGTATTTGTGTTGTGAGACAAGGCCTAGGTCTGTGTGGCGCAGTTGGTAATTAGGCCATGTGGGCCCCTGAAATGGCGGCTGCCTGACCTCTAAAGTGGGACAATGGGATGTGAGGTAACTGCGCTGGCGTTGTACACCGTCGCGGTAGGCGGTCGAAGACCGCAGAGCAATGCTGCATTGGTTAACATTGGACCCTATGGGTCCCCGGAGCCAGTGACGATGTACGCTGGCGGTGATGGTATGCACCGCCGCGGACGTGACCGCCCCAGACGTGACCGCCATTTTCTATCTGTTCAATCACTCGATACCTGATCTTCGACAGGAGAGGACCTACACTGCAAGTGCTGCTGTGACCTCGGTCTGGAAGAGACAATGGCTTGTGCGTCTGGGGAAATGGCCCCTGCCTTCACTGCCAAGGAGTTGGAGAAGCTCGTGGACGGGGTCCTCCCCCAGTACACGCTACTCTATGGTCCTCCAGACCAACAGGTAAGTACACAGGGAGCACGTTGTATGGGCTATGCCTGTGTGGAGAGGGCTGCTTGTAAGAATGAAGGGGGCACAGTTCTGCGTGCATGAAGGACTGTGAATGCATGTGCCACATGGCAAGGGTAGGGATGTGGGCCACTCACTTTGACGGTGCAGTTGGTAATGACTTCTCTTCTTCCCCTCTACATGTCATGTAGGTCAGCGCCAACCAGAAGAAGGATATTTGGCGTGCCATCGCCAAGGACGTCCGGACCCTGGGGGTCCACCACAGACGGAGCACCCACTGCCGGAAAAGATGGGAGGACATTCGCCGCTGGAGCAAGAAGTCGGCGGAGGCTCAGCTGGGGATGGCCCCCCACTTCTACAGGTACAGCCGCCACCCCCCCTACCAGCACCGCCCTCTCAGCAGCCCCTCAGAGTGTGCCCTGTGCCCGTTCACCCAGGAGGGTGGGCATCACCTTCGCCCCAGGCACCTCAGCCCCTGCCCCTGTCACCTCTGCTGCCCTCAGTGAGGAGGCCATTCACCTCCTCAGGTCCCTCACTGTTGGGCAGTCTACCATTTTGAATGCCATCCAGGGTGTAGAAAGGGAATTGCAACACACAAATACATTCCTGGAGGGCATTCATTCTGGTCAGGCTGCCCTTCATCGAACCCTGCAAACTCTGGCCTCAGCACTGATGGCAGCCATTGTCCCTGTATCTAGCCTCCCCCCTCCAACTTCCTCCACCCAGACCTAATCCCCTGTACCCCAGCCTATCCCAATCACACCATCAGACCAGCCTGCACACACCTCAACACACAAGGGAAGCTCAGGCAAACATAAGCACCACACATCCCACAGGCACTCACGCAAGCATCACACACATGTAGACACACCAACATCCACTGCCTCCACTGTGTCTCCCTCCTCCTCGTCTCCCTCCTCCCTCCCAGTCTCGTCTACACTCACACCTGCATGCACTACCACTACAGCCACTACGTCCCGCACCAGCACACCCACCACCACATCCCGCTCACGTGCACTCACCACCCCCACTACCATTTACACGTCCCCTGTGTCCTCTCCCAGTGTGTCTGTGACGCCCCCTCCGAAGATACACAAACGCAGGCACACACCCACCCAACAGCCATCCACCTCACGACAGCCTCCAGCCCATGCACCTGCACCCAAATCGACCAAAGTTACACCTCCTACAACCACCATCTCTTCCTCCACTCCCAAACTCCCTCCATCTACCCGTCCCAGTGTCTCCCAAAACTTTTCCTGCCCCCCTTAACCTATTTCCCACCCCACCCTTCCAACTCATAGGTCCCGTACTAGCACCTCAGCCAAAAAATCCCCGGTACCAGTGGTGCGTGTTGTTACAGGTATGTGGAGTGCACCGGCCACCAGGACAGCCAGTGTGGCACAGAGCCACAGCACAGCCAGTCCCTCCCCTGTGAAGCACCAGTAGTTGGACAGTGCCCGGCGGGAGAGGGGGAAGACTCCAGCCAGCAAGGCCGCTCACAAGGGTCCCGGGGGGAGTGTCGACTCAGCTGTGACTCCTCCCAAGGTGGGGAAGGGGCAGAAGAAATCTCCAAAGTCTGGGAGGAGCAGCACAGCCATCATCCCCACTGCCCAGGAGGCCACCGCCAGCCCCATCGTCACTGGCCAGGAGGCCACCGCCAGAGTCACTGCCCAGGAGGCCAGCCCCATCGTCACTGGCCAGGAGGTCACCGCCAGCCACAGCCCAGCTGGCCAGGAGGGCCCCGCAAGCCACAGCCCAGCTGACCCATGAAGGACCGCCAGCCACAGCCCTGCTGGGCAATGAAGAACCACCTTGGCAAGCACTGCTGAACAGGCCAGGGACCGCTGAACAGGGCAAAGACCGCCGTGGAATGCACCGCTGAACAGGTCTGACACTGGCAACGCAAGCACCGCTGAACAGGCCAGGGACCGCTGAACAGGGCAAAGACTGCCATGGAATGCACCGCTGAACAGGTCTGACACTGGCAACGCAAGCACCGCTGAACAGGCCAGGGACCGCTGAACAGGGCAAAGACCACCATGGAATGCACCGCTAGCCCATTTGCGGCAGGGGCAGTGATGCTACTGGGACCGTCACGGGGTGTGTGCTTCTCTCTGGGCAACAGTCCCCCTCCAGAACCAGTGGAGACTTGCATCCACTCTGTCTGTCCTGCACAGGATGAAGCACTCTGGGCACAATGCCCCCTCCAGAACCAGTGGAGAGATAAATCCACTTTCTCAGTCCTTGGCAGGATGAAGCACTCTGGGCATAAAGCCCCCTCCAGAACCAGTGGAGAGATACATCCACTTCCTCAGTCCTTGGCAGGATGAAGCACTCTGGGCACAAAGCCCCCTCCAGAACCAGTGGAGAGATACATCTACTTCCTCAGTCCTTGGCAGGATGAAGCACTCTGGGCACAAAGCCCCCTCCAGAACCAGTGGAGAGATACATCCACTTCCTCAGTCCTTGGCAGGATGAAGCACTGTGGGCACAAAGCCCCCTCCAGAACCAGTGGAGACTTGCATCCACTTTAGAGACTGTGGCTTTGCACTCCCCCGGATGGTACAGTGGGCAACCCACCCACTGCAGAGACTTGAGAGACTGTGGCTTTGCACTCCCCAGGATGGTACAGTGGGCAACCCACCCACAGCAGAGACTTGAGAGACTGTGGCTTTGCACTCCCCAGGATGGTACAGTGGTCAACCCACCCACTGCAGAGACTTGAGAGACTGTGGCTCTGCACTCCCCAGGAAACATCAATGGGCATGGAGCCCCCTCGTGGATCTGGCATCGTGCACTTAACCGGCTGAGGTGCCCCCCCTTCTCTTCCCCCTGAGGTGCCTGTTGTATTTCTATCCGATGCCCCTGCAGTGTTCTCTCTGTTGTGATCGGGTATCTTGTATGGGCCTCGCCCACGCATTTTGGGCCCAGTGGTCCACGGACAATGAATGGTGCAATCCCTGCACTACTAATCGGGGTGTATATTTTGTTTAATGTGTATATATATGTTTATATTTGCTTACTGTATTTTGAAATATTATAATGGTTCAACTCACTTCCTTTTGTCTTTGCATTCTTCCGGGGGTTTGGGGGTTGTTACTGTAATGTATAGATATGCATTGGTGTGTGTGTTGTAGTGGGTGAGGGTCGGAGTGGGGGTTGGGATGTTGGTTGTGTGTGTCCCTGTGTTTTTGCCTCCCCCCTCCCCTATGTCGTAGGTGCAGTACTCACCGTGGTCTTCGCCGCCGGCGTTGATGATCCTCGTATAGGAGCAGGAAGACTATCGCAGGGAGAATATGGAGTTCCGGCTCCATGGTGCCCTCGTTCCTCATGGAGTGTGTAGAGGTGACCGTTTTCCCTTTGAAATGGCTGTTTCCGCCGTGTTTTTATCCGCGGTGAATCCGCCCTGGAAAAGGTGGCGGATTGGTAGGTTGTGATACTGTGGGCAGTACATTGTCCTCTGCCTGTCTGTTGGCGGTGACCGGCGCGCTGTTTGTCTGTACCACCGTGGCGGTCTGAGTGTTAAAGTGGCTGTCTTTGTTGGCGGTTTCCGCCACGGTCATAATTCCAATTTTTTTACCACCGGCCTGTTGGCAGTTTTACCGCCGCTTTAACACCGTCCGCCAGGGTTGTAATGACCACCTTAGTGTGATATCCGGGTCACCTCTTAGAGGAAGAGTGCATGAAGGAGTTCGATTGCACTGCACGGCTTGCTATCATCGGCATTCTGCATGTATGTAGACCTGTCAGCCTTACGGTGGACTTCCCCAAAACTTTTTGCCTGCTTGCCTCCATTTTGTCTGGATTTTTGGTCTGTTGGCCTTAGTACTCTGTGCCCTTTACCACTGCTAGCCATTGCTAATGTACATGTGCTCACTCCCCTAAACTAGGGGTGGGCAATGAGCTCTGCTCCGCTGGCAGAGCTAATGGAGTTTTTTGGCACTTTTCGGTCCGCTTGGAACGCAGAGTTTGTCCAAAAAACTTTGCTAACCCGGCCAACAGAGCAGAGCTCACCACGTGGCCACTGCAGCCCAGTTATAGGCCACACAATGCAAGTGCAGAAGTGTGTGCTTGCGCTGCGTGGTGCATTACTAGGCTGCAGTGCGCACTCACCTGATGAGGCATGGAGCTGTTTGCTGGCAGCCCAGCCCTGTAGCTCTGGATCCAGGGTCAGGAGGCAGTGACCCAGCCAGCCCGCAGGGGACACGGACCCCCTGAGAATGAGGACTCAGGTAAGTCCTTGGGTTTATTTCAATGTGCAAACTGGTGCACAAAAGACCTGAAACATCAGCTTTTGCTGCCTATGGCCCTGGGCTGAATTCAGGCCAGGGCCGTAGGCAGTGAAAGCTGCCGTTTCAGGCCCCTTGTGCACCAGCCTGCCTGGTGTGCAGTCAGGGCTCTTGTGCACCAGCCACCGGGCAGGCAGGTGCACAAGAGGCCTGAAATGGCAGCTTTTGCTGCTTATGGCCCTGTCCTGAAAGCGCCCAATCTTGGAAGTGGTAAGCAGTGTCGGGCCTAACAAGTCCCAACCCTGCTGAGCGCTACTGAGATCGGGCACATTCAGGTCCACACCGCAGCTCACGGAACTCCACCTCCCCAGAATTCCATGGTTATTAACCAACTCGGTGGAATTCCGCAGAGTGGAACTCCATCAGCTCCGCCCACCCCTACCCTAAACATGGTTTGATTGGCATATACCTGATTGGCATATTTAATTTACATGTATGTCCCTTGTAGAGTGGTATACCATACCCAGGGCCTGTAAATTAAATGCGACCAGTGAGCCTGCAGTACTTATTGTGCCAGCCACTTAAGTGACACCTTAAAGCTTGTCTCTGGCCTGCCATTGCAGCCTGAAGGCAGTGTCTCACTGCCAAGTCGACTTGGCAATTTAAACCCCTTGCCAGACCCTAAACTCCCCTTTTATTAAATATTTCACCCCTAAAATAGACCCTAAGTAGCCTATAGGGTAGGGTACTGTGTAATTAAGATGTAGGACATGCGATTTTTAGTTTTACATGTCCTAGTAGTGAAAACGTCCCAAATTTGTTTTCTCACTACTGAGAGGCCTACCCCTCCCATAGGGTAACATTGGGGATTCCTTATCAAAATGGTAGATATGTCAGGTTTGGTACCTATGAACTTGTAATGACAAACCCTCTTTAATGGCAAAGACGTGTTTATCATCACAAGTTAAAAAATTGGCATTTTCCTTCCCTTAGTCCTCTGCGTCTGTAACCTGCCCTGGATCACATGCAGGGCTGGCTCTAGGGCTGTGTGACTGGTGCCAACACACCGAGTGCTGACTTCGGGTGGGGGCACTGTGTTTGCAGGTATCATATGATTTTAAAAGCACCTGCAGGTGTGTTCCTTGCCTCCAGCAATTTCCAGGCAGCAATAAATATGTTGAGATAACTCTGGTGATTAAAGTTCTGCCTGGATAGAGATCGGAGTAGATCAGTGGGTTACTACTTTTGTCAGAGAGGTCCTTCTGTTGCTTGCAGTTTCGAAGTTAAAATCCTCATATAGAAAAGTAAGCCATTAACTGACATAATAGAACTCCATGCAAACTGCAAGGTATAGATTAGGTCGTTATAATTTTTTCCAGTCTTTCATTATCCTAATTTTGCAAAAATGGTTCATTTGAGTCAAAATCAATGCTTATTATTAAAGAGAACCCCCAACAATGGTGTTACATTTAAAGTCTGAGATTGTGCCTCTCCAGACCAAGCACTCAAACTTTATAGTCTATCAGTATCGATGACATGTGACTCCTACACCTTGTAGTCCTATCTTATGTAACATTTCTTATACACTGATTTACACACCTACAATTTATTGTCTTTGTGTAATGTGTGTGCAATGTAAAGTGCTCTGACACCCTACCCTGATATGAATGGTGCTATAAAACTGATTAAATGCATCTGAGAGAGAGTGGTAGTGGAGACTTGAGGGGCCCTGTTAAAAGGTGGTAGTGAGGGAATCTGTGGTGCAGGTGGGCTTTAGGGGGTGCAAACAAACATTGTTGCATGGGGGACCACCAGCGCTAATGCTGACCCTAGTCACATGACTGGGTGCAACTGACAGTTGGGACTTTGTGAATTCACCCCAGACAATCATATAATATTGGGGTTAGCAGAGCCTGAATGGGCCATTAACTGACTTGATGGGGGCGGAGCTAAGCAGAGTTCCACTTGCAACTGAATGGGTTGGACTCTGCCACCACACAATAGGCTTAATGACCCTGTACTGTCAGTGCAGCCAAGTAGGAGCCAGGGCAGGAGAGGCAGGAAGTTCCTAGAACTTCAGAGAACCCTTCTGGAAACTTCTTCCAACTTCTAGGAGCAGGACATCAGAGTATAAAAAGAGCGTTCTAAGACCTGCTTCTCAGTTCACTACTGGACCTGTGGAAGGACTCTCAGAGGACTGCCTGCTGCGTGACTAGGCTAGGGTGAAAAACTCCACTTGGCTGGTGGAGTTTGCGGAAATCAGCAGTTACCGATAGACTTTGCAACATAGCAGAGTTTTTTCCTGTTTTTCACCCGCTGGTGCTCATTTACTATCATTTTGCGAGCATGAGAAGTGAGAAGAGAGACTTGCGGTCTCTCACGAGCACAAATGAGAACTCTTACCCACTCACGAAAGTTATCTTCGCTCTAGCAACTTCCAGCACATTTTTTTGTGACGTATTCGAGTGCAAGTGAGTGCGATCGGCTGCTGCTACAAGCTGTTGAAGCTGAAGCAGCTAAAATCTACAACTTCAAGTAAAAAATCTTCTCAAATTGACCGTTCACATTGATATTATGGGAGGAGTACTTTAAAAAAAAAAACAATTCCAATAACAGGAAGTTCCCCAAAGATCCAACTTCTTGTTCCTGTGCAGCAGGCTCCTCCCACTGCTTTGTCCATCTTCTGGTCACTTTTCACTTGGATTTTGAGATGGAAAGATCACTTTTTTGTCTCCTGGATACACCATTGAATACTTGTTGTATTTAAGATTAAAGAGATTAAAAACACGTGTATAAGGTTGTTGCACAACTTTGTTTGTTTGATAGACGGCATGCACCAGGATTTATCTGCACTCTTATTAGTTTTTATTTATTTATTGTGGTAGGTGGTGAGTGCCCTGCATTTGGGGCCTATTTATAGATTTACTTGTAATTTTTGTTCTACAAAGGAAAAACGTTTTACAGTTCACTACATTTTCTCCATGTTTTGTTTTGTAAATTTGCAATATTCATTAAAATTCACTATGTTAATGGTAAGTGGCCTAACCTGCTAATAGAATAGACCTTCCAGCTGTATGGCCAGTACTAGTCATGGGTGCATGATGAAACAACTATTTGTGGTGTCTGTGGAACTGAAGCACCATAGATGACATTGGATTAAAGACAAAAAGTTGTTTGGTGGTATTTCACATTTTTTGTTCTGCAAACTGTGAATGGTGGGGTTATAGTACTTGATGCCTTTGTATGATGTATGTTGTTGTTGTAAAATATTTAGCCCCTTCAATTTTAGTTTCTGGAATTAATGCTTTTTTTCTCCTGTACCAATGCCTTCTTTGTCTGACTGCCAGAACGTGAGAGTGTTTGTCATAAAGCACCATTTGTCTTTGTTCCCCATGCCACATGACCAGGTGCCCTTTTTGTATAGTCAATTATAGTCGTTTCCTATATGTGCTTTTTGTTTTCTATTCATCCTGCTTGTTGTTTGACCATGTGGCGGGTGGCCATTTTGTGCAGGTAGCCAGTAGTCCTGCATATGTTCTTCTTTGCTGTGGTGCCTATGCCTCCGTGCTGGTTGTAGTTTGACTATGTTGGCTGGCAGCCATTTTGTGTATGCAGCCAGTGTGCTTTAGGCCTGCAAGTGTTCTTCTTTGTTGTGGTGGCCATGCCTCCATGCTGGTTGTTTTTGACCACGGGGCTGGCTGCCATTTTATGTGCTATTGAGGCCTAGTATGTCAATACTTATTACTGAATGCATTGTATGAGCAGTTTTTTTATATTTTATTATATTCTTTTTTTTGCATTTTTCACCTCCACCACTCCATGCCTCTCAAATCCCTGTGGTTTTTTATGGTAGTCCCCTTCCCCTAGTACATCAGGAATTGAATCTATTTTAAAAAGATTTTATTCTTTTTTTCTAATTCGTTTCACAAACTTTATTTTATTTAATTTTATAATAATAGTATAATAATAACATTATTTAAATTTAGAATTGTTAAAAAAGTAAGTTATTTAAAAAAATTCCCCTATTTTCCCCATTAGCCCCATGTCTGCCTTAGGAGTACTTTTGCAATACATTACATTATTCAAGGATTATTATTCCATTTGTCACCAGCACCTCCCTGAGTGCCACATGCCAACTTGATGCAGACAGATAAAGCTAACAGTTACATTTTATATGTTGTATTTGTTGCTCTTTCTTTATCCTTCATGACTGTACATGATAATGAAAGTTAATGTTGGTGTGGTTTTTTGAATGGATACACTGTATTTAATAATTATTTATACGTTTAGTTAAGTAACCATTAAATGATATTGTTTCTACTACTAATGCAACTGCAACAATGCAATGTTTCACTGATCCTTCTTGCATGTTTGCTTTGAAGTGCACGGAGAGAAAGAAACATCACCCACAGTCCTGCCAGACTGAAGGCCTGTGCAGGATGTGACACGTGACCACACTCTTCAGCTTCTGAAGCTGAGTGATACTGCCTACAGAAAGCTTCAAAATGGCCTAAAGAGAGCTGCTACCAAGAAAGCGGGCAGTGAGGAGAAGGAGCTTCCCACCACAGGTATGTCACCCCAGACCTTTTTTGGGCAAAGGCATGTGCCTGCCGCACCAGCCTCTGGGGAGAAAACTGGGAACAGCATTCCCGCATCAGCGGCCCCATTCCAAAGTAGGCCCAAGCCCATGTCTGACACATAGGCAGCCTCTCTAATCACAGGAACGCCAATGAGCAGTGATGTTGAATTGGACTTATCTCTTTCTCAAAGTAGTACGCAATTGTTGCCGGAAACACAGGCTAGTGGACAACAACAGCCGCAGCCATCAATAGCAGTTCCTCCCGAAGTAGGAACCCATCAGGAGCTGGTGCATTACTGGTGGATGGATCCACTTTGCGTGGAGGCTCATAGTAGAGAATTTCGTCAGTTTGTGTTGTGTTGGAATAGAAGACAGCCACATCTTGGACAGGTGTTATCGTTGAAGCGGTAACAGGTATCAGCAAAAGCTCATTTTTCACCCTCCCCATGCTGGAGGAGGCATTTGTAGCATTGTTGGACATGCTTGTGTAGTCAGAAGTGTTATTGTTTCTTCTTTGAAGAGGTATGTCCTGTTGGATAGTGAGAGGAAACTGGGAACTAGCCAAGGGACCTCTGGGTCTACGGTGCAGAATCAGCCACATGGTGAAGTGTGATGTTGTTATTGGAGATCAATCTGTTTGCTTTAGAACCAGGCAGCGGTGAAAGGATGACAGTTCTGATACCTTGTATCCTCAGGACTTGGACCGGATCTCTGTATGACAGGCTGAATTCCTTCTTTACAGCAATCTCCTCACAAACCAGATACCTGACTTTAGGAATCCAGCCAGTAGAAGTGGTCGGCAAATTCCTTGTTCCTAAGGTGGCAGCACTGGTGGATGATTTATGATCACAAAATTGCTGAAGCTCCTGTAAGACAGTGAGACGTTCATTTATGTCAAAAGGTGTATCTGCTACCACCAAACCAGGGCCATCTAGATCTGGGACACACATAGGTATCCCAAAGAGAACCTCATAGGGAGTGCGTCCCCCCAAGGACCTTCTTGGCAGATTATTCTGTGCTCTCTGGACCCCATCTAGGTGATGAAGCCAGCTGCGGCCAGAACATAATACTTTAGCTGTTAAGGACTGCTTTAGATCAGATTTCTCCTCTCCACAAGCAAATTTCCCTCTGGATGGTAGGGTGAGGAGTAATGGAGTGCAGCACCCATCGTCCCCATGGTGTCCCTGAATGCCTTAGAGGCAAAGGCAGAACCCTGGTCTGAATGGAATGCTGCAACCTCATATGTTCTGATAAAGATCAGCAAGTCTTTTATAACAGTTTGAGTGTCAGCCGACCGCTGAAGCTATACCCACAGGAATCTAGAACAAGAATCTACAGCGACTAAGATGTATTTGTTTGCACCATCAGATTGAAGTGGACCACAATGGTCCAGGTACACACATTGTAGTGGCCTGTTGGACACTAAGAGGGATGTCTGCGGAGGGCTTTTGAGGTTTGAGCCCTTTATCTGCTGGCAAATGTCACAGCAAAGGACATATTGCTTGGTCTGTTTGTATACACCTGGCCACCAGAAGTGTTTCTGTAAGAGTGATATTGTGGCCGCAATACCTGCATCACCCAATCTCCAACCCCAGAAAGTGTTGCATAGGCAACATTCTGTGCACTGACGTGGTATGCGTATTTTGTAGGGTATGCTTTTGGGAGAGGCTTGTCTTCAGCCAAAGCTTTCATGGTAGCCATTATTTCATTATTTAATCTCATCTGTGAACGAATCACTGCAGCCACCGAAGCCGTAGCTACTGCAGATTTGGCCGCTGCGTTAGCCAAAGTGTTGCGCCAATAACATGTACATTTACACATTGGTGGCCCAATGTATGGACTACATGAGCATTCGTTAGCTTATCCTTCAGATCAGCCACCCTCCCCCACAGAGTTCTGTATTTTATGGTGTTCTCTTTGGAGTCTCTGAACCCATTCAATCGCCAATGATTAAAATATCATATTGGAAAAATTCTTGTGTCTGAAGTTTTGGATCAAAGATGTAGTCAACATCTGTTGCAGTCAGGGAGGTTGCCAGCGTGGATGTAATGCTTTGACGTTAGGAACGCTTGCTTTGGTGATGGCCTCTAAGGCTGGCACCGGGGTAACAACAATAATGCGTTTCCCTGGGGCAAGTGGTCTCTCTTTGATGACAGCCATCTGTTCAGCAGTTAGAATTTTTTTCTGTGGGTGCCAAACGTTGTTCTGCATTGGAGCATAAATGTCATTTATATGCTAAGGGCACCATGTTGCCCTCGTTAAAGGTGACATAAGTGAACCCAATGACACCAGCAATTATTCTGATGACCAGTGTGTAAGTGTTTTGCTTCTAGCATGTCCTGTTGCAGCCATCTAAGGATGCATGTGTGTTCTACTGTCCAGTGTCTGCTAGAGAAATCAGGGTGTATTAAGTCATAGAGTGGCTTGATACATTGTGCATAGTCAGGAATGTAAGTTCTTCAAAGTTAAAGAAACCTAGTAAAGACTGGTTTCTTGATAGTATTAGGCTGCTGTAGTTGAGCACACTTCTCTAAAAGGTGTGGGGCCAGGCCCTTACCCTTGTTTGATAGCTCATATCCCAGGAACAATATGCTGAAAAATGCTATGATAGATGTCATCCACATAGAACAACGCCTCAGGGTCAATATCATGCAATATTGATGTTACACGGGCTGAGAAGAGCCCTGAGCTGTTTTTGTAGCCCTGGGGCAAACAACAGAAGTGTTTTTGTGAGCCAAATGAGAATGCACTCAGGTCGCAACTTTCGTGAGCTAAGTTCTAACAGAAAAAAACATTGGAGATATCCAATGTTGTTTTGTATTTTTTATGCACTATATTGTAAAATAGTGCTGTGTTATGTGAATTGTGTATTGCATATGTGCCAGTGTGGTTGTTTTAAGTGTCAGTAATCTAAGACTATTCTGTATGAATGGTCTGGGTTTGCAACAGGGAATAATGGGTTAGTCACTGCAGAGACACAGGGCTCAATTACACCCTGGTACTCGAGCTGACTGAGGATCTCCCTCACTGGAGCTTTGGCTTCGTGTTTAACAAGATATTGTGGCTAAGGCTGAAGTGTAGACCTAATAGGTATTACATGGCAAGGAGAATCCTTGTACCAACGTACGTGGTTGTGGTATAGTGCAGATGCCTGCGCCAAAGCTCAGTTGAAAGCGTAGGCTTGTTTTACCACTTCTGAAACAAGATCAGAGAAAGAAGGCAAAATGACATCTTCCCCATGTGGGAGCTTATGGACCTGCTCAGGTGGCCAGTCTCTTTCGGCCAGTAGGATATCACAACTAAGTTCATTCCAGAATATCACACTAATGGTGCGCTCTATGTCTCCCTCAATTTGGATATTTAAATCACATAACCCTGTCGGGTGGGAGAATGTGCCCGTCCACAGTCTCAACTGCAATAAATTAGATAGTTGCTGTCGCATCCAGATGATCTTTCAAACTCTGGTGACATATCGTGACCTGTGCTGCACTGTTTAGCAGTGTTACTGCCCTTATCTTGTTCTTCAGCAGTGTTCTCAAGTGTATTGGCATTTTTAATTGACAGTGCTGCCACCTCTTTCTTTTTAAACTGTGTTTTTTGTTGTGGGGACTTATCTTCTTTTTTTGCCTGAAGACTGCAGTGAGTCTTTCTTCTGTTTCATGTATTCAGGACGTCACTCTGACTGGCCCTCTCTCTTGCTACGTCTATCCGGTGCATCCTGAAAGGAACAAGAGGGATGTGAATCAGTATATCTGTCAGACGCTTTTATATTCTCTCTATTTCTGAGATTATATCTCCTGTCGGAGTTCTTCGGGTGCGTAGAAACTTCTTTCTGACCTTGTCTATAATGTGCTTTTGTTTATCCCAGCGCTTTTTAGATTCCTCTTGTGCTTGTTCAGTACCTTCGTTTAGGGTGGTACTCTGAATTTCGGGCTTTTTCAGCTTACCTTCCAAACCATCCCGTCCTATACTGGTATAGGTGTTGGAAATTATTTTTGGTAGCTGTTTCTCCTGATCCAAATGTGGAATCTCCCAGAGATGCTGGCGTAGAGCCAACGCTACCACTTCCCCTTTAATGTTTGATTGAAGAGTCTGATTGAGGATGAGTATGATTGAGGAGACTGCGTCAAAGTTATGCATTAGTTTCATCCCCAAGTCTAGGGCTGGTACAGCCCCGTGCTCATTCTGAATTTGTTTTAACACTTCCGGTAAATTGGCAAGTGTCGGAGTACCATGTGTGGTAGTTTAAATTGCAGCGAAGACTGTACCCCATGTGGCACAGTCATTCACCGAGGGAACCATCCTGAAGGGCAAGCACATTGTGAGAATTTTATGTTTTTCCTGTGGTCCCGTATGGGGAAACACAGCTTCCAGCTGATTAGTTTTCTGGGCTATCCCAGAACTGGATTTTCTCTTGTTCTGGTGGCACTTTACCCATGATAGAATGTACTGTTTATGGATTAATCCCAGTAGTAGCCAATTGGTATCCAGCAGGTGCTGGTGGTGCTGGACACGCTGGTGTTGTGTTCAGAGTTCGCAAACTGAACAAGCCGTCTATATAGTATTACTAGCTCAATAGCTGCCTGCATGTTTTGTACACCGGGATGAGGTGTATAAGTGGCGAACATAGGCCATGTTAGTCCTTCATTACCTAAGGGACCTAATCTCATGGGTTGTATTGTGTGTGGTAGGGCGCCATTAAACCAGTTGTGATGTTCTTGATAAGTAATCGGTAGTTCAAGATACTGGTATGCTTGGTATTGTTGTGGTACATTTGCAATTCTGTATGTGTGGAATGTGAATGATCTTTGGCCTTTCCGAGGAAAGGTGATCTACAAGTATAATGCTTCTGTTTGGTAAGCTTCATTAGCTTCTACGATAAATATGACATCCCCTCCCTACTGGGTGTAGTGTGAATGCTTTTCTGGCATTCTCAGGAATGTCTATGGCATTAGCCTTATTGTGTAATGGGTAAAGTGATGGAACACCAAGTGGGGAGAAATTCCTTTTAATAGTTCTAGCTTGCACAACCTACAGCCTAGTTAGGTGCACCCTGTTCAGCTGAGGATGATCTACCCCAAGACCACAGACGTCTCCGTATAATGGTACTTAGGGAACCTGTTGTGTGTGAGGCAGTGATAGTCAGGGTATCCGTAAATTAGTGCCTAAACACCATTGTTGGGTCACCAAGTTGTAGTTTGACTCTTGCTGTAGGCAGGACTGCTGGTTTAGGGATGACAGCACTTTTGTTTGTAGGCGACTAAGCCAATCCTATAACAAGTCTCAACTGTCAGCCCAACCCTCCCGGCTCACAAGCAGTACCTCACCCAAAACCCAAACAGTAAAAGGTGATTTGTGGCAGCAGTTATGCAAAGACTCTATAGTGTGACATCTCAGGGAGGTCGTGGTTAAACCGAGATTACCCTTTTCTCCCATGAGCAACAAATCTTAGCCATACACAGGCAATGAAAGAGATGCAGTAAAGTTTTCAATAGGTTTTTTTATTAACATGATTGCAATCTACTGTAAATTGCAGGAGCTGCAATGATTAGGATAATGAACAATGCAAGAGACAGAATGGTAAAAACAAGAGTCATGAATACAAGGACCCCAACCATCTTGCATAACATGTAATATGAAATGGATGTGAAATAGGCCCTAATACCCTAGCATGATGAACCTAATCTCTAACCTAAAGAGAGCTAGGTATGTTAAACCTAATGTGCTAGTACCGTGTCCATGAGAAGAGTCCCCCAACCCTCATTACCTTGGAATGAGGTCTCTAGATCAGATTCCGTGGTGACACGAAGACTGGGTCAGCATCAAGGCAACGTGTAGCAGAGATAGCGTCAATGGCATCTGGTAGGAATCCCTCTGATTATCTTGTCTGTTTGAGATTTATTTATACAGCTCTTGTAGGACCCCTGACACAGGTATGTTCCCAAACAATAGATAAGAAGGCATCCTTGGGGTGGCAATTACATAAAACAATTCCCTGAAAAGGTACATTATGTTACTGTCACACGAAAGTGGGAAAGTACATGATGTGAATGCCTACGTATCTCATTTATCCATGATGCTGATAGAGACGCCTTTGCAGAGTGGCACTGATAACGTGAAACTAAAACATCTTCCTAACGATGAACATTGCAGTCCTCTTGGAAGAAATAATTAAATAAATGTGTTAAAACAGAGCAAGATGAGTAGGTTAAAGTCACTAGGTGATGGGGCACAGGCCTGCAAGCCAGAAAGCTAAGCTAAACTCCTGATTCACATTAAAACTAAACAGAATCCACTTAATAATCTGAGAAAACACCACGCAATCCGCTGGTAGGCTCACCTTAGTGGCCAAAAGCCTGCAAGTGGTGTTAGTGAAGGTGTCACAAGCAGGAAATCTGATCGGATCATGGTGGAAGGTGAAGGTGGAGAAGAGGATGACATTTTAGTTACACAAATCAGCCCTCTCCCCAGTAGTGCAGTAGTATCGTCGTCCATATCAGCAACATTGCAATGGTCGAAACACCAAGGCAAGAACATACAGTGTCTGCCCCCCTGAGACAAACATTGAGCCTACCACCACCTTCTAAGTTGCCTGCATCAGTGGCACTGGCAAAGAAAAAAATCCAGGCTAAGATTACTGCCATGTTTAGGCAGGAGGGGCAGTACGAACGCAACCACCCAACGACACGTTTGTACAATGGGAAGTTGGCTAAAATGTTAACGTTGGACCTCCTCTCTTTTTCTTTTGTGGAAGGAGTGGGTTTTCTAGAATTTGTGGTGGCTATCTTCTGAAAATGGAAGGTTGTCAGCCAGACCTATTTCACCAGAGTTGCTGTTCCAGCGTTATATCACGATGTGCTGGAATTGGTTTCACAAGCTTTGCAGCAGAGTGCAAGCCATACAATCCACATGAAGACAGACTTGTGGACCCTTGGCCAAGCCACTGATTACATATGCATCGCTGCACACTGGATCTCTTTTTTGGGGGGATGAGAAATTATATTTGCAGGTGCTGACACAGCTGAAATTTGTAATGAGGCTCGGAAGCAGGCAATAGTAGCTTTGTTTGCCAAGGAAAAATCCCATACAGCTGCAAACATCTTGGTGACTTTAACAACAAGGTCTTTGAATGACTGCACCCCAGAGGGCTTAACATTGGATTTGTTGCAATGGACAATGGTAGTACTATAGTTAAGTCCTTGTCAGATGGTGGCTATTTCAAGGTTCTGTGTTTGGCGCACTGCATAAACATCATTGTAGAAGACTTCCTCAAAAAAGAACCCAGAGTCAACAACTTACTGTCCATGTGCAGAAGAATCTGCCCTCATTTTAGCCATTCTTTTAAAGCCCACAAGCTTTTGAGGACTATCCAGCGTGATATGTGAATGCCAGTTAAAGCCCTCATACAGGCATGCCAACAAGTTGGAATTCTACTTATTACATGTTACAACATCAGTTTGAGGAGTGCAGACCGATCAAATAATATGTCATGCAAAGAGGGGGTGCAGCTGTGAAAGGCATGATCATTGAGATGGACCAATGGGACCTGGTCAAATGCCTGACAGAGATACTGGTTCCTTTTGAAATTTTCACATGGGAAGTCAGCAAGGAGGACTATACCATGGGCCAAACTATCCCTTTGGTGCATATGCTGCAGAAACAGCTAACGGAGGTGTCTGAAATGCACGCAGGTGTGGATGAAAAAACAGATGTGCAGGAGTTGGCATAGAGCTTAATCCTTTGCTTATCTGTTAATACAAGGCTGCAAAGAGACATTGGCCCTCATTACAACTTTGACGGGCGGCGGAGGCCGCCCGCCAAAGTTGCGCCGCAGGAATACCGCACCGCGGTCTGAAGACCGCGGCCGGCATTCCAAGTTTTCCCCTGGGCTGGCGGGCGGCCGCCGAAAGGCCGCCCGCCAGCCCAGGGGAAAACGACCTTCCCACCATGAAGCCGGCTCGTAATCAAGCCGGCGGAGTGGGAAGGTGCGACGGGTGCTACTGCACCCGTCGCATATTTCACTGTCTGCTATGCAGACAGTGAAATACAAGCGGGGCCCTCTTACCGGGGCCCCTGCAGTGCCCATGCCATTGGCATGGGCACTGCAGGGGCCCCCAGGGGCCCCGCGACTCCCCCTCCCGCCATCCGGTTCCCGGCGGGAGAACCGCCAGGAACTGGATGGCGGGAGGGGGAGTCGGAATCCCCAAGCCGGCGCAGCAAGCTGCGCCGGCTTGGAGGATTCCTTGGGGGCAGCGGGAAACCGGCGGGAAACCGGCGGGAAACCGGCGGGAGACCGCCGGTTTCCCTTCTCTGACCGCGGCTAAGCCGCCGCGGTCAGAATGCCCCGCGGGGCACCGCCGGCCTGTCGGCGGTGCCACCGCGTCCCGCGGCCCTGGCGGTTACAAACCGCCAGGGTCGTAATGAGGGCCATTGTGTCATCCAAACATTACATCTGTGCCACAATTCTGGACCCACAGTATAAACAATTACTGCCCACTTTAATGCCTTTTTCTGACAGCGATGTTTCAAACTACATGACCTGGATTGCTGAGCAAGCCAGAGACCTAGCAAAAGAACGGCTGGAAATTAGAGGCCCATCATGGGCAGAATTTCTGGGGGGCATCCTATAATTTCTATACAGCCTGCCAACAGTGCTGTTGGCTCACAGCAGCCAAAATCAAAACCAAAATCAACAACAGGAGCAACAGCCCCAAAATCAGCATTTGATTGATTTCTAAAGGCAGGGCTTAAGTCCACTGCAGAGGCAAAGGCAAAAGAGCTCGGGCAAGTTGGAGCACCAATGACTATTGAGAGGATGGTCCAGGCCTACCTGGATGACCCAACAGAGGTCTATCTGGTTCAAAACTCATTGGTGTATTGGTATGGGAAGAGGCGCCAATGGCCAGTACTCAGCAGGCTTGCAATAAAGTATATAACTTGCCCTCTAGCCAGTGTGTCTGCTGAGCATGTGTTCAGTGCATCTGGTGTAGGTGTAACAGTGAGAAGGACCAGCCTTTCACCCAAACAGGTCAAGAGGTTGACCATGATCAAAATGAATCAGCACTTTATACCACCAAATTACAGCATACCTGAAGTACAACAGGAGGTGGATGAGGATGATGATTGGTCAGACTCAAGTCATAGTAGTGTGTTAACTGACCAACTTCTGGGTGAACCACCTGAGTTTGAGGATGAACTCTACTTACCTGACTACATCTGGGGCACCATAGAACTTTCTACTTTCCACTATTGATTAACTGCTTTGAGAAAACAAATAGCTAGCTGGGGGATGTAGAAAGCTGGCCTGGTGTGTGGTGAGCGCCTAGGGTGTTATCACCTTATACCAGGCCCGGGTATCCCCTATTGGTGAGGTGAGGACAGTGTATAGGAAGCCAGGGCTCTCTAGAGGTAGCTGTGGAAGAGCAGCCAAGACTTATCTAGGAGACAGACAAAGCATATCCAATACCACTGTAGTCGCACAGCATTCACACAGATGAAAGAACCACAGTGTTGGTACTATATTATGGTAACATAAATACAAAAATACTGTAAAGGCAATACTCCACTAGCAGATGAATAAACACACTATTATATACACATTAGAAGTCAGGAATTGGCATAGAAAGCTATAAAAAAATATGATATAACAGAAAATAATGGAGACCCTAGGGGGGAGACCAAACCATATACTAACTAAGTGGAATGCGAAATTCAGTCCCCCACCCAAGGAAGTGGAATCTGTAGATGGGAGCTAGAGGAACTAGGAACCCCAAAAGTTAAGTACCAGGGTGCCCCCCAGCAACCAGGGGAGAAGAGGTAAGTACTTGGTTTTTCCCCAAACCCATGGGTAAAATTTGGAAACGACTGTGCAAGACCCAAGCAAGACTGAAAGAAGTCAAAGGTGGATCCTGGCACATAGGTACCCAATTTTCACTGTTTTTCTTTCTTGATATAGCTATTCCTGCTGGTCCACCATCACGGCAGAAAATACCAGCCTGGCTACGGTAGATGAAGCCGCACCATATTTCAGTTACAGGTTCTCTTCTATCAAAATATCAGATGGGCATTTTGTTGGTTGGCAATTTTTTAAAAGCCAGGTAGTAAAGTAAAAACATAAAATTGGTAATGGAGGGTCAGGACTAGCTATTGATGAATCTGAATTTTTCAAGAGAGATAAAAGGGTGCAAAAATTGTTCAATTAAGGACATATGTCTAGGTTGGCTAATGCAATGGGGCCATCCTCCTCATACTTCCATCCATGGTGCACCATCATCAACTGCTAGTATACTAATAATACATACACAACATTGGGGGGTACAAACAATTATATGACCATGTTCAAAAACATTTTTTTTCTTTTTTCTTTTACTGATTGAGCTTGAGCAAGAAACATGTGTAGAATACCTTACGTGAGCATGCAATCTTCAGTACATCTGCTCTCTGAACATTACCACAATTCCACAATTTAAGATACATAAGCAAAGAGAGAAAGCTCACTGACAAAGCAGAAAAATGGAAGCTACAGACAGACTAGTACAGCCAGACAGTTTGAAGTAAAGAAACTTGAAATATAGAAAATAAGTAAATAGGATAATGCAGTGATAAGAAGATTTAACGAAACAGATAAATCAAAGTGGGGTCTGAAAAGAATTAGGAGACAGCCACAGTAAAAAGGGAGAAAATAATTAAAAGTTTGGAGCTATAAAAGTGAGATAAATAAATAGTAATATTAACAACATGAGGACTTACTGTGGCCAGCAGAGCCATCTGCCCTGACACTTGTGGAGGGGCCACCTTCAGCTGCCTCACCCATCTTGTCACCACCGGCCCACTCTCTTCCCCTGGATGGTGGATGATGTAATAAAAATATTAGAAAAGATTAGTATTACTGTTACAAATAATCTCTCCAAGACTGTTATTTTTAGGAAAAAGCAAACACAGCAACATTTCTACATCAGAGGTTCAGATCACCTGTATAATAATAATACTAGTATCATGGACCATCCTATTCCACATTTCCTAAACTACATTCTGGAATTACTAATAAATTGCAATGAATGATTTCTACAGTTCTCATCTCATTCTCAATCTCTCAATGCATAGATTGGGTGCATGCAAAACTACTACATATCACTGGGAAATTGCTTGGCAGTTGGCACTGTACGAGCTACAAAAAATAAAGGCACAGAGAAGTGAGAGAACATGCAAACTCACTAATACTAATATATTAATGATGACTATCTGAGACAGGGCAGAGGAGGAGTCTCTGTATTACTTTTTAATCATCCCAAGCAAGCGCCAAAAACAAGTACAATAAGGTAGCGCTGAGTACCTGTCTAGATGACGATCTCATAATATTATATTTGTAACATAAAGTTAACTTCCCTGTGTGTGAGAAGCATGCTTTCTATTTAGGAAGAAACGATTAGCTTAGAACACAACTAATAATTATTACTCGCTGAGCCCCACAACCTTGATGCCTAGCAGGTCGACCAGGTCCGTCTCCCGATCCAGGATGTCGGCCCACCAGTGCGTCAGCTGTTGTTGGGTGCGCCGAACCCCAGAGCTGCGGTGCACAGCCCGGTGAACCTCTCCCAGCATTGCTGGCTCTCCCGGAGGCCGTACCCTGACCTGGGCCTGCCGCCTGCTGCCAAGGCGGAGGGGAGGTGGCGCTGCACATAAAAAACCAATCCAGCCACCTCAGAAAATATGGTGCTGGCCACACCTCTTGATGTCGCTGCCACCCGCAAGGAAGGCAGCTAACGTTTGGGGGCCTTGTAGCTGCTGCTCCCCTGCTGTGCCATGTAGCTGTGGACTTGGTGGGGGAAGAGATAAGGAAGGATTAGGAAAAAGGAAGGGAAAAAAGTAAAGCAAAAAAATGAAAAAGTAAAAAAGTTGCAAAAAATAACCAACATTTGGAGAAAAGTTAAAATATAAAAAGAGAAAAGATAACATAATAAAAAAGAAACTAGGGGAAAATAGGTTTTAAAACAGAGGGATGACAGAGATATAGTGGGATGGAAAAGTAGGCCACCATAAGAAACAAAAAAAACAAGATGGCCGTGCCCATGCAAACCGTGTGGTGCGTTTGTGCAAGAATTCCAACGCGAGGACGTATTCCACATTGCCAGTGATGTTAAATGTCATGCGAACGGGCGTGGCAAGAAGCTCCGCCCACTAGCGGAACACCACGTAGAGGGACTGACTTTTTTTTAAACTTCATGGAATTCCAGGTAGCGCTGCTACGCAAATTCTGCCCAGGCCTTGCTGTGACCTGCTGCGCACTCTGCCAGACTGCCACTGTACCTGGAAGGACTGCTTTGCTGCCTGGAGCCTGCTTGGGACCTTCAGAGACCAGCCCTTCTGCAGAGCCCTGCATCACCACCTACACTCAGAACTCCACAAGCGACTCCAAGGACTAGTTTAGCTTGTCTCCTGTTTGGAGCCACAGGGACACAACAGGCTCCCACCCGCTTAAACCTGAATCTGAACCCAGCCTGAGTGAGTCTTGCACTCCCAATAGGTCTCCCTCCACTCCTGGACCCTTGGTAGTGGTGCTAAAGGTGCCCAGGTGGCCATTTTCTAAAACTGAGGACTTGCTATTTTGAACCTTAAACTTTAAAAACATAACCCTGGTTCTACTAGTTGGATTTTGATTGTTTTGGTGTCAAATAATTTATTAAAATGATCTCTATTTTTCTTAATTGGTTTGGAATTTTTATTGTGTTGTATTTTCACTGTGTTGATGTTTGTGTACTGCGTGAATACTTAACACATTGCCTCTACGTTTAGCCTAGCTGCTCCTTGTGCGTAGCTGCCCAGGGTTAACCACATGTTAATTTAGTGACTTTTTGTGGTTCACCCTGTAAGAGACTGTTGCTGTTGCCTGACCAGGGTTTACACCCCAGTCACCAAACAACCCTGTTGCTCACAATGTGAATCTTCGCATTTAACTGCAGGTTTTTTTCACAGTTGTTATTTTCACATTGGGCTGGTCACTGTAATTATTAGGCACAATGTTAAATCACTGGGCATCATATGGTTGTCTCTTTCAACAATTGAGCTACAACTATTTCTTTTGATGTAAACATGATGCTACTACAGTATGGACCATGAGTCACATATTTTTTGTTTAGTGAAGTTTTAGTGTTGAAGTTCGGGGGCATTTCTAAAAACTGTAGGCATGTCACTGCATGCGGTGTTGTTTTGGCGTTAGTTGCATGTTTGCATTTGTCTGCATGTGTGTGACAAGATATTGCAGCATGTGTTTCACAATTGGATTTGATGCGTCCTCAAAATGCATATAGTCTTATTCATGTATTTATTTAATTGTATTTCTGTTGCACATTTCCTTTTTTTGCACTTTTTCGGGACTTGTATTCTCACACACCTAATCATTATGACAAGAATTGTGCTATGTGATTCTGTACAGTGAAGTTGAATTTGTTTTAATCTAGGGTCTATGACCCGAAATGCATTGGGTCCAGAGAGTTTGTCATGCAATGCAGCAGACTATTTTGATTTATGCAATGTCAATGCAACGATAGAAGAAGTGCCAATCATCACAAATATAAATAATTGTGGAGAAGACTTAAGCTTGTGATTAAATAGATAACTAAAACCTTATAGGTTTCTCGTTTTCTTTAAACTATGTGGAACCACCAGGAAGCTGGTCAGTAGTTTCACCACCAGCATGTCATCTGGTCTAAATGACACATCACCCTCTTGAAGTCTCCCCAAAGTGCCATGTTGCTGAGAGAATACCTTGTGACGTCCTGGGTGACGGTATTTAACTTTTCTCTGCCAAGGAAAGCATATTATTTCCTCCTTTCCTCCCAGGACCACTCCTGCCAAGTACACATTGCTTGTCCAGAGTTTGGGAGGATAATTGCAATGTTGGTAGAACTACTGAATTGCCTTGGAAAGTCCATCCCTTGACTCCGGAAGGTCGGCCAAGGTGGCCAGATAGCATAAAGATGTTGTGACATTCATTGTTTGGAGCGTTCAAATCTAAACAGAAAATTATTTGAGAGCTTTTTGCATTCATTCTTAACTGAGTGGTTATATCACTTCCAAAATATACATACCATGAGTCTTTTTAAACAACTCTAATGTAGTGGTTACTTAAGTCATATCTTGACTTCTGAAATGTCTAAGGCCTTTGTGTTTGTTTTGTTTATCTACTTTTTAACAATGCTAAGTCGTCTAATGAAGGGTGAACGATCTACTTCCATTTCTGGTGGTGTCAACACTGTGAAAGACCACCATGCAAAAGAGAATTCCACTGAATCGGACATGTTACCTGTCACGAACATCATAGACCACAGTTTTGTGGGTATGTTCCCCTTTACTCACCTGTGGTGGTGAAAACATCTGAATGCTCTAAGGGAATGGTGGAATTTTGCAAATACGTTTTTCTCCTGAAGAGGCCTCCTACATGGGTAATCACTTTACAGGGTAACCTAACGGCCACTGTGCCCAACTTAAAATTCTCTGGATCTTCTCATTGTCAGTATGATAGGGGCGTTGACTCTGATAGACGGGAGCCACAAACGGCTGCAATGGAAAAATCATAAATTGGTCTTGGGACCTCCTTTTTAATTGCCCGCTAATTGCATTTATTTATTTATAGTATTTATATAGCATGTCCTTGTGTTCATGGGCAGCGGAGCCCTTCACAGAAAACTAGATATCAGTACACTGAAGGAATAAGATAAGTTAGTGGTTGATAAACATGGTCATCAGGGTGTTAAAGAGGAGCAGAGACACTCCTGGGGAAAGGATTTGTAGATACATTCTGTGTTCTTGTTAATGGAAAATCCTCCAAGCTATTGGGAAAATTATAAGTTTTGAGGCGAATCCACTAGTAGAATGTCCTTCCTCATAGAGAAGGTATGGTGGAAAGAATTTCATTGGTGGATTTTCTTCCTGTTTCGCACTTCTTCCGGAAATAGGAGGGTTTTCATTATACCTCAGCTCAAAACCGGTAGCGCGTGCCGTTCGCCACAGCCCAGCATTTTATCGACATTTTCACACCAGAATAAAGGCATACTCCAAAGCGGTCTAAATGCAAATGGTGATAGAGGGAATCCCAAATTTTAGATTAAATTATTATCAGCAAAAGCTTGAAAAGTATTATCCATTCATTCCAGTTTTAGCATAGAACCACTCAAGCAGAAACTGTGATTTTCCCCAATGAGAATGTACGTGCCCATAGCCACTGCGTGTGCGTTGTATTATGCAAGAGGGAGGGTGTAGATTTAAACGGACAATTAGTTGCTCCTGTATAGCATTGCAATTGGGTTTATATAGCACTTTTACGGTGAGAAACGCGCTGGGATTAATTTTATGCTCCTAATAAAAAATGATTCCATAAATTTGCTAAAGCTTCCCTGTAGTAGATTACTAGTACAGTGAATTTAAATTTAAAGTAGCGTTTTCGAATTACAGGTACTGTAAAACCGGATTGTACTATTTCATACATTTTAGAGTGCAGTTGTGTGATTGTTTTGTATTCCATCGTGCTATTATGCATAAAACAATTTATAAAAACGATAAAGCAAGGGTGCATGCGAGGCTCCGCGACCCTGTCCTTCTCTCACTCTTGTTCCTGTCCTACCACCGACACTTCAACAAAGCAGATGCTTCTTTCGATGACAACAAACATCTGCCAGCTGTTCCGTGCCCCATGGGCCTAGTACTCACACTGTCTGAAATTGACGTTATTCCCGTACACTGTCAGGGAAATATTTTCCTATAACGATAAGCATCACCATCTCCCGATACCGAACGCATTCATCCGTGTCGTTAACAGCATATATTCGTTGACTACTAACAAGGAAGAAAAGGTTAATGTGTCTGTGCTATTGAAGACACTGCAGCAGCGAAACCAAATATAACTCCACATTAGGCTGCAGTGGCTTCTGCCACCCCCGTCATGTTTCATAGGCCTGGCTGCAGCTGTGTGGGTGTCTGTCCCAGGGAAAGCCTGGGCGAAGTCAGCTGGAGGAGTGCGTTGGAATAAACATTTTCCACAGACCGCTTATCTTGCCGTATGCAGTTCTCAGGTAATTCACAATATCGGGGTGCTAATTGTGCAAGGAAGTGTGCTTTATTGACCACCCTTTGTTTTAAAGCGTACAATGCTTGCCCACTGGCGCTGGTATGTGGGACCACATATGCATTTTAAAGGCAATCTCTGCCATCTTCCTGTGCTTGCATTTATATAGTACTTACTACTTATGTGAAGGGTAATAAGCACTAAATAAAGGCTAAAAAGGGAAGAAGGAGCTGTTTTTTAAAAGCAGTGACCATCGCAGTCCAGTCGTTTCTGTCAATAGGACGGAGGGAATTTGGGATTTTGGTTCTTAAAGTGCCAAATACTGACTGAAACGTAAGAACATGCAAAATTATGTTGGCAAAATAGGGGTGGGGTGGATGGATAGCAAGGAGAGCCAGTGGGTAGGAGTCCCAATCCTCCAGGTAAAATGTTTATGTCACCTGTCATTTTTTAATGCATTTATATAGAGCAAATGCATCAGGGTTCATTACATGAGCCACTAAAAAGAACACGCTCCTATAGTTCAAGAGTCCCTGAGAATCAAAATTTCTTTGAGCAAGAGCCCTCACTCACCAGTTGGTGACATGCTTCATCATTGGGCTGTGCTCCTCGCCGGGCCGGCACTGCAATGCCTGACGGGCCCCACACGGGGGCTCTTTGCCAGAGATCTTTTTTGATGATAGATAGTAGCCGGTCAATGTGTGAGCTAATGTAGGATTGGTATGAACAAAAAAAAAAGTGCTGTTAAAAATGACGAGGTGAAGTGCATTTTACTGAAGTATCCAACTTCTGTCATGATTAAAAACAGAAGTGTGGGGAGGAAATAAAATAAGGACTAATCTCCTCAAAACAAAAGAAGGTGTTGGTGGCTATCACTAAACCTCTCAACTAAGAGTGTAGTTAATGTAGGTACAGATTCCCTGTACTACTAATAGATCAAGGTCAACATGTTTCTCGCATTTTAGTCTATAAGATCTAGTGCGATTCTTCAGGACCAATAAACCTACCTAATCCTAAAGTTGTGTGGAACCCGTAATAGGGTAATGTCGCAGTAGGCAGGGACCCTCCTCATATTAGTGGGTGGGAGTATACTTCCAGGAGCATCGAGTCGGGGTAAGTGAAACCGCCAGCATTGGATTCCGGCAAAACGGGACTGGACCACGCAAGCTTGGTGTCTTACCCGATGGGGCCCATCCACTAATATGAGGAGGGTCCCTGCCTAATGGTGTGGGGCCCGTCAGGCATTGCAGTGCCTGCCCGGCGAGGAGCACAGCCTAATGATGAAGCATGTCACCAACTGGTGAGTGAGGGCTCTTGCTCAAAGAAATTTTGATTCTCAGGGACTCTGGGACTATAGGAGAGTGTTCTCTTTAGTGGAACTGTGTATACTTTTGATTTATACGTTAGATGGGAGTATTACACACAGGACCAGGACTTCGTTTCTGAACCTCCCCTGCCTTTCAGCCCCTCTTTTTCTTGGTGTTTTGATGCATTACATGAGCACCAGATTACATTACACAAAATCAGAATTTTGTTTAAAAAAAAATGTAGGCATGGGGAGATTATGTGATTTGCCCAGGATCACAGGATGTTGAGCTGATACTGAGATTCAAACCTTGTTATCCTGTTCCAAAGTTAGCAACTCAGGCCGGTAGGCCACACCTCATCAGTTAGTATTGGTGTCAGTGGTGGCTGGTGATCTTTGAAAGTAGCGAAGCTCAGTACCCCACAGGAGTTTACTCCATTCTTTTAAAATGTTGCCTCCCTCGTACACATTCTTTTTCACATTTAGACCCAGATTAACAACCATTCTGCGCTGGATTTGTGTCATAAAAGTGATGCAGACCTGTGCAAAATGTTTTTTTTTAAATTTACTTTCCAGTGCCAAACCTGTTTTACACTGGAGAGTTGCCTGAAAGTAATGCAAAGCAGTGCAAATCATTGCTTTGTGTACTCTGCTTTAAGGGGGCATTTCATGGGTCAGAGACGGACATTTGAAATGCAACCACCTATGGTTTTTGACCTAAAACCTTATCTCCTAACAATAGTAGACACTGTTTTGCATCAAAAAATAAATGTCACCTGGAGGCAGGCATTAAAAAGGAGAAATGCTTTTATATCTCTTAACAGCACAAATTCCAAGTAGGAAAAGTTAGTCAAAGCATAGTATGTTGTAGTGGGATGGCACTCTCCAGTACAAAACCTAAGCTAAACTCATGCAGGCACCTTTGCACTATGGTACAAAGGTGTTTGCATGGCGCTAGACAGCATGATTCTGTGCCAGTGCTAGAGAAAGAGTAGGATGGTGCCATATCTTTGTAGATATGGTGCTTTCCTGTTCTCTCCCTCTCGCAACACAGCACTTTTGGGTGCCCTGCTGCATTGTGTGAAAGTTTGGGCAATCATGGGCATTAGTCTCTTTTCCCTCACTCACTCTAACTCACATTCTCTCACTTGCTCATCCTCAGTCATACTCATTCCCACTCACTGTTACGCACAAACATAATCATACTCATTCTCACTTACTAACATACACATACTAACTCAGGGCCCTGGTGCAACTGCACATGCTGCACCATTGACAGCTACACACACAATTCACTTCCTTTGACAACCTCCAATCAATAACACATTCTGACACACTCACGCTCCTTTACTCACTCCCTGTACTCACTTTCAATTATGCATTCACATTCCCAAACTCTGATTCTCACTTTCACTCTCATTGACAGACTCAAACACATACATTTTCACTCAATCCCATTAACTCTCAATCACTCACAAACACATTCACAAGCACATACACAAACACATAGAGAAATAACATGTTTGTTTTACTTGCCTGGCAACTCGGAGGTTCCATGGCAGCAGCAAGCAGGAATCTGGTGCCGGGCTTTGGAGCTAGAAAGCCATGATTGCCAACGAGGGGCTGGATGGAGCAGCAAGGGCAAGATTGAAAAAGGGTAGACCCATCTCAGTACCTCTTCAGCTTCTTGATAAGCAGGGCCAGTGGATTTATGCTTCAGGGGAGGGCCAAATAATGCGGCAGTGTTGACTAAATTATGCATCAAGAAAAGACAAATTATGAAGCGTAATGAAGCAAATTTTGTGATAGTATCATTTCATTATTTCCTAATTTTTATACTTGTTAACTCTTTCTGGGCATAGGTTGCACCTCATTAGCACCAATTTAACACCTACATGTAGAAAATTGACCAGTCAACCTTTGCAAAGGGACTTCTTCTACACAGCACCACGTCACTGCTTTTTTTGTAACTTTTGAACCGTTTGAGGTAGAAGCATATTTTTTTGTTAAAATCTGGGAATTATGCAGCAGATGATGGATTATATGTCAAATGCAGCAAAATAATAATTATGTGAAAAACTCCACAGCCACACAATCACATATTTCCAGTGGCCCTGTTGATAGGACTGGAAGCACAGACCTCAACTGGGATAGTACTAGGGATCCTGCCTCTGCTGCACTTTGTGGCTTTTCACTGGCTTCATTTTAAAATGTACTGTGCTGTCTGAAATGTGCAGTATGTCTGCTAAGTAAAATGGATTGTGCCTGTATTAGGGAATCATAGTTGAGACAAGCCTCTCAGACATTTCACAGTCCACCTCCCAGAAGTCCTTGTGTGCTTCTTGCCCTTTTTATTTGGTGGAAAAACATATAATAGATTGAAGGAGCATATCAGAATGATACTGTGGATAGACAACACCTGGCACTTCTCCCACCACAGAAGCGTAGTGTTCCCAGGCTGCTCTGCCCTCAGGTGTTCTATCTCTTCAGCATCCTTACTATCTCTCCAAGTGGTAGATAGTGGTTGGAAAACCTTGAGCCAAAGGGAGAACTGTGCCTGCTTCAAATCCAAGACACATTCACATATCAAAGGATTCAAACGGGTAAGGATAGTCCTTTAGATTAACACACCTACTTCAGAGACATGGTCCACCCGACTACCCTATTTTCAGAGTCCACCTGTTTTAAAGCTCAAACTTGCTGCTCAGAGACAAGAGTTCATATTTTCTGTTTATTCTTTAACTCTGCTTTTCTGCTCAGGCTCACTCTTTCCTTCCCACGTGATACAGTGTAGTCACTTGGACCTCAGCAGTGCTCATCCTACCCTATGTCCCTCTTGTCTACATGTCGCCGCCTTTTCTCCTGTTCCCTGTTATGCTCCCTTTTCATTTTTCTCAACCTGCCCCTTTCCTCCCCAGACATTTCATCTTTGTCTTGTGTCATATTTAACATGGTCTCCTTGTCTCAGACTGATCTTCCCTGCTCTTTCTAAGTTTCCTCACTACAAATGTAGTCCAAAAGCACATACCAAAATGACATAAAATCAGTGAACTTCAAGAAGACGTTCACAATAATGCACCCTCTGGGAAGGAAGAGGATGTGCCATTGAGAGGGGATAAGAAGACAGGGTGAGATCAGCACCATGTGGGCACACTCCTGCAGCTCAAAGTCAATTAAAAGAAAATCACCATTCAAAAGAGTGATGTCTGCTTGGTATCAAGAAACTCATTTTGGTGCCTATTTTATTAAGGGAGGAAGTTTGTTGTTCTCCTGGGGATAGGCTGAATACTTAGAAGACATAAATTGAAAAGTAGGTTTTTGTGCACACAGAGAGAGTAAAGCTCTGCTACAAACATATCTTATCAACTTTTAGAGCTGAACTCATTCCTCTGCAGATAGACCTAAGCTCCAGCACAGATGCAGTCTAGTCTCTGCATACATAGTGCTGTACAAATCCACAGCTAGAGCAGAGACTGTGTACATACAGGTAATTTCTTTCATTGAGCTGAAACTGGGAAAAGAGCTGAGCTCCACTGAGAGTGAGACTGAAAAAACAGGGCTGGCTAATATTCTTTGGGAGTTTTACACGTCTCTCACCTGGGTTAATCTTCCACAATGACTGATTCTGATAAGGAGAGAGGAGGAGAAGGTGGGAGGGAGGATGACAGTGAAAGAGAAAGGATAAAGGATTGAGAGAAGCGATTAAGACAGACAGAGAGAGAGAAGGTAGACAGTAGTGAAAGAGAATTAAGCATTTGTGTGAATATGGGCAGAAAGATGAGAAATAAATAAGTGTGTGACCTAGAGGGAAAAGAACGGAAACAAAGTGTTATCTTATGTTAAGGGTATTTGTGAAGTGCACAGCTCACCCTAGAGAGTATCTTGGTGCTGAGAAAGCAGGGAATATGTCGACTATAACTGGGACTTGCCCAGGTGAGAAACCATATTTTCAGATTCTTGCTAAAATACTGAGGAGGTAGCTCTAATGTGTAGCTGCAGGTCATTCCAGGCTTTGAGCAGGAGGTACGGGAAAGCACAACAGTTGACTCTGGTTCTTTGTATGTGGGGGATGTGTGTGAGCAGGATTCTGGCTGAGCAGAAGTGTCTGGTGAGTATGTGGTGTGTTGGTTAGTGCGGGTTAGTCAATGAGTGGCACAATATAGGTCTTTGTTGGGTGGGGTGATGTGAACACAGGGGAAAGCCTAAGTGTGAGTCTGGCCACACAGTTGTGTATGGTGTGAAGTCTTCTAGCAGTTAGACAGTGATTCCGACAGAGTGTGTTGCCATAGTCCAGCTTGCTGGTGATGGGGGCCTCGGTGACCATTCTGTATGTGCTGACTGGGAGCCATCTGAAGAGTACAGTGAGCATTTTGAGGGTGTGGAAGCAGGGGGTGGTGACTTACTTACATCATAATACACCCATTCCCTTTGTTCCCTCATAAGAAATCTGCCTTTCACTATGTCACTGGGCAGTGCTGTTTGTGAATGGTCAGATACCAATCTTCAAAAGAAACATTTCGGTCACCAGCATACATGTGTTTAACAAATTAGGCACTGGGCTGGGGTGAAGATGTTACTTATATGTGACACATTCACTTGGCAGCTATGTTTTAGAATTGTAAAAGTTGGCCTAGTCAATTTTGAAATTGTGTTTCACAAGAAACATCAAATGTAAAGCCTTCACATACTGAAGGCGTATGGCATTTTATACTTCCTTCCTTGGTGTGGTTGAAGCAGGCAAACCCCAAAGAGAGAGGATGGAGGAGTAATGCATAAAGCTTGTGAGGGCAGGTCAACTTCAAGGGTGCAATAGGATGGATTTCTTGCAGGACCCTCTGTTAGTGCATGCATGCTAGTCATTGTATGTATGGCTTGGTGGCACCACAAACAAAAGGAACAACTCCAATCATAGTGCCCTCAAATCAGGGTGCTCTGAGTGAACAAAAGCTCTTCATACTCCCCAATTCTGCTATCTGTACCATTAACCTGCAAGAGAGCACCAGGCATCTGTTCATGTGAAGGAACCGGAGCTCTGCACTGCCTGTGGGTGCAGGCATTGCGCACTGGCTGGAGGTACAGGAGCCCTTTGAGAGTGGTGCTGCAGAATTATGGGCCTGCCCACACTTTCCCATCTGGCTATATGAGTAGATTAAGAGGTGTCTAACATTGTTGATGCTCACCATAACAAGAATAAATGTAACTACATGGCTGTAGATCCTTCACTAATATGGCTGCCAACACTACTTCCCATAATAAATTTCTGTTGCAGGAAGCACATATTTAGATCTGTGAATATTTGTCTAACCTTCCTTCATTTGGAGAGAAAGAAACAGTGACTGAGTGCAAGTTTGGCTTAGGGGTACGTATGTATTTTATAGGACAATTAATCTAAAGCTAACAAAACAGGAACTGGCTGTATAGTTGTAATTTATAATATAGCCTAATTTCTCGCACAGCAATGTTTAGTCATTTTAAAGAAGTATTGCAGGGCAGAGGACTGAAAAAATATTAATAGTTTCAACACTACCTTAGAAGACATAAAATACCACATTAAAAGATACTGATGGCTACAATGGAGATTATTGAGAGGTCATTACATCTTCAAGTAAAAATGCCTGTATTACATATTGTGGTGCTTTTATTGCACAAAAGCAGATGTATTAAACTCACATATTACTAAGGAACCGTGAAAAATGGAAAATATTTCACTGTTACTCGTGAAATGCAGATTTCGTTGCCACTGTGCAAAGTGTTTTACGTTGTTCAGGCTACTAGAATTATGCAGCTTGGAGGACCAAGGTTATCAAAATGATGTGTAAAAATTGCAAATTGTGCAGTACCTTGGCTGTATTATTTTCATTTTTTTGAGCTGAAAACATCAATTTTGGTGAAGTCGGCATATTTTGTAAATTATGTGGCAAATTCAGTAAATCCATAACTAAGCTGTAAACTCTGCAGCCACAGAGGCACATAAATCCACTGATCTCACATTGCCTATAGTTTTATCAATAACTGTTTTGTGACAGGTAAACAAAACCATAACATTTTAATACCAGTCAATGCCCATTGTTATCTGCACTTTAATAAAACAGCTTGTAATATAAAAAATACATAATGGGCATCTCCGACTTCTGGTGGCATTTACAAACTACAAGGCCAAGGAGATCACCAGAACCCTTCAATGGTAAAATTGGACCAGATTACACAGTTACCCCTTATGCATGCTATGTATGTACTTAACTTTAAACCATTGCATATATACAAATATGTAAACCTCAACCTAAAACAAGAGACAATTCATTTAGGTGCTACCCATTTATAAGCATGAAGACCAAAATAATTGGCACTCGGTTTACTCACTAGACAGCTTTAGGAATGCAGCCTAATGGCTATGTTGAAGCATCAACAGAAATGAGTGTTCACAAGGAGTGGTGAAAATGAATGTTTGAAGCTTTTTTGAAAATTCTAGTACATCAACTAAGGAAGGAGATGTGGTCTAGTGGCTAAGCTAGCAATCTGAGGACCTTGATTTGAATCCAGATTGGCACTGACTGAAAATTGTGCAGTTCTGGGAACTTAATCACAATGTGCCTTCAACTTTAAATGTGAGAGATACTAGTGCAAATGTGTGTAACAAACAGATACAAGCCACCACTTGATGAATACAATCTTGCATCATTTTCCATCACCTCCCATAATGGTCAACACCCTTTTGCTCTTACGCAAGGTCCATGATGTGGAAATACCAACATGTGCATGCTTTTACATTGCAAACAGGTATCTGGGTTATTATTCTAAGTATAGTATACCCCTTCCTTTTGAGCTGCTGGTGACTCACCTCATTTTGTGACAGCCAGAGAGAAGCTCCCAGGATTTTCTTTATCCCAGTGTATTCCTCACACCTCAAGTCTACTTCCCAATGTCTGTAGAAGCACTTTATAGGGCACAGAGAAAGATTCCTACACACATCTTCTTGTTCCCTGGAAGCATTTGATCAATATGCAGTTCATGCTACTCCTAATCAGAAAAAAAATGTTTCCAGTATGTCTTCAGTGCTTTCATTTCTGACATGCACAGGACTCCCTTGGTACCAAACATCCTGCCGACATTCGATGCTCACAGGTCTGCTTGACACACTGAGTTCCAACAGTGCTCGGTGTCTCAAAGGAATGCATTAGTGAAGACAAAAGATCTGGCTTTAATGTGTTACTGCAGGAAAGAGCAGGCATGGGCAGATGCCTTTTCCATGCGTTAGCACATTTAATCTGGACCTATTGGCATTCCAAAGGTGTATTCGAATACCGCCTCGGCCCCCAGTGTCCGAAGTGGTAGCCCCACCAACAATGATTAGTACCAGCAAGTCCCCTCCCCAAGTGCGGGTCTAGTTGCGCCACTGACTCCACAGAACTACTGCCTCAAAGTTAGAAGCATTGCTGATTCCAAGGTCTTATCATGCTCTTTCAGAACAAGTTCAAATGAGGCATGTGTTGTCAACTGGAACGTATGACGATGCTGCTCATCGCGGTTAGAGAAAAAGAAGGTCATAGACATTTTTATGTGAAAAAGTCCACCTTTTAATCCTGAAGCAGGTTGAGGTCACTAAATCACATCATGTGTCAAAGTCATACAAATTAAGCATGCCATGTTCACATTCTAATGATGAGCATTAAATTGCCCTCTGCCCTCTAAATAACTCAACCCAACCTTTGGCTTTACAACCAGTTTCCACTTTCCACCTAATAGTAAGTTTCCACCAAATTCTTCCTTTAGTCTGGACCTACCAGCCCTTTCTAGGTCCACTGACCTCCATTGTTTCTCTATCCCCACCACTCAGGGATCCATCAAGGGTCACAGCAGACTGCTGTCTCGAAGCCCAGGGCTGGCTTTCAATTTTTCTCCTAACTCTGATCTCACTACCTTTTTTTGACCCTTCAACTTTCCCTACACCGTGACATAATGCTTACTATGAGCACTCTTACTATCTGCTTCTTGCAACCATTTGTAATATAATACTTCCCTGCCCTTATCTGCTTCCAAAAAATCCATGCACAGTAGTTTAATGCTTCAAGGTGGGAGGTGGACATAGCTGAACGGTAGAAAGCGAATGAGATTCCCTATGCCGTGCACATGGCATCATATGCCAGCAGTGGTTGTGTAACTGTCTCGGTCCTTAGTGTAACATCCCTTGCCTAGAAGAGACACTCGGAGACAGGCAAGTTGGGGATGATGATTCTTTATTCGTGTGCTGGCAGCGGTCAAAGTGCATAAAAAAATTAATGTATGGGATCTGTGATGCTGCATTCAGTGGGTCGCAGGGTCAGTGAGTATGGAGGCAGGCTCAAAGGTGTGGCTAAACAAATAAAATATTCTGTATGCTTTTTTGGTCTTTCACCATCAGGTAGCTACATATAAAATAACATGCAGCTGAAATGAAAAACACATTTAAAAAGTTGTTACTCATTGGAAACTGCACTATATGTAACCTCTATTAGTTAATGCACTGTAGAGGCCTATGTGTAATTAGAGAGCCACAGAATTAAGTCTTGGTTGGTGCAGTGGATACAATGTGCTAAGAGGTCACAGCCTGTGACAAAAAGCACTGTGAATATGTAATTTAAACTTGCATTACACACAGTATATGGTAGACTGCAACAAAATGTTGAAAATGTTTAAGATAAAATGGTGCCTCTCAATATAGATTTTAGCAATACCTAGAGTGTATGTAATGCCATTATTTTACATTACTGTCCCTTCAACAGCTCCAGGTGTAGTAGGAAATATAGATACAATTACAATTAAAAGCACGCACTTAACAGCCCAGTTGTTAACTCTTTGCACTACCATCCAAAAAGAATACATTTTTGTTATCACAAAGCTTTGAGTGATTAGGTCAATTAAAGCCAGTACTGGCTCCAAAGCATCTTTTACATTTGCAGATGAACTCATAGTGAATATTTGCATTTCTTTCAGGCAAGCTGGCACTCTGGCAAGAAGGCGTCTTCAGCTGTCTGCTCGGCTTCGGTTTTACCGAACAGGAGACTCATTGAATGATTCTTAAGCTGAGGCATTTAAACTGTCAACGTTAACCGTCCTGTGATGCTGCCTTTTTAAAGAAAGTAGTGGAACAGGGTTTCATAAATCATAAAAGTATGGGTATGTTGTGCACCTATGATCCTGCACACTTCAATCACTGTGTGCTGGTCAGGATGTCTACATGGGTAGGGAGGACCCTTTGCACACCTCTTGCCTCTCTGTCTGTGTGCAGTGTCTGTGTGTCCCCTCGAGGGTGCTACCCTGTACATCCTGCTTTGCCCCTGCTGACCGGAAGCCATGTCCAGAGCAGTGCTCAGTGTGTGCAAGGTCCTAGTGCCCTGCCACATTCCATCACTGCAACATTTCCCCCCTTTGTCAACAAATAACACATTCCCTTGGATGAAAATGAGAGGGAAGAGAGGAAGAAAAAAATAGAGAAAGAGAGAGGGAGATAAAAAGTGAGATCAGTAGCCAAACAATAAAACCTGCTTTGTCCTGTACCTACACATTATGGGGCATTTTTACAAGGAGCTTGAGCCGCCGCTTCATCATTTATTTTGACGCAGAGGCAGCACATTCAGTGCTTCATATTTACAAAGTAAAGTGTTAGACAAAATGTGCAAGGTAGGTGTTCCCTCTTAAAATCCCACGCTGAACTGATGCATTCATATTTACAAGTTTTTTTGAAAAGTGACACGTTATTGGCAAATGACGCGCAGAGTCCAAAATGTGTCAAAATTCCTACGCCTCCTTAACCAAGACATAAAAATGACACAGTGGATTTTCAATAGGAATCCAACTAGCTGAAGTCACTTTACACACTGGAATATGTCACTTTTCCTCTACTACTAGTGGATCTACACATGTGAGAATCATGTTGTAGGGCCCCTTGTCCAAGATGGGACTTTCGAAACTATGATTTCAGCATCCACAGTGACGTTGTGTACTTTTTGTATGGGAAAGCCCAGGATTGTCACTTCCAATTGGAGGAAGGAGTCCTGAACTCCAGGGCTGCATACTGCAAAGGACAACAGGTAAGTACACAGGTAGGTAAAACATTTATTGACACTTTTCAGCCAACATATACTTGTATTCACTTACATAACCCTTTTACTTCCAGGACCAATGTAAAAGTGTAAAAGGTGATATTCCACCATTTCACAGTCTTTTATATTGTTCCTAAAACTTTAGGCCACTTGCGTCCATTAATACTGACGCAGCTCTTTTGAATTTTGACGCATCTGTGAAGTTGCATCAGTTGTAAGGCCAACTTCATCAATGCACCACTTTTAGAGCTGATTTGTTACAGCAAAGTTCCCACAGATGCGTCAGAATTTCTAACGCACCTTGGGTCCTTGTGCCATTGTGCCCCATATTGGAAATACAAAAAGAACAGGTTATGGACAGAATGTTGAACAATGCAAACATTCACCCCCAGTCACAAAGATCTGGGTTTAATCCATAATTTTATTCCCACCATGCCGCCCCAGTTTGGACCCAGCCATATGCAATTCAGTCTTGACCTTGTTCCCCATGGGAACAGTCCAGCCCAAAGTGACAAGCCAGGTCTCCCTGGACCTGAAACAAGCACCCTGGAACCGGTTTCACGGTATGTGAGAAAAATGAGCTGATTGCAGAGGCCCCCTAACTGTTTGCCCCAATTTTTCACTTTTTGCTGGTATGACTCTGATGGTGCCCTGGGTACTGCTAACCAATCCCAGGGCCTGTGCTCTGTGTAAAATGAGTATTGAAATTAGGCTAATTATAATTGGCAGCATCAACCTATCTATACATTCCTAGTACATGGTAGGGCAAGTAGGTTTAGGGACCCCAGCATAGGTAATGCACCCATAGATGCACTGATGAGGTGCCCCTTATCCTTTTAAAGGCAGGCCTGCCTTGCTGGTTGCTTTTAAACTAAAGTTATATGCAAGTTCGACTTTAGCATTAAAAATACTTACTAAGTCTTAAACTACCTTATTGTTACATATGTCACCCCTAAGGTGTGCCCTAAGTGCCCTAAGGGTTGGGTGCCAAATAACTACAAGCAGGGAACTTATAAAAATTGTTTTATAAGCCCTGGTGAGGTAAAATAGCCAAATGTGTTTTTTCCTCACTGTAGTAAATGGGCTAAAATGGGGAGACTTTATTTTAATGAACAAAGTCTCCATAAGAGACAGATATCTTGAGTTTGGTTGGTTGTTATAATAAATCCCACAACTTGCCATTGTTGGATTGAATATAACTAGTTCAGGTAAAGAGTTTTAAAACCCTACCTGAAAGTTGCCAACTTGAGCTCTGTAGTGCCTACTATAATTGGCCAGCCTCTGGCAGCCTGGCCAGGTTGCCCTGATGTGGTATGAAGTGGCCTGGGCTGAACACAGAGGATGTGCCTGGGGGTGGAGATCTGCCTCAGCAGATGGTGAAACAGGAGGGGGGAGAGCAGCTAAACTAGTCTTTGAAGCATGGAAGGACATTTGGAGCAGCTCAGGACCTCTCCCATTTCCTGCCACTCCAGACAAGTAGGTGCCCTCTTGATTAGATTAGAAGAGGGCAGGAAAGGGTTGTGTTTGGGTGTTTAGCCTCACCAATGGGTATGCTCAGCTAGATCTAACCACCAAAAATCAGTTTCAGCCATGTTGGAAGTTTGAAGAATGTTGCTCCCTGGGATTGTTTTTTGCCACACTTCCCAGGAAGTAGTCATCCAAGGGGGAAGTGGTTTGCCTGTGATTGAACATTCAGCCCCTGTGTTTTTCACCGCAGGAGCAAGGATAAATATGGCAGAGCTGCACCCACACCTCAGATCCCTATAAGGAACAAGGCAAAGAAGAAGATGGATTGTCCTGCTGGACCCCTGACATGCACCTGGACACTGCATTGTGAAGGACTGCACCAGCTGCACACTTGGGCTTCACCACTAAAAGGACTTTGCCTGTCTTCTACTGCTTCAAGAAGGGACTCCCTGTTTGCAAAAGGTACAAAGGAGCTGACCAGAGTCCCCTGCATCAAGTCCTACAAGCACAGCCCATCTGACCAGCGTCCAGTGGCTATTTGAGGATTCTGACCAGGTGCATTCTGGCAATTGTAGTCCCAACTCCCAAAGAGCAACTCATCTTCTGGAACCTTGGATCAAGTTTTGGACACTTCAAGGACCCAAAAAGGACCTCTGGAATACGATCCAGAAGTTTGGAAATGTCTGGAGCAACTCCATAAGTAGAAGAGGTGCATTGTGGGAGTTGTAGTTCCAGACCCCAAGAGGCAAACCAGAGCCTATGAACCCTTGGCTGGTGTTCTGGAGCACGTTCCTGAAGGTATGTGTAACAGTGTTACCTCGTGGGTGGCCTGAACTACTGGACTTTTCTCCCTGTCCAGTGTGACCCCTTTTAACCCTTTGAGCGCTAGTTGCTTCTATGCGCTAGAAAACATTAATTATTTAAAAATTCATATCTCCAGTTCCCCTTATCTGATTTTAGTCATTTTGGTGTCATTTTAAGGATCAAAATATAATCTGTTTTTATAAATTGGTGTTGGATTTTAATTGTGTTTTACCTATTTACTGTTTTGTGATTTTTAAATGCTTTACACACCTGTCTCCTAGGTTAAGCCTTCTCACTCATTGCCATGCTACCAAGGGTTGATCGGGAATTGATTTATTGAGACCTGACTGGACCTAGTGGGGGTTAGTGGCCTATTGCTTAGTGTAGGTACTTACCTGCCCTTGCCAGTAATCAGCCAGGCTAGCTTGAATCCAGTGGCGCAGTGAGCATGGGACCAATGTCTGGGCATACCCTTCCCACTTAGGGCGACAAAAGCACAAAGAATAGATGATGGATGGAATGCTGAACAATGCAACTATTCACCTCCAGTCACAAAGATCTGGGTTTAATCCATAATTTTCTTGCCCACCATTCCACCCCAATTTGGACCCAGCCATATGAAATTCAGTCTAGACCCGGTTCCCCATGGGAACAGCTCAGCCCAAAATTGCAAACCAGGTCATCCCTGGACCTGAAACAAGCATCCTGGGACCGGATTCAGGGTATCACCCCTCATCAGCCAGGATAAGTTGAATATATTGGTGCAGTGAGCAGGGGGACTAACATCTGGGCATACCCTTCCCACTTAGGGTGACAAAAGCAAAAAGAACAGGTGATGAGGGAATGCTGAACAATGCAAACATTCACCCCAGTCACAAAGATCTGGGTTTAATCCATTACTTTTTGCCCACCACATGTCTACACAGATGCATATTTTTTGTGATTGTTTTTTCTTGGGCACAGCAAAAATGGGGAATATCCACAGAGTTGGCCCTTCAACAGACTCAATGATGTCTTGCGCTAGTAAGCTCTTGAGTTCTTCCTCCACCTGCGGTTGAAGGTGCACTGGAACTTAGCAGTGTTTCTGAGCTGCGGGTTTAACTGCTTCATTGATATGAACGATGACCTGCCTGTCTTTCAACTTTGCAAGCCCTCTGAAAAGTGCTGGGTAGTCCTTCAAAATACTGTGATGCTCTGACACATGATACGTCATGGCCAGAAGTCCCATGAGTTGTGCAGTGACATTGCTTAACAAGCATGGTGCTGGGATGTCTCGCCATAGGACCTCTATATCTTCCTGCACTGATGTGTCACTGTATGTGAGTGTCTCCACAAATTTGCCTAGGTTCATTATCAGGCATTTTGCACCCCAAACTATCAGAGTATCTGCCCCTCTGCTCTGGGGTTTGCTTGGGTTAAAAACAAGGACGTCAACTCTGTGTGAAGAAGGTTGCATTTTGTTTCAGAAGTAGATTGAGCTCATAAAATTCCATACTTTAGCAAAATCGTACAATCTAATCTATACCTCACTGGCAACCCTCAAAAATTTGAACAGTGCACCTCTGAGGCTGGGATTGTACAAAGCTTGAAGCACACGTATTCAGATTTTTTCTGAAGAAGTTCACACCCATGTGCCAGTTAAAACATAGTTGCTTAGGCTGCGATCGGGTAAAACACAAGCCCCTGGAGCCCCCTGCGCTACATGTAGGGGCCCTCAAACCCTTCAGGGGGGCCCTTATTCAGCCAAAGGCCATTGGATATCCATGTGAATTGGGATACTTAGGGGCCACTCATCACATTCTGCAGGGGGCCCCATCATTTTGCGTTATGCCACTGGCAGTGGTGAGTCTGTTCCAAATAAGTGAAAAATCAAAGAGCCGATCTAAGAGTGACAGCAGCAGGATTTTCATGGTGCTGACCTGGAATATCACCTAATGAACCTGTGAATGGTGTCAGAACTTGTGAATTCACTCACTTACCCACCTATACATTCCTATCAGTGAGTTAAGCTCCTGTTTCAGATATTGGTCTGTAAGCTGCATGTCACTCATGTCTTTATTGTACATGTTCTGTGAGAGAAGAAAGCTTGGACTAGTCTGCCCTGTTGGAACTGTTCTGAGGAAATGGAAGATTGCACTCATTGCCTGCCATCAGAGAGGGAAATTTGCTTTGCTAGTGCCAAGCTGTCACTGTTCTATGGGGAACTAAAGCTTGCACTGCTGTTGCCCAATCTGTGTCTTCTTTCTTGTGCTGATGCTATACTAGCTGTACCTGTCCTCTGAAGAGGGATGCTTGCAGTTTATCTGCCCAAGATATGGCTGTTCTATGATGAGAAATGTTCCTACTGCTGTTGCCTAGTCCTATATAAAAACAGTCAAAGGATGACTTTAATGCCCTTGCATAACATGTACAGGCCAGCCATGCTTTTATTGGACCCAGGGCAAAATTAGGTGTGAGACTCTGACCTAGAGACCATTGCTTCCGCCACAGCTTCCCAGCTTGTCCAAACTGTGCGAACCAAGGGGGTTACTTTTCTTCCATCTGCCTCATTTTCAGAGATCATCACATTTGAGGGCAACTTGAAATAATTTAGTTAAGGATGTGCACTGTACAAAAACCTCTCTTGTATGTGTTTCAATGGACCACAATGTTCCACCATGACAACAGTAAATGTCTTGTATAGGAGGCAAAGACAGCTGACTTGCCTCTTGGGTCACTAATAATCTTTTCAGCGAGTAAGAAGGAGTAAAGAATGTAATATCCATCCAGGATCTGAATTTAACAAAGTCAAATCAGGAAACGTGGTTTCATCCCAGCTGCCAAGCTCAACTAAGCATCGTGACAGTAGGCGATTACTTTTCTCCACTGAGCGTCCTTTTCCTTGACCACCACATTTGTGAGCACCTAGAAATTGTTCAGGTTGCACACTGTACAACCACATCTCTTGTAAATGGTTTAATAGTCCATAATGTACCTCCATCTATAAAAATAAAAAGCTTATACAGGAGAAACCAAGACAACTGACTTGCCTCTTGACTTATTCATACATTTTTCACAACAGAAAGGGTGATAATGGCTTATCCACAACTTGCATATTTAATGTACTTGTAAGTCCCTAGTAAAGTGTACTATCTGTGCCCAGGTCCTGTAAATTACATGCTACTAGTGGACCTGCAGCACTGATTTTGCCACCCACCTAAGTAGCCCTTTAACTGTCCCAGGCCTGCCATTGCAGAGCTGGCAAGTGCACCATCTTGCCAGGCCAAAACCTTCATTTTAATTACATATACCTCACCCCTGGAGTAGGCCCTGGTTAGCCCCAAGGGCAGGATGCAGTGTAGTTAAAAAAGTTGGGTATGTACTATAAGTTTTACATGACAGGGGTCTGATTTTGATTTAATATGAGCTTTGCAGACCTCTAGCCATTTTTCATCTCACACACTCATATCTTTCTATGGCAGTCCCACATTCCAGCACTCAACGACCGGCATCTCTATATCCAAAAAGATCTCCGGCAAAGAATCCCCATGAGGGGCCCATTAGGCATTGTAGCGCCGGCCTGACATGGAGCAAAAGTGAAAACGGGTGTAGTGTGGAACCACACATCTTGATGCTGATCAGAACTGTGCCACTACAGAAAATATGTACCACAGATAGCAAACTCTAGGTCACAACATATACAGGCTGAGCCCACAACTACTCTGACACAACCAAGTGAGACACATAGGAATGGGGAAATAACCACACACATACAACACATGGTGTATGATTGTGAACACAATGGTGTACAATTTCACACTGACGGGCTGGGAATGGTGCATGGGCAAGTCTGGTTACGTGAAAAACAATTGAAATTCGTGTTTTACTATTACAAGGCCTATCTCGCCCATAAGTTAACATTGGGGTTACCTTGAAGCAATTTTTATGTATAACTTCTAATTCCGAAAAGATAGAAATTTAGAGTTTGGTATCTCTAAACTCACAATTTAACATCTCAACTTATGGTGAAGTTGGATTTTAAATTTTAAGTCTAAAAATGTCACTTTTACAAAGTTCGCATGTTCTTACTTTAACCATTCTATGCCTCTGCCTGTCTCTGAATACACGTCTGGGGTGGGTGACAACTAGGCTTTGTGCATTCCCTCTAGGCAGGCACACACAGAGGGAGCTGGGGTGTGACATTTGCATCGTGATATCCCATCACCAGGCTGATGGGTCTTCCTGGGCTAAGTGGGAGGAAGAAGCTGACGCATACGCCCGAATAGGGCAGTGCCTTTCCCCACACAAAGGGCTACATAACCCCCTGTACAGGGTCTGGAGCCAGGGGATTAAGGGCGTGGACCTTGTGCAATTCCAAGGCCTCTCTCTGAAATCTCCCCCACTTCAAAGGCTCAACTGGGTATAACTACTGGATCCCAAAACCACCAAATCAGAACTTTGCTGGAACCAAGGAGATTCTGCCTGGAAGAAAAGCTGCTGTGCTGTACGAGTGACTACCAATTTGCTAACTTCTCTGCTGTGTTGGCCGGCTGCCTGTTGATTAATGTGCTGTAGGAGGGATGCCACTTTGTTACTTGCTTTGTTCTGTTAGACTGCTGCCTGTTGCATCTTGCCTGTGAGTGAGAAGGACTGGACCTGCTCTCTATATCCTGGAACCCAAGTTTTTCCAAGGGCTTGTTGGCTTGCTCCCTGTCTCAGGGTCTTCAAAGACTGCCTGCAACTCTTCTCCTGCTGCTCGACTCTGTCAGCTGGGAGTTCTACCTTTTCTTGAGGTGCCTATCCAGTCCTGGGACTTAAAAGTGGGTTTTGTAGTTGTTTCACAGCAAGAACCGACTCATCACAGCCGTTGCGCTCCTCAGAACCAATGCAGTGCACTTTGACACATTACCGATTCTACAAAGAGAGACCCAAATGTGAGGTTTGACACTGATGTAGTGCTGATTCATTTAAGCAACTGATTGGATCGGAACTGACGCATCTCCTTTGCACTGCTTATCGACGCTTGCTCCGTCCAAAGTACTTTTTCAACAGGCTCTGCATGAGTCCTGTAGCCAGCCTGCCCTCCATTGCGGTCGGCCTGAACTTTGGATTTACCCCAGTCTATTGAGTTCACTGAGTAACTGTAATTTAACTCTTGCACAAATACCTGATACATTGCCTCTTACATTAAGCCTGACTGTTCTGTGCCAAGCTTCCAGAGCGTGAGCAAAGGTTAATTTAGGTTGTGTATCTGACTTATCCTGACTAGGATTGTGTTCCTTACTTGGACAAAGTGCATATCTCAGCCAACTAGAAACCCAATTTCTAACACTGGGAAACATACTGTGCACTGACAACCTCACAATAGACTGATTTGAGGCGTGTTCCATCGCCCCCCCACCTTCTGAGGCTGGTAAGCATGCCTTATGAAGTTGGGATGGTTACACAATATTTGATGTGATGCATCAGAATTTCTGGGGAGCACTCCTGACCCTAAACGGGTAATATTCAAGCACCAAAACATGTTGATGGGAAAGGGAAGTACGGTCTGTTGAACAACCCTTCTGTTTTTAGCTAACCCACATAAAATTGTGTTATAGGTCTGACAGTTTAACCATGGGAGTACATAAATATTGACATAAGTGACATAACCTACCCCAAACTAGTGAGCATAAATAGAAGACTGGACCATCAGTGGACACTAGTACTCTTGAATGCTTCCCTTTGCAAGTTCTGGACCCCTCTGATAAAGCATAGCACATTAAGTAGGTGTCTATGCATCATCCTTTATGAGTACATGAATGTATGGTAATTCTATGACAGGTTTGGCTGTTTCTCTCAGGAGTGTTATAGTTTCTGTTTGTTTATGGCTGTTTCTGAAAATGATACCACAGTCTTTAAAGCTCTCTCACTCACTCTTCAGTGCGTTAACTACCTGTGTTGTACCTGTCCTGTATTTGTGAGAGAATCATCTGATGTTCTTTCTGCTGCTGCCTGTCCTTAAGTTATTATTTGTGTTATGGAAAGTTGTTTTGTGCCTATCCTTGTTGTATCTTTATTGTGTTTTGGAACTCGACATAAAACTTTCCTTTTCACATAAAAAATGATCCACATTGCCAATCCCATTGTAATGCATCATCTGAGTGAAAGAGGGAACCTCACAAAATAAGTGAGCAGAGTTTACTTTTGGTTTTACACACAAACACGTTGTTTTTGACATGAAGTGGGAGACTTTGTAAAATTTTAAAACCTAGCTCACAAATGCCTCCACATTATGCACATCATGTATAACACCTCTGGCATTAAATTCAACTGCACTTTGCATGCTGGGGCTTTGAAGCCATAATGAATCTGTTAAAAGCAAACCTACAGACCTCACAATGCAACATGTTGTTAGATGGAAAAAAATACATGTTGGTAATCTATGTAATAGTGCCAAAGTGCAGATATATAAATGCAAAATAAAATTTAGTTCCTGCTCCCTGCCTTTTTTTCTTGTATGTAAGCATGGGTTAAACGTCCCAGTAGGTGGAGGACAGAAATAGTCTTTTAGATGCAAATAACAGCATCCCTTGCTAATGGGGAAACATTAACACTCCTTGGAAAACCAGCTTTCTAAAATGGCATATTTCCATAACAATACAAGCATCATCAAGTTACCTGTGTCTAAAGACAAAAAAGAAAAATAATTAGCTTTCACACCCTCTTCTACAGACCAGTTGTGTGATGTAAGTGGCATGCTCACAACATGCTCACAACATCTCTATGATGCATCCTGCCTCAAACAAGCAGAGCACAGGCTGCCGATGCTGCCGCGCAAGTGCCACCAGTGGTATACCTCCACACTCTAAACAACTTAACATGCCTCTTGGCTCTAAAGCCCCCACATCTTTTCTCCCTTATAATAACCTTCCACCAAATTCTTCCCCTAGTATTCATACCGACCTGCCTTGCTCCGCCTCTTTTGATACACCATCCTCCCCTCTCCAGGATTTCTCTAAGTTTATGGGAATCTGTCCTCCCCAGGCCCAGGACTTTCTTCCAATTTTCCCCCTAACGTTGGTATCACTTCTCTTGTTGTACCCTTCAGCTTTCCCTTCACCAGGACATACTGCTTATGCTTAATGACTTCACCACCAGCAGAAAAACTCTCCCCTAAGATGTTCTTTCTGGAGGGGCAAGGCCGAGTTGCCACCAAAATGGCAGCGCGGAGTTGAAGCTCCGGTGGACTACACCCAACTACTACCTTAAAACAGGATCCATGTGTACATTCAGCACCATATGATCCCTGCAGGTCCCCAGCACATGGAGGGTGAGCCCACAGTCATTAGAAGAGCACAGGGTCCCGGGGGGGAAGACTCTGAACGCAAAGGAAGACAGGGCCTTCAGGAATTAGCAATCATCTGTATAACTCTGGCTGCCTTGTACCTCGGCACCACGTGGACGGGCCAGTTTTCCCCAATCATCATATCTGGCAGACTCGAGTAAATTGAATTAATTTTGAAGACCCCCAGCCTGGATGCAATTCTGAGCTTTGCAACAGCGCTTGGAGTCACCTCAGCACTGCCTGGGCTTCTCTGCCCCATTCAAGATTGTAGTGCCTCCACTGCATACCTTTACAACTTTGTGTAGCACCTGCATTTACGTCCTGCTGTGCATTGTCCTCACTGAGCTGTGCTCCTGAACTCCTCAGAGGCCTTCTGATCTGGGTCTTAAGCATTGCTGACCTGGCCAACCCCCCGGGATAGAAGACGTCTCCTGATACCGGTGACTGGCGGTTAGCAAAATGCATGCATAGGAGGGTAAATGTTACTGGAATAGTACTCTCTGCTTCTTATGTAATCCTTGTTGTGGACCCTGAAGTGAGGCCTCGGCCACAGGTACGATGTTATTTACACTGCGTCTAATGATTACAGACTCTCATTATCTAAGTTACCCAAATAGGTCAAATTAACGCACCCCCGTGGTTATCGGTAGGACGCACTAGCACAAGATGTTTTCTTGCTCATCTCACTATTCACTGACTTTAAGGACTATCAACCAGCGCACTCCCTTGAGTCCCAGAAGGCTATGGTGAGCGGACACCTCAAACAAGTGCACCTGAACTTTTAAAAACAGAAGTCCACAGGTCCCACGCAGCCTCCAAAGATGGAGGAAGATCAGGGTGCACGCAGCACTGACTAGAACCCACTATCTAGCACTGATGCAATCATGGCGGAATTTAGGGCAGGATTCAGGGCAATTGATGGACCCTTTGATACCCTCACCAGATGACTGGATATCATGACTAAACGACTTGATCGCCACGAGAATCGAATAACCTCCACAGAGGGTGTCTGGTTTAGAGGACGGTGCTGTGCAATCCATGAAATGACTGGAATGTATGGAGAAGCTATTAAAAACCATGGTTATGAAAAATAAAGATTTGGAATCGAGGGGCCAGCGTAAAAACCTACGCATACTGAGAATAGCGAGGTTTACCAACATAGGCCGACTTTATCTTTTTGTTGAAAATCTATTGACAGATTTTTTGATGCGCAGCAATTCACCCCAGCCTTTGTTTTTTGAGTGGGCGCACCACTCATTGGGCCTGCTCCCAAATCTGGGATGTCATCCTAGACCTATAATTGCATGCATGCTGAACTTTAGGGACCATCTCCCTATTCCTGAACTTCACAGCCATGGTCCAGAATGCACGCCGTAAATTCTCTGATGTCAAATCTACACTCCAAAAGCTGGGATTTCGTTATGTAATGCTGTATCTGATGCACCTTTGAATTGATGTTAATGGCAAACCACATATATTTGAGCTCCGTCGGGAGGCACAAGAGTTCAGTAAATGGCAGATGACTGTTCTGCCTCCCACCGCACCACGCCGGATTGATCACTGCCAGATATCCACTACAGTACAAGTAATGATCTTTTTCCTACTGGATGATGACAGTGGCCTTCCTGATCTTTGGCACTCTCATTGTTGCAGACCTGGGACCTTGCTTTGGATCTGTGTCTATTGACAACTTTTGTAACTTACCTTACAAGAAGACTCTTGGATCCCGATAGCCATTCTATCACTTGCTCCTTTCCAAAAAGGGTGTCCACCATGGCGTTGCCACCCCCAACTGGTACACACATATATGGTCACCATGTTGTTTTTTAATGTTTAATTGGGTTTCTGGTAAGGAATGGTGCTGGGCCTATTTTAGCCTGGATTGGGAGGTGGGGGCAAGGTTGTTATTGACAGCGTTTGTATTACTGATTGGTGTTCCTTTCAATACCACTGTAAGATTCATGGTCGCTTCTTATCCTTGTTCCTATATGCCATCCACTGCACTAGATGGTCCGCACACAAGTTCATAAGATACACAAACTCACCCTTATGCATATATCCTGGAACAGTATGGATCTTAATGACCGCCTTAAAGGAAAACAGGCTTTACAATACATTAATCAACACGGTGCACAAATAGCATTTCTCCCAGGGAGTATACACACACCTTTGCTTCAACTTGGGGAACACATCGATTCTTTGCCAATTACAGTTCCTACTCCAGAGGGGTAGGTACCCTCATTCACAAAAACATACAGTTTAAGCATACTGATGTTGTCGCAGATGCCTGTGGTCGATATGTACTTGTGACTGGTATCCTGGCGGGACATTCCATTCTCCTGGCTTACATGCTCCCAACATCAACACCCCTGATTTTCTTTGTCACTGTCCACCCAAATTTGGCACTTAGACTTTGATCACCTCATAATAGCTGGGGATTTCTACTAACTAATGGACTCCACTACAGACACTACTGTATTGACTCCGACCACAAAAACAAAATTGTTTCTCGAGGTCATCTGCAATACTTACCTACTACGTGATGTTTGGCATCTTAAGGGCATCTGAAACTTACGCTTGACTCATTATTCAGCCCACCCACAATATATGGTCAGGAATCGACTATTTTCTTTTCACTATCACACTCTCGCCCCTGGTTGACCTCCAAGCACCATCCTTCCTGCACATTATCCGACCACTTTCCTATATTGATCACACTTAACATTCCCTTTGGGGGAAACTGAGAAAGATAGGGCCATATTTATACTTTTTGACGCTAAACTGCGCTAACGCAGTTTAGCGTCAAAAGGTTTTGCGCCGGCTAACGCCATTCTGAAGCGCCATGCGGGCGCCGTATTTATTGAATGGCGTTAGCCGGCGCTAGCAGACCGGCGCTGCCTGGTGTGCGTGGAAAAAAACCACGTACACCAGGCAGTGCCGGCGTTGGGGAAAATGGCGTTAGGGCGTCTTAAAATGGTGCAAGTCAGGTTGACGCCCAAAAATCGCCTCCACCCGATTTGCGCCATTTTTAACGACGCCCAGACGCCATTTACATGACTCCTGTCTTAGTAAAGACAGGAGTCATCCCCCCTTGCCCAATGGCCGTGCCCAGGGGACTTATGTCCCCTGGGCATGGTCATTGGGCATTGAGGCATGTAGGGGGGCACAAATCAGGCCCCCCTATGCCAAAAAAAAATATAAACAAAATAAAAAATTATACTTACCTGAACTTACCTGAATGTCCCTGGAATGGGTCCCTCCATCCTTGGGTGTCCTCCTGGGGTGGGCAAGGGTGGCAGGGGGGGTCCCTGGGGGCATGGGAGGGCAGCTGTGGGCTCATTTTGAGCCCACAGGTCCCTTAACGCCTGCCCTGACCCAGGCGCTAAAATCCGGCGCAAATGCGGGGTTTTTTGCCCCGCCCCCTCCCGGGCGTGATTTTTGCCCGGGAGTATAAATACGACGCATTTGCGTCGCAGTCATTTTTTTAGACGGGAACGCCTACCTTGCATCTCATTAACGCAAGGAAGGCGTTCACGCAAAAAAATGACGCTCTTTCCTCATACTTTGGCGCTAGACGCGTCTAACGCCAAAGTATAAATATGGCGTTAGTTTTGCGCCGAATTTGCGTCGAAAAAAACAACGCAAATTCGGCGCAAACGGAGTATAAATATGCCCCACAGTGTTGCTTTCCTAGACTAGTGTTGGAGGATGAATTGTTCTGTTCAGAGTTACGCACTGCCATATTGGAATATTTGTAGCTTAATGAAGGCACGTGGACTCTCACGCCACCCTTTGGGAGGCATTAAAGGCATATATAACAGGTATCCGCATTCCTAAGCATTCAGGGAACCTCAGAGACATCTGTGGGAGTCTCCGGCCTTGAAGAACAATTGGCGGATCTCGACACTAATGCATCCCCGTGTACTAACGCGCCTACCACTCAGGATCGAGAGGTCCTTTTACTGAATATCAAAACATAGCTGAAAGGGAAGTCCTCTACCTGGGCAAACATGCTAGAGCATGTAGATATGGCGAGTGCCCTGCATTGCGTACTATGTCCCCGAGGGGCAACTCCTACATTACAGAATTGTATAGCGATGGAACCAGACATTGCACATCTAATAGGGATGTACTAGACATCCTACTCCACTAATTACACTCAATAATACACCTCCTGTCTAGTGGAATATGCAGCAGCTCAGTCGGAATCCTTGGAGGAGGTGGCAATGGTCTGGCTCCCCAATCCACAACAACAATTCCTTAGTGAATCTATCTCATGTGAAGCGATTGTTCAGGCAATAGACTTACTTAATGGATCCAAAGCCCCCAGTCTTGATGGTTATACCGGGGAGTTTTACAAATGCTTTAAACATTTCCTTGGGGGGGCGTGGCCAAGATAGTGGGCATGTAGGATGAATTATAGGTCCGCTCCCCGTTTCTGGCAGGCCAGGCTGAACCCCCCTCCTCTGAATGGTGAACATAACAAGCTTATCCACCCTGTGCCCACACCTCACTACAGCACGGGCAATCAGGACTTCAAGACTCCTGCCCACCATCCCACTGTGAACTGGTGGCATGGACCCAGCGAAGATGGCGGGTGCCAGGGGCTTACAGTGAGGTCTAATCTGAATAACCCGTCCCAACATCGCCGCAGGTGTCAGTGGGGAATAGAGATTGGCCTCCGCATCGGAGGACAACCCAGGAGATGAGGAGACCTGGAAGCCTCCTCTGACTCTCAACTCACTGCAGCGGCCCAGCAAGAGGTGCGGGCTGCACAGATGAGGGAGAGGCATGGCCGGGGAGCAGACGGTGGGCTAAGGACAAAACTGTGTGTGACCCACATCTACGGAGCAGAAGGTGAGCGGGCGGTGCACTCCTTCTCGTCCTGGGAGCCCCGGGCTCCTGCTTCTCAGTGGAAATGCGAGAGGGCAGGGTCTGTGCCAGCGGACAGAGCTCATTACCCAGGGGCCAGGCTGCCCTTACTCTTGACTCAGGGGGCCACGGGGCTCCTCCTCCCTCATGCCCACCCCCTAGTGAACAACTAACTCTATGCGGAGCAATGGCATTGTGGCAAAGGAGTCTCTTTGTGGGTCTAGAGGTGCAGAGGGAAGCCACGACATCAAGGACTAAGGGGTCAAGAAAACAGAGGCCTTGGAGGGGAGATGTGACTGGCAGTGCCCTCTCCCTTTGAAGGATCTGGTGGCGTTGAGGGAAGGCCTAACTAACAGAAAGACCAGGGAGCCTCAAGACGACAGACCCACCTTCTGTGCCTGAGCCACTGAGGGATGCCAGCCTATTCCCAGGAGGAGGTGGGCAGCTAGACTCCATGCATTGCAGGCCGTCCTGGGCACAGCACTGGATCTGGTTGTACCACCTGGCAACGATTAGCTTAAACACACCACACCATACCTAGTCACTGGTCTGCCCACCGAGTCTAGGACCCCTGAGAAGCGGAGAGGCCATAGTGGACCGAGTTGCCCACCCATTCTGTTCTTCACATCCTACACACAGACAGGCCAGACCTCCCAAAGTTAGCCCTTCTCTGTTTCGGAGGAGTTGAAATGACCTTCTTGCACAGTGCTCCCCCGCTGACTCTTGGCCACGTGCAACACCCACAATAAGCCCTGGCAGCAGCCTACAGCCTGGGTGAGCATCCAACCTGTCATTAGAGGTGACAGGTGGTGGGTCAAGACAGGAGAGTGGGAACAGTATGGGACTCTGAGCAGGTACAACCTATAAAGAAGGTAACTTCTCCTAAAGAACTGAACACTGGACCACAAGCACTAGACATGTCATGACCCCCTTGGTGGGGAGGAACGCAGAGACCCGGCAGTGAAACAGGTCACCAAGGTATACTCTCTAACTGATATCAGGCTGGAACAGCATCAACAAGTCCGTCTGCTGCTTAGTCCTCTAAGACACACAAGATCCAACCATGGCATTGGCGTGAAGTAAAAAAGACTGAACCACTAAAGCAATGCTGGTGAAATCGTCAGTGGGTCCGAGCTAGATTGTCCACCCGCTAAGCAGGATACATCACAGGAGGGTGTGGAGACTGAAACCCCTGTCACTCGGTCCCTCTTAGAGGCGTTATTTGCATTTTTCAAAGACGATGTCTAAATATTCACAAAGGACCTCTCCCAAGGCATAAAATTTTGTAAACACCAATGAGTACCACTTTTCAGCTGGACCGTGCACACAGCGTCGGCCTCCCACGCTCCGAACATGCCCTCCCGGCTTACATCCTGGTCTGCATTCATCATTTTCCTTTGAAAGAGCAGATTTTGCGTAAAGCACTGGACCAACATCCCCTTCACTTTCAGGGACAAACAGTGATGCTCTACCAAGGCCACTGACCTTTGACACTGCAAAAGCGTAAAGACTTCCGCCCTGTGACCTTCTTCCTCCGGGAACAGAACATCTCCTACTCGTGGGGACATCCGTTCCAAATTATCTTCTGCTGGGATGGGAGGCTCCATCTGGTTTGCTCTCTTACTGCAGCTTGTGAACTCTTGGGGATAAACACAGACTGAGACAGACCAACCTCACCAATCCCCAGGAATGGGAGAGCCACAAAGCACTCCAGATGGTGGAGGAGTCCCAATTCATATAAAGATCTCTGACCTGAACCGGATACTATTGCACAGGAGAGCAGTTCTAGAGACAATATCAAGAGACCCTGATAAATAATCATAGTGGTAATTCAGACGGTCTCTAGTTGATAACACAAACTCTGGGGGAGAGGGCCGATCTAACCATAGTTGGATGAAATGACCAAATGGAATTGGACCGACAACCCCGATTCTGAAGACATCACTGGACAACAGGTAGCACTACCTTGGGCTCTTGACCTATCAGGGACACTATGGGGCATATTTACAAGAAGTGGTGCAGCGCGGCCACTGCTCCAAAATTGGTAGCACTACGCTGCATCACTTCTAAAATGCAGGGATTGCATTACTAGAATACAGAGCATCCCTGTGTTTCCACCTGTGCTAAATTAGCTGCCTAGTGCCAACGCAGCCACCCTTGCGCCATGCTGCAAGGTTGGCTGCGTTGTGGGGGAGATTATTTATGTGCAGGAAGGGATACCTTGAAAAAACAATCTTCAAAAGCGATTTGCTCTCTCTATGTGTAATGCAGAATGCAGCACACACAGAAAGAGCAAAAACAAGGAGAAATGAAAGCATTTCTCCTCGTTGCACCACGTTAACGCCACCCTTGGGGCGCTGCCTCAGGTTTACGATATCTCATAAATCTGGGTTAGCATCAAAATCCAATAGGTGTTGCTGTGGAGCACCCAGAGCAATACCCATTGCATGCCCCTTCCAGACACAGTGCTGAGTGTGAAGGGGCCTGTTAGTGTGAAGGGGCCTGTTAGAAATTACCAAGGGTGTATACCTCTGCCAAACAGTTGGCAGAGGTATACACCCTTGTCCATGTAGGGACCATAACCCTAGTCAGGGTAAGACACAATCCGAATTATCCTGTGCTCACCCTCTGGCAGCTTGGCAAAGAAAGGGAATGTGTACAATATTTGTGCAGTAACTCATACAGTAACACAGTGAAAACACCACAAAAAGTATTTTTTTATTTTTATTTGAATTAATTCGGTCTAGAAATCTGGACCATTTAGAGTAATAAAAATAACAATCATACATGATAAAAAATATATGTTAAAAACATAATAACAATATAAAAACCAATAATAGTCGGAACAATATAGCAATAAGATCAACAGGACTAAGCTTTTGTTCATGAATATAAATACAATAAATAGGACATGGATAAAAATGGTAAAAGAGAAGAAGATAAAAGGTAAGGTATGAAACTTTTGTTTGACAAACCAATGTGTGCAGCTATTTTCCCATAAAACCTGGCCCTCGTCAATCCAAAAAACAAATAGAGTTCCCATTTGGATAAAAGATACTTTATCAAAGAACCTATCAGAGTTCAACTATGAAAGCTATAAAAAAAATGGCTCTATAAGCTTGTACAATCTCTATTGATCATATAGAGGGCAACAAGTACCTACTGAAAATTCCTACTGGTACTACATAAAAAATAACAGTTGAGACTCCTTCTATAGACTGATACCAGGATGGCTCAAGTGCCCTTTGATACAATAAACCTACGACGGATGTACCAAGCCTCCGATAAATATTTGGTGACTGTAATAGCTACCACGGAGGATGAATCGTATGTACAGATTCTGGTGGCGTTTGCTCTATCCTGTAATGACATGTTTTTGCAGAGGGGAATAATCCACCTCTCTCTGGGACTCTTATACAAAGGGCAGAAGAATAATACATGCTCTGTTGATTCTTTACAGTATTGGCAAGAGATAAATCTATCATTTGAAGCGGTGTTAGATGGCCAGTGGGCCGTAAAACCATTGATAGGCAATGTACCATATCTTAGCTGGAGATATAGAGCACGGGCATACGGAGGCATGGGAAGGTTCAAGAAATTCTCAGCCCAGGGTTCATGCTTGAGTTGAAGAAATTCCATTGTTAGCCTGCTCGCCCCCTTTTGGTGCAAGGAGTCTTCATTAACTTTCTCCCAATATCTGCTTATAACAAGTCTCCTAGCATTATCGGGAATTTGATCCGGATACTTCCAGTAATGGGGAAGACCTATTTTATCCCAGGCAGATTTCATCTCCTTCAGCCATGGAATTTTCTCCAGTGCCTGGGGGGCGGCTATGAGCTCTCTTATAGCCAGCCTATATGGTTCGAGTTCAACAGATTTCCATAGACGAATCCAATAGGAGAGAGGTCTTAGGGCCGCTGTGGTTTTAATGCTATTTAAACCTAGGTCGAGCCTTAGAGGGGTCATTGGTGTGCCCATACCTAACCGGGACACCTGCCTAAGGAAATAATTTTCCTTGGTTTGCAGAATGTCCAGGTTTTTGTGGGACCCCCAGAGTTCTGCTCCATATAAGGCCGCTGCTCTAATTTGGACATTGTAAATCTCCGCAAGTATGTTCAGGGGGGGGCTCGGAGCCTTTCTAGATCTATGAACAAGGGCCCCGCCTCTTTGGCTTATAATAAGAGCCCCTTTGTCAATGGCTGCCTTCCATTTGCCTGTGGTCGATAGTCTGAAACCCAAATAGTCGAACTCTTCTACTTTCTCCAATGGAATCGAGTTCATTTCTATGTTAACGCGCAATCGTTTCTTGGAAGTACTGTAAATCATAAGTTTTGTTTTCTTGATGTTTACATCCAGACCATAGTCACTGCAATAAACACAGAATTGATTGATCAAATTTTGGATTCCCATTGGCGATTTTGATAGCAGAATTGTATCATCTGCGTATAGCAGACACAGGATTTTTTCCCCACCCAATTTCGGTGAGTCATTTATACAATTCTCTAAGTAGTGAATACAATTATTAATATAGAGCAGAAAAAGAGTGGGTGCCAGAACACATCCCTGTATAACTCCTTTTTTAATAGCTACGGGGTCAGTCAACTCACCCCCCTGACCACATATAATTTGAGCGAAGGTGTTTTCATGCAGTTGGGCAATGAGTTTCAGGAGACCAAGTGGCACTCCCATATTTGATAATGTTGACCACAGCAAATTCCTGGGGATCAAATCAAATGCGGCTCTGAGGTCTATAAAGACCACATAGAGATTACCCCTCCCCAGGTCGACATTCTTCCATTTTATTGACATGAATCTTAGGGCTTGGTCAACTGTACTCACTGCAGGTCTGAATCCCGCTTGTAGGTCAGAGAGAGCTTCAGACTCCATAATCCATTCCTCACGATGGAGCAGAAGATGTTTCGCATAGATTTTTTGGGAGTTATCAAGGAGACTAATTGGACGATAGTTGGCAGGAGTATTTGGATTTCCTTTTTTAAAAATGGGTACAATTTCAGCCCCTTTCCAAGTAGGTGGAGCGGGGGCCCCGCTGCAATTGCATTGCAGATGAGATTGAGATATGGTGCCCATATGTCGGGTCTTGATTTATATAGATCGCCTGGGATCTTATCTGGGCCAGGGGCCTTTCCCCATTTCAGAGAATCTATTGCTGCTCTAGTTTCGGTTAGAGAGAATATAATCGGGGTGGTCTCTTGATTTATTGCGTCATTAGGGGCCCACAGAGAAGCTTCAGATGGTCCTTCGTATAGTTGCCCAAAATGCTCTACCCATGATGCTGAGAGAATTGAGGAGCCAGGCGCGGCAAGGGAATCACTACAGTCATCAGCTATTAGTTTCCAAAACCTAGATGTATTGTTGGATTTGGCAGTCTCCAGAATGGTAACCCATCTGGCCTCCTCCCAGCTTCTGCGTGCCTTGGAACATTCCTTCTTGTAAGCCTTCCTGGCTGCTCTCAACAGCTCAGCATGGCCTTCTTTTATTGCTTCCAGGAGAGATAGTTGTGCCTCTCTGCAAGAATTGTCGAACCAAGGAGCGCAGTACTTTTTATTTGAATTGTTGAGAATCTTTTTTGTAAAAAGGTGTTTTAAAGATTGGAACAGATCAATGTGGGCTGCTAAAAGTCTGTCGCCCTCCCCGTTCTCATTAAGCCAGATCATACACTCCATTTGGTTGGCAAGCAGGTTGTAAATAGATGCCAGGTGTTTAGGGGAAGAAATAACAGATTCCCATTTTAGGTTGCATCTGTTATTTGTTAGGGCCAGCTGGGAGACATGGGTCTTGGAGTAGGGCACTTTAAACGAAGGAAAAAGTCCTCTGGTTGATAAGATCAATGGGTCATGATCGCTTTCAATCTGCTCTTGGACCCTCATATCCAACATGTGACTCCACAGTCGGATGTCAAGAAATATGTAATCAATACGACTACTATGCCCTCCGCGCCTAAAGGTAGCTCGCAAATTTGCATCCGAGTGCGAGCGACCGTTGCAGGCTCGGAGGCCATGGGCTAGTGTGATATCAGCCAGTAAGCGCGCAGATTTATTCAATCTTGGTCTTTTGTTGGAGACTAGCTGAGGGATGCCCCAATGGGCATCCTCTTCTTTACATATTCCTTGGACTAAAGGATTGGGTTCGAAAGTGACATTAAAATCCCCTCCAATCAAGACAAAGAAGGAGGGATTGTTTTTAAGAAAACTGTCCAAAATGGACAGAACATCGGGATCAGGGTGGGAGCTCGCATTCCTGTTATAAATATTAATTAAAAGTAGAGGTTTTTCTTCAGAAATCATTAATAATAGGGCTTGCAGATCAGGGCAACCCATATCTATTTCTTCTATCTTGCACCTAAGAGAAGTATTTATCCACACAAGCAACCCTCCCGATGGTCTCCCAGAGGATGACTTGCGTGCCGGAACCCAATAGCTTTTAAAACCTAGTCTATATTTGGGTTCTAATGCCCACGTTTCTTGAAAGAGGCAGATCAGGTGATCATCAATAAGGTTACCCCATCCTGGGCTTTGTAATTTGCTTTCCAACCCTGCTATATTCCAGCTGAGTACCTTATCGAGAGCCTCTGTTTTTGTGGACCCAACTTTATTCTGAGGGGGGGGAACTGCTAGGAACCATGCTATTTCCCTCAGGTATATTAGGACCAGTAGCTTTCTCACTCTGTGTCTTGTAAACCTCGCTAGATGTGACCCCAGCTATATTTAAATTTGGTAATTTAGCCATGCGGGTAGACCCCAAAATGTGAGGAGCAATTGACAGGTTTGGAATACATTCCTCGCTTGCTTGGCATACAGTGCTTTTGGATGGTCCCTGGTTAACAAAATCTGCCAAGGTCGGAGGGACAAAAGGGTTAGAGATGTTGAGGTCAGTAGGGTGAGTGATCTCAACTTCACAATTACTCAGAGCCACTTCCGAAAGGTCATCTCCTAGTCAGTCTGCCTCCGAAAGAGATGACGAAGGGCATCTAGGGCCGAGTGCAGGGATAGACAGTGTGTGGATAGCCGGGCCAGCCCCGTATAACGGTGGCGATTGTCTACTCCAAGACGGCATGAGAGGTGGATAAAACACTTGTAGCCTGCAAAGAGAAACTTTGCCAGTTATAGGATAAGGTCTATTAGCATTTAGAAAAAGCCATTGAACAAGGTCAGGAGAGTTAAAGTTGATGACAATGCAGTCCCCTGAACCGATCTTCGCTAGGGAACCCACCCACCCGACCCTTCTCACCATCAGTATTGAGGGTGACATGGAAAAAACAAACCCCGCGTTTGCGTGCAACCAATGGATAACCTTGTTTTTAAGTTCGGTGAAAGATTCAGGAGAATGAGGTTTGAGTTCAGGAACATTCGATATAATGAGAACATAAGGGCATGATTCTGGTGGTAAATGAAGCACTTTTGGTTCTAGCAAATCCCTGGTCTTGTCCCTCTTCTGGTGTTCTGGTTGTGGGTGCTCCCAAGTAGGGATACCATCTCCCGGATTAGTTACTGGGTTGTTCCATGGGGCGGTTCCTTTTGAAAGGGGAGCTAAGACCATATGGGGCTTATTCATTAAGATACTAGGTGTTTTGACGGAGCTGGGCCAATCTTGGTTTGAAGAGGAAGAAAGGATTTTGGGTATTTGGCCAGTGGGTCTGTTAGCAGTAATGGGATCATGATTGGGGAGGGGATGGAATTGAGTTTCTACAGGTGGAGAAATTATTGGTAGCTGGCTATTAATAAGACTTTCCAGTTTGTCCTCAATTGTTTGGAGACGGGTAAAAATAGGAAGGAGTAGTTTTGAAAGCTCATCTCTTATGAGATCCCTGGTATACTCATTTGCATGAGGGTCGTTGGTGTTGTGTGAGGGGATTAATACCATATCCTTAATAGAAGGTTGAGCCAAGTTAGAGGGGCTCAAAGTCCTGGATCGTTTGTTTTTAAAAGCGGGTTCCCTTCGTTTCCTTTTTCCTTTAGTATTAGAATCTGTTAAAGTAAGGGAGCCTTCAATTGAAGGACTCTGAGCCAACAAAATTGGTGCAGCACGGGTGGTGATTACAATTGGAGTTTCATCTTGGATCTCCTGGGGGATTTTAGACGGGGAGGGGAAAGGGGTAGTCAGTGCAGACTGTAATTCTGATCGCAGGTTGGGCTGTGGGGCTGAACTATCATGAACTAGGCTATTAATTGAAGAAGGGGGGGCAGATAAACGTCGCTGCACTAATTCTATTTCTTTTTCAAGTTCCCCAACAGCCTTTTGCAGAAAACCATCTAGGGTTTTGTTAGAGTGCTGCTTTCCTTCCAACCCCCCCCCCCCCACGTCGTCGGCCCATTTTTCTTGAAACCAGGGACCTTTAGTGAGCTCCCGGTTTATAGTGGTATTTAGGCCTTTGGGACCCACCCTCTACCCCTATAGCACGATTGATGAGCTTCTCAGACCCTACTGTTTGTAGATTCCAAAAACAAGCCCACAATCAAATATCCCAAGTGTATATGTATATAACCTGGCCCAACCACTTTTCGGGCGCAGACGGGCGCAGAACGGGAAATTAATTTTAGGCTCCTGCCCCTGGAAGAAGAGAGGTGCCGCCTCCTTCCGCCCTCCAAGAAGCGTGATTCAATAGGGAATTATATGGTAGATTGAGGAAAATTCAACTGAGTACACAACAAAACCTGCGAGTAACCGGTTTGGGTTGATAGTTTTCCACGTGCTTGGTGGGGCCTGGGGCTCTATGAGAAAGCTACCCACACACCGAGAAAAGGAACTTAAATTCTCCTTCAGGCAGCCAAGGGCAAGTTAGTTGTCAGGACCACGTCTTTGAATAGATGACAGGGGGGTGGCCCTGCCCTGCCTCTTCCTGGCAATGACGGGCCCGCCCTTGGCCCGGGCTTCGCCCGGGCGCTGCCCGCGTGCGTCCCGCGATGGCGGGAGCGCAAATTCAGTTTAAAGGGCTCCTGCCCCTTGACAAGCCTCCTGGCACCAATCAGCGCGTCCCGCGACGGCGGGAGCGCGAGTACAATTTAAAGGGCTCTTGCCCCTTGTCCTTCCTCCCGGCACAAACATCGCTTCCCGCGACGGCGGGAGCGCGAATTCAGTTTAAAGGGCTCCTGCCCCTTGACAAGCCTCCCGGCACCAATCAGCGCGTCCCGCGACGGCGGGAGCGCGAGTACAATTTAAAGGGCTCCTGCCCCTTGTCCTTCCTCCCGGCACAAACAGCGCTTCCCGCGACGGCGGGAGCGCGAATTCAGTTTAAAGGGCTCCTGCCCCTTGACAAGCCTACCGGCACCAATCAGCGCGTCCCGCGACGGCGGGAGCGCGAGTACAATTTAAAGGGCTCCTGCCCCTTGTCCTTCCTCCCAGCACAAACAGCGCTTCCCGCGACGGCAGGAGCGCGAATTCAGTTTAAAGGGCTCCTGCCCCTTGACAAGCCTCCCGGCACCAATCAGCGCGTCCCGCGACGGCGGGAGCGCGAGTACAATTTAAAGGGCTCCTGCCCCTTGTTCTTCCTCCCGGCACAAACAGCGCTTCCTGCGACGGCGGGAGCGCGAATTCAGTTTAAAGGGCTCCTGCCCCTTGACAAGCCTCCCGGCACCAATCAGCGCGTCCCGCGACGGCGGGAGCGCGAGTACAATTTAAAGGGCTCCTGCCCCTTGTCCTTCCTCCCGGCACAAACAGCGCTTAAAAAAGTACTCCACACCAGTGTAGAAAAATAGATAATATTTATCTGAATAAAATCAAATCAAAATGACAAAAATCCAGCATGCACAAGTCAAGATATCACTTTTTAAAGGTTCAAATTAGTCTCAATTCTGTGGTTGTATCCTTGTAACACACAGTACCGGTAATGCGTAAAAAATAACAATGCATGGGGGCCACAGAGTAGGAGTTGTGTTGAAAAATAAGGCGCTGATTCAGATTTTCCAGCACGGCACAGACATAGCGTTGTTTCTTTCCACTCTGTGTGGTGATGCGTCGAATTCCAGAAGCGCATCCAAGGTTCCTCGCTGCAATGCGGGGATATTTTGATGCCAAGGGATGATGGGTTAAAAATCCTTGACATGCTGGTAGAAGTAGCGGGTTCTGTGTCGATTCGGTAGGCGATGAGGTGAATTTGCAACGGGATTTTCTTCATTTTGGTGAAATCTTTGTGGTCTGAGACTTCAGAACAGGAGGCAAGCTCAATCCAACCCTTGGAGAGCACTTGTGGGTAAGGCAGAGTCTTTCCAGTAGAGTCAGAGGCCCATCAGGCAGCAGGGCAACAAGCAGGGTAACAGTCATTCTCAGCAAAGCAGTCCAGATGAGTCCTTTGGGCAGCCAGGCAATCCCTCTGAGTCCAGGTCTAAATCCTGAAGTGTCTGATTTGGTGGGGTTAGAGACCCAGTATATATACCCCAAAATGCCTTTGAACTGGGGGAAACTTCAAAGAGTGGTTTTGAAGTGCACAAGTTCCCCTTTCAACCCAGTCCTGTCTGCCAGGATCCCTGTGGGGGGTTATCAGTCCTTTGTGTGAGGGCAGACCACTGGCCTTTGAAGTGTCAGAGAGAGCCTCTCCATACTACCTGCTCAGGGAGACCCGTTCAGTATGCAGATGATTGCATATGTGACTGAGGTCCTCATTACAGCTTTCGCGGTCCGAGGACCGCCACTGTGGAGGTGGCGGTCACACCGCTGTGGCCCTGGCCGAGCTGGCCGCCATATTATGAGCACAGGGATAGAACCAACAGAACAGAGCCACGTTGCTGTCTGAACCGCCTCTGCAGATGGACCGCGGCGGCCAGGGGCAGGCATATCCAGACTGGCGGTGAGGCTGTTTCCAATGACTGTATTATGAGGCTGCACACCGCCATGATTTCTGGGGCGGTCATACCGCCAAGAAAAGCCTGGTGGAAACGATTCACTCAAAAGGGAGCACTCACCTTCAGGAACACAGGCACATCCACAGGCGCCATGACACGCAAATTACAAGTTTTCCCAATGCTCCTTCTGGCTATTGAACTCCAGGACCAGCGACGAAGTCACCATCCGTAAGTACACTCGCCTAGCACACACTGGAGGGAAGGATATTACTACACACACAACACACACACACGGCATGGCAAGCCACGCCCACACATGCGCGCAAACATCTGTGCCAACAGACACACACATACACACACTCACAGATGCTCAATCGCATATACACCACACATACATGTGGAAGGAAAGCCTGGACAAGGTTGTTACCATCTACAACAATGGTGCAGTGCTGTATATATATGTGTGTGTGTGTATATATATATATATATATATATATATATATATATATATATACTTTACAAGCAACATAATGAACTATGTACAATGGGGCAAAAGGCCCAGTCCATCAAGTCCATTGTGCCCCTTGCACACTAGGCACAGAATGAGGGCACAACTTGACTCCTGACTGCAAACTGCTGACCTCCACTGGGTAGGGGCAACAATGGGGCATGCAGGTACCTCAGGGGTAAGAGGGTCGGGGGTGGTGGTTTGAGTTTGGAGGTGGGGTCCTTAGGCTTGGGCTTGGAGGGAGGTACTTAGGCTTGGAAGTGGAGTGGTTGGGTTGTACTTAGATTTTGATGGAGTGAGTTTGGGTCTGAGCTTGGGAGGGGTGACTGTTGACTTGGTGGGGTGGAAGTATTAGGCTGGGGGGCAGGGTGACGACCAAGGGAGGTGGAAGGCAGGGGTGTGGGGAGGTAACAGTGTGCTTGGGGGGGCAGGGAGAAGTCCACTCATGGGGAAAAGGGAAATTCTCAAAGGAAACGTTTCTTAGGGGCACGAGGACAGTCATGGGAGTAAGGAATGGGAGTGGAGGTAGAGGGACTGGTTGAGAGGTGAGAATCTGGAGGTGATTTGGGTGCAGGTGTGTGCTTGGATGCCAGTGTGTGTGCTGTGTGACTGTTGGGTGGGTGACTGTGGGCGTTTAGATGTAGCGGGAGGAGGGGGGAGGAGATGCAGGGAGATGGCGGGGGATACGTGAATGTATGCTGTGGTGGTGTCTGCAGGTAGAGTAGGTGTGCTGCATGTGGGGGTGTTGACAGTCGTGCTGAGTGTGCATGTGGTGTATGGGGTGCATATGTGCTAGTCTGATGCTGTGGTGACAGCAGTGAGTGCAAATGTGGCAGGATCTGGGACTCATGAGGTGGTAACTGTAGGTGTGAGTGGTGTAGTGGCGGTGAGGTGGGTGGTGGTGAGGGAGTCGGTGTAGGGAGTGGATGTTGTTATGTCTGCATCTGAATGTTGTGTGTGTGCATGGTGCTAGTGGGATTTGTGGTGCTTATGTCTGTACTTGCGTACGTTGTCTGTTGATGTGGATGCATGTGGGTCAGAAAATGTGCCTTGGGTGGGTGAGGGGAGAGGGATGTGGGAATGGGAACAGGTAGCTGGAGGGGGGCAGAAGAAGCAAGGACACTGGCTGCTGTCAATGAGGAGCCCAGAGCCTGAAACAATCTCTGCAGGCCAGCCAGGGCACCGTGAATGCCTTCCAGAAATGCATTGGACTGCTACATCTGCGATGCTAGTCCCTGGATGGCATTCCCAATGGTTGACTGACCCACAGAGATGGACCTCAGGAGGTCAATAGCCTCCTCATTGAGGGCAGCAGGGTTGCTGGGGTGGGGGCAGAGGTGCCTGCAGCAAAGGAGATGCTCACCCTCCTGGGTGAGCAGGCACGGGCAACTGGGTAGGGAGCTATAGGGAGAGCAGTGCTGAATGGGGGGTGGCAGATAAGGATGTAACTGAAGTGGTCCCAAATGGGTCCACCACCACAAGGGAGCCGCCATCGGAAGAGGAATCTGAAGTTGGTGTGGTCGATCCTGTCTTCCTGTGGCACTCCCCTCACCCTCTTTCCCACTGGTCCCCTCGGCTCCGCTGGATTCAGCCTCCTGGGTCCCGTGGGCTGCAGCTTCGCCACTTGCTGGTGCCCCTTCTCCTTTGCCAGATGATGTTGATGCACACAAAGACAGAGGAGAAGAGGGAGGGAAGGAGGGTGGGAGAGAGAGACAGGGTGTCATGCCAGCACAACAGTCAGACAGTGTAACAACATCATCATCTGCTGCCATTCCATGCCAACGCCATGCCCTCACCTATAAATGCTACAACAGTGGGACACCATGGGGCAAACTACAGCTATGCTGATCTGTACTGCTGATGGTGCTACAATTGTACCCATGTACTTTATGTGAGTCACAGTAGTCACACATGCCCAGTACTTGCCAGCTCCACATGGCCGTTAAGGGAAGCAAAACCTCTACACCTAAATCAACTGAATCCTGCATGGGTAGGCAGCATGCCCACTATCCCAGTGACATCTACAACACTGACATCTTGCCCCACTCTGCCTGACTACACATACAGTACAAGGCAGCAGAATGAGGACTCACTCATCTCCCCTGGCACAGTGTTTGGGAAACACAGATGACAATGCCCTGACACCTCAGGTCAACTGGTGACGTTGGCAGAAGCTTGCTACCAAAACGTGGTTGAGGGTGACCACACACATTACACATTGGAAGTACTTGCCCTCATAAGTCACTAAGTGAATGGAATGGGCACACATCTGTGATACAAATCCTGGCAGGGTGACTGAGACCCATAGTGGACAGGCATCTACGTAGTACCTGTGCTACAGCTTCCCACTAGTCCACAACCCAAAACACCTAAGGAACACATTAACAAGGTGGGAGTCTGAACTTACACCTCATGACTGCTGTGCTGCCACCAAGCGTCCATCCACTTCAGGGTGGGCCACCACCAAAATTCAGGCCATTGGGTGGTCAGGGTCCAATGGGCACCCCTCTCTCTTTGGGAGGACGTCCCTAATTGGGCCTCCGCAGTCTTCCAGGCCCAGCGTCTCAAGTCCTCCCACCTCTTTGTGCAATGGGTGCTCCGCCGGGCATGGACCCCCAGGGTCCTCACTTGCTTGGCAATGGCCCGCCAAATCCCCATCTTCTGATGGGCACTGACCTGCATGGGTGATACAGACAGAAGGACAAAGTCATGTAGAGTGGCATCCCAGGGACAGCAGTGGACAGCATACATCTCACACATCTCATGACAACACACAAGTCTGGATGCCACTGACAGTCAGACTCCTCACCCATCTCCATGCTCCACTGTATCTGCCACGTCCCAGTGCCTTACATCCACATACACATCGCTATCAGACAGGACAGTGACAATAGACTCACCTGCTGCTCTGGTGCCCCATACAACTGTCCATACAGAGGTAGGACTCCGTCTACAAGCTTCTCTAATTCCTACTGGGAGAAGGCTGAGGCCCTATCATCTGCAGGTCATGGCATTTTGGCTACCCGAGTTAGAACACAGCAGCACACGCAGTGGAGGTCTTGTGAGCACGAATGTCAGGAGTTAAGTGAGCATTGCCACATGAAGTGGCGGTCATGTCAGCTGCAGACATCACCGTCACCTCTGGCGGTGATCACCATTGGCTCCAGTCTCCCGTGGACAACCATGTTATCTAATGATGAGTTTGCATGGCTGTTGCGACTGCCTACCGCCATGACGTCTAACACCGGTGGGATTAGGTCACTTCCATCTGTCCTGTGCATGCAGGACAGATAGCTGCCATTTTACATGTATGTTGTGCATAGGGGCTGAATGTTAGCTGCGTCATGAGTGAAAATTGTAACTTTTACACAGCTTTACTGTGTCCACACAGTCAATTCAGCTTTTTCTGACTTTTCCCCCGTCTATTCCCAGATACGGTGAAATGTTGTGGATGAGACATGCTCCTGTGTACCGGCCCCTAGTCGACCTTGCCACCCTGGAAGAGCAACATGTCATTTAGACGTTATTGCCTGAACCGTCAGACCATCATGGAGTTGGTGACCCAATTGGAGCCTGATCTGTTGCCTGCCACCCATCATCCCAATGCCATCCCTCCCACAGTACAGGTGTTGTCAGTCCTCCACTTTCTTGCCACAGGGTTGTTCCAGATGACAGTGGGCTTGGCAGCAGCCGATGTTCTGTAAAGTTTTGAGGGATGTACTCTTTGCCCTGTTAAGACATCTACCCTGCTACATCACGTTCCCCCAATGTGCTGATTTAGCCACTGTCAAAGGTGCCTGCTACGATTTTACACATGTCTCTCATTTGATAGAGGTCATGGATGGCACACACATTGCCTTGGTGCCACCCAGGAGAAATGAACAGGTGTTCAGGAACCGTAAACATTTCTATTCTATAAATGTGTAGGTTGTGTGTCTCGCTGACTAAAGTATCTCTCAAGTGATTGCCATGTTCCCTGGTTCTCTGCATGACTCCTAAATTCTGAGGAACAGCAATGTCCTACACATGATGGCACCACTACATGGTATGTATCCAATTGTATGTGTGCCCCTGTACACTCAACTCTCTTCACACCCTGACCTATCTCCTTTCCGGTCTTGACATGCTTCCTACCTTTGTGAACACAGGTGACTCTGGCTATCCCAACCTTCCCTGGCTACTGACACCTGTGAGACATCCGACTACAGATGCTAAAAAACATCTCAATGAGGCCCACGGTAGGACTAGGCGTGTGATAGAAAGAACATTCGGGCTACTGAAGGCCAGAATCCGGTGTGTACACATCTCCACGTGTGCCCTACTCTACAAACCACAGAAAGTGTGCCAGATCATGGTTGCCTGCTACATGCTACACAATCTGGCCCTGACACGTCACATTTCATCGGTGGATGCGGAGGAGGTGGCAGCTGGACCAGTGGCTGATGAGGGGGACATGGGGAGTGAAGAAGATGATGATGAGGAGGACACAGCTAACTCCAGAGCAGAGTTGATACAATACTTCTACTGAGCTACAGGTATGTGTCAGAGGTATATTATGTGACCTGTACTCCTGGCTGCCTTGTGACATTGATCCTCCTGGAGTCTGTTAGCACTGGTGTAATTGGGTTCAGTCCTGCCTCTGGGTGACTTGGGGGGTCCCATTTCACCATCAGTGGGGTTGTTACTGTACACATTTCAGTTCAATCATCTCCCTGCTGTTGTGTTGCTTCAAATTTGACATGTTTGTACTTTACCATTGTTCCCTGTACTGCCACTTCAACTGTACTATGTGTGCTACACACTGTGGTGTCAACAGTATTGCTGCTCCTGAGTTAAATTTTGTAGATGTTTTTGTCGGCCACATCGTGTGATGCATGGTGTAGCCTAACTTGCTTCCTGTGATGGCAATGACAGCTGCAGTGATGCAGATATTGCTTGGGGGATGCAGATTGTGCCATTGTTTCCATGTGCGATTGAGGGTTGAGGATAGTGGATGACATTGCTGTCATTGCCATGTGCTGGAACGCAGTCGAGGCTGCCAGTTGGTGTGGCATGTGGATTGGTTTTCCATGCATGTGTTCCACTGTGAAGTGTGGCTGTCTTCCTTTGATGTGTAGGGAGTGTTGCATTGTAGGAGTTGTGGTGCTTGGCATTTTGCTTGGTATCCGTATATTTGGGGGTGACTGTGTGGGGACAGTGGCAGTGGGGTGGTGTGGCATGAGGGGTGGGGTGTTGGGTGCCTGGGGGGTGCAGAGGTGTGGGATAGGGATGATTGGGGAGTGATGGGTGGTGGTGACGCATGCTAGGCAGGAGTGGCTGATGGCTGGGGAGTGTTGTTGACTTACCAGAGTCGATCCCTCTGATGATTCCAGTCATGCCCTCAGGATGCATGATATCCATGACCTTCTCCTCCCAGAATGTCAGCTCAAGGGGTAGAGGTGGGGGCCCATCGCTAGTCTTGTTCGGAGCGATCTGGTGACTGGACACCATGGAACGCAATTTTCCCTGTAGGTCGTTCCACCTCTTCCTGATGTTCATCCTTGTGCATGGATGTGTGCCCACTGAGTTGACCCTGTCAACGATCCCCAGCCATAACTCTGTTTTCCTTTCCATTGATGTTTGCTGGACCTGGGCTCCAAAAAGTTGTGGCTCTACCCTGACGATTTCATCTACCATGAACCTCAACTCACTGTCAGTGAAACGTGTGTGCTTTTGAGGTGCCATTTTGGTGGGGTGGGGGTGTTTGGTTGTGGATGCAGGTGGGTTGGGTGTTGGTATGTGAGTGTGATGTGTGCCCAGTGCAAAATGTGCAGTTCTGTGGTGTGTGCTGAGTGTTCAGTGTGAATATGCCTGTGGTGTATGGGTTCTGTGTAACTGGGTTGTTGCTATGTGTGCTGTTCATAGGGTTCGCAAGGGATTGTGGGTGTGTGAGGGGCTGATTTATAGTGCCGTGAGCAGGTGTGTGTAGTTTGTGTCTGTGTCTCAGGTGTGGGTTATTCAAACTGTCCAATGTAGTGTTGCCTACTATTGGTGGTACCTTTTTGGAGTCGCAGCGGTGTGCACCCCCAATCGTGTTCCACCTTGCATGATCCGCTGGGCACGGATCTGACACGTGATAGGGCGGACACAATGGTGTCGGTGTGGCAGGGCTGGTGGTCGGACAGTTATTCTTTTGCCATTGGTTGGCCTGGCGGTGTTGCATTTATGGCTGATTTTGGGCAGTTTTCACTTTGTGACTCGTAATACTCGTCTCTGTACCGCCGGCACTGACAGTATGGTGGAGGTATTCTGCTCAGCGGTCTTGCACGGAAACTGCTAAAGTCGGAATCAGGGTCTGAGTGTCTTGTGTTTATAGTTTTCTGGGTGGAATGCACAAGGAGAGCTGTCAACCAGCACAGACCAGATGTGGACTGTAGACAGGCTGTAAGGCACAGATGGCAGTAAGTGCAGAGAAATGCCCAATTTCAAAAAGTGGCATTTCTAAAATAGTAACATTAAATCCAGCTTCACCAGTAAGCAGGATTTTCTATTACCATTCTGGCCATATTAAACATGACAGGGCTACTCCTTTCAAATCAGAATCTGCCACTTAAAAGTATATAAGGGCAGTTCTAATGCTGGCCTATGAGAGAAGCAGGCCTCACTAAAGTGGAAAACAAATTTGTGAGTTTTCCACTACTGTGACATATAAAACACATAAGTACAGATCCTGTGTTTTACTCACAAAGCACTTTGCCCTGTGGGTAACCTAGGGCCTACCTTAGGGGTGACTGATATGCAGAAAGGGGGGATTTTACGGCTTGGCAATTAGTTTTAAATTGTCGTAGTTGGACTCTTGCTCTAGGCAAGACTGCTGGGTTTAAGGATGACAGTACTTATGTTTGTAGGTGACTATGCCTATCCTAAAACAAGTCGCAACTGTAGTCCCAACCCTTCCAGCTCACTAACAGTACCTCACCAAAAACCCAAACAGTTAAAGGTGATTTGTGAAAGCCTTTACGCATGGACTCAAGAGTTTGACATCTCAGGGAGTGTTGTGGTTAAACTGAGATTACCCCTTTCTCACAGATATATCATGTCTCAACCAAACACAGACAATAACAAAGATGCAGTAAAGTTTCAATAGTTTTTATTCAACACAATCTGCGGTAAATTGTATTGGCTGCAATAATTAAGATAATGAACAGTGCAAGAGACAGAATGGTAAAAACAAGAGTCATGATTATAAAGACCCCCACCATCTTGCAGTAACATAGAAAGACATAGAGGCCCTCATTCTGACCCTGGCGGTCGGTGATAAAGCGGCGGCCAAGCCGCCAACAGGCCGGCGGTCTAAAATATGCAATTCTGACCCTGGCGGGAACCGCCAACACAGCCCGCCAACTTAACACTCCGACCGCCACAGCGGTACAAACAAACAGTGCGGCGGTTCCCGCAAACAGCCCGGCGGCAGACAAAGTACCGCCCACCCTATTACGACCCACCAATCTGCCACCTTTTCCGGGGCGGGAGCACCGCCGATAAGAACACGGCGGAAACAGACTACGAACGGGAAAACGCTCACCTCTACGCACTCCACGCGAGATTCCGGCAGTATGGAGCCAGAGTTGCAGGTCATCCCCGCACTCCTATTCCTCCTCATATACCAGGAGCACGCCCGGCGGCGCGGAAGACATCGGTGAGTAGGGCACCTACGACACAGGGGAGGGAAAAGATTACCGGCACACACTCACCCACCCACACCCACTACAACACACACATCAATGCATTTCCACAGATCACTGTCACAACCCACAAACCACCCCCCTCCGAAATAATGCAAAGACCAAAAGAAGAGATCATAAACGGGCAGATATATTGAAATATGGACACCAGTAATCCCAATAAATAAATAAACTATGTACAAAATATATACAGCTACTAAATGTAGTCCAACCACTGTCCGTGGATCACAGGGGTCCTGTGCAAAGGGGCAAGGCCCAGTCCCACGACAAGAACTCCACGGAGAGAACACTGCAGGGGCATCAGAAAGAAAATAGGACAGGCACCTCAGGGGGAAGGGAAGGGGAGAGAAAAGCCACAGTCCATACAGTCCATACAGTGGGTGGCCTGCCCACTGGGCCATCCTGGGGAGAGCAAAGCCACAGTCCAAACAGTCCATACAGTGGGTGGCCTGCCCACTGGGCCATCCTGGGGAGAGCAAAGCCACAGTCCATACAGTCCATACAGTGGGTGGCCTGCCCACTGGGCCATCCTGGGGAGAGCAAAGCCACAGTCCATACAGTCCATACAGTGGGTGGCCTGCCCACTGGGCCATCCTGGGGAGAGCAAAGCCACAGTCCATACAGTCCATACAGTGGGTGGCCTGCCCACTGGGCCATCCTGGGGAGAGCAAAGCCACAGTCCATACAGTCCATAACAGACCCCACTGCCACTGGAGGAGGCAAGTTGGCCAGAGGACATCCTGCAGCCCTGCCCGAGATAGATCCTGCCCTGCCACGTCTGCCAAAGGGCCAGCGGTTCTTGCCTTGAAGGGCCCAGTTCAGCGGTTCCTGAGACGGCGGGGCCCAGTTCAGCGGTTCTTGAGACGGCGGGGCCCAGCGGAGCGGTGCGTGAGACGGCGGGGCCCAGCGGAGCGGTTCTTGAGACGGCGGGGCCCAGTTCAGCGGTTCTTGAGACGGCGGGGCCCAGTTCAGCGGTTCTTGAGACGGCGGGGCCCAGTTCAGCGGTTCTTGAGACGGCGGGGCCCAGTTCAGCGGTTCTTGAGACGGCGGGGCCCAGTTCAGCGGTTCTTGAGACGGCGGGGCCCAGTTCAGCGGTTCTTGAGACGGCGGGGCCCAGTTCAGCGCTTCTTGCCTTGAAGGGCCCAGTTCAGTGGTTCTTGAGACGGCGGGGCCCAGTTCAGCGGTTCTTGAGACGGCGGGGCCCAGTTCAGCGGTTCTTGAGACGGCGGGGCCCAGTTCAGCGGTTCTTGAGACGGCGGGGCCCAGTTCAGCGCTTCTTGCCTTGAAGGGCCCAGTTCAGCGGTTCTTGAGACGGCGGGGCCCAGTTCAGCGGTTCTTGAGACGGCGGGGCCCAGTTCAGCGGTTCTTGAGACGGCGGGGCCCAGTTCAGCGGTTCTTGAGACGGCGGGGCCCAGTTCAGCGCTTCTTGCCTTGAAGGGCCCAGTTCAGCGGTTCTTGAGACGGCGGGCCCAGTTCAGCGGTTCTTGAGACGGCGGGGCCCAGTTCAGCGGTTCTTGAGACGGCGGGGCCCAGTTCAGCGGTTCTTGAGACGGCGGGGCCCAGTTCAGCGCTTCTTGCCTTGAAGGGCCCAGTTCAGCGGTTCTTGAGACGGCGGGGCCCAGTTCAGCGGTTCTTGAGACGGCGGGGCCCAGTTCAGCGGTTCTTGAGACGGCGGGGCCCAGTTCAGCGGTTCTTGAGACGGCGGGGCCCAGTTCAGCGCTTCTTGCCTTGAAGGGCCCAGTTCAGCGGTTCTTGAGACGGCGGGGCCCAGTTCAGCGGTTCTTGAGACGGCGGGGCCCAGTTCAGCGCTTCTTGCCTTGAAGGGCCCAGTTCAGCGGTTCTTGAGACGGCGGGGCCCAGTTCAGCGGTTCTTGAGACGGCGGGGCCCAGTTCAGCGGTTCTTGAGACGGCGGGGCCCAGTTCAGCGCTTCTTGAGACGGCGGGGCCCAGTTCAGCGGTTCTTGAGACGGCGGGGCCCAGTTCAGCGCTTCTTGCCTTGAAGGGCCCAGTTCAGCGGTTCTTGAGACGGCGGGGCCCAGTTCAGCGGTTCTTGAGACGGCAGGGCCCAGTTCAGCGGTTCTTGAGACGGCGGGGCCCAGTTCAGCGCTTCTTGCCTTGAAGGGCCCAGTTCAGCGGTTCTTGAGACGGCGGGGCCCAGTTCAGCGGTTCTTGAGACGGCGGACGGTCTATGGCCAACTGCTAATTGGCTGGTGGTGCCCTCCTGGGCAGCGGGGATGGTGCTCCTTCACTGCCCACCTGGGCTGTGGGTGGTGGGGCCCTCCTGGCCAGCTGGGCTGGGTCCTCCCTGGGCAGCGGCTATGGGGGTGGTGGGCTCTCCCGGGGCAGCTGTGCCGGTTCCTCCCGGGGCAGCGGCTATGGGGGTTGTGGGCTCCTCCTGGGCAGCAGGCCTGCTGCCTGACCTCTCCAACTTGCTGCCCTTGCCCTCCTTAGTCGTCGGCCTGTGGCCCTTTCCTCCCTTTGGAGCTGTGGCTGGTGACTGTCTCTGGGTGGTGTCCGGGGGGGATGTAGAAGGCGGGCTCCTGCAGCGCCCCTTCCGCCTTCTGCTCCTCTTCCCAGGGGGTGGGCTGGCTGTCCCCTTGCTGCTGGGCGAAGATCCAGACATGCGGGCTCCAATACCCCTGCACCCTTGTCAAGGGGGCTGCAGGGCTGGTGGTGGCTGAGGTGCTCTTCTTACCCCGACGAGAAGGAGGGGGGGGGCTCAGGGTCAGGAAAGAAGTTAGTAGTGGCGAGGAAGAGCTTCTTGGGACAATGGAGAGTGGTAGGTACAGTGGGAATGGGAGTGGAGGGAGAGGATGTGGTTGTAGGTGAGTCACGTTTGCTGTCTTTGGGTGCAGGTGCAGGAGGGATAGGCTGTCGTGAGGTGGATGGCTGTTGGGTGGGTGGGTGGCTGCGTTTGTGTGGTGTGGAAGAGGGGGTGACAGACACAGTGGGAGAGGACACAGGGGACGTGTAAATGGCAGTGGGGGTGGTGACTGCACGTGTGCGGACTGGAGTGGAGGGTGTGCTGGTGATGGAAACACTGGCTGATGGTGAGGTGAATGGAGGTGTGAGTGTAGACGTCACAGGGAGGGAGGAGGGAGACGAGGAGGTGGGGGTCACAGAGGTGGTAGTGACTGTTGGCATGTCTGCATCGGAATGTTGCGTGTGTGAATGTCTGCGTGATCTGTGGTGCTTATGTTTGGATGAGCTTCTCTTGGGTGTTGAGGTGTGTGCAGGCTGGTCTGATGGTGTGGGTGGGACAGGCAGAGGAACAGGAGACTGGGAGGAGGGAGTTAGTAGAGGCAGGCAGGAGACAGGGACAATGGCTGCCGTCAGTGCTGAGGCCAGAGCCTGGAACGATTGCTGATGGGCAGCCTGACCCGAATGAATGCCCTCCAGGTACGCATTGCTGCGATGAACCTCCCTCTCCACCCCCTGGATGGCATTCAAAAGGGTAGTCTGCCCAACAATGAGCGTTCGGAGGAGGTCAATGACCTCCTCACTGAGGGCAGCGGGGATAACAGGGGCAGGGCCTGAGGTGCCTGGGGCGAAGGAGATGCCCGGCTTCCTGGCAGAGCAGGCACGGGGCGAACGCGGAGGGGCTGCTGGGAGGGCGGAGATGGTGCGCTGGGTGGCGGCTGTACCTGTAATGGCGGGGGGCACGGATGGTGCCACCCCCGCAAGGGAGCCCCCTTCCGAGGACGTGTCCGTGTCGCTGCAGGCTCCAGTCGTCCCCGTCGTGGAGCTCCCCTCGCCCTCCGTCTCACTGGTCCAGTCTGACTCTGTGGCATGGCCCTCCTGTGCCATGTGAGATGCAGCTCCCTCCTGCCCCGATGCCACTTCTCCTCCGCCTGATGATGCTGATGCACACAAGCACAGAAAGACAAACAAAAAGGGGGGGGGAGAGAGAAATAAAGGCATATTGAGTACATGGATCTCCGGGACAGTTAGCGGACATGACAGACACAGATGCCCCCTGCACTAAGTTGCGCACTTGGGGTCCGCTACGCATTCCGTGGAACATGGCCTACACGCCTAGAGTTGACAACTGCACCCATGGATGACACGGCCCAGGGATGGCTGTACTGACAAACTACTGAGGGTGGTGGCTGGGGACACAGGGGCTTACGGGGGTGCCCAGCCTACAGATATCGCCCTGGCCTAGGGGGACCCCCAGCCCTCCTCCCCCACCCAGACACCTCCACTGCGCGACAACAGAGTAGATAATGCTTGTACTCACCCCCTTGTGTCTGCTGTGCTGCCCTCACGCGCCCATCCAATTCAGGGTAGGCCACCGCCAGGATCCGGAACATCAGGGGGCTCAGTTGACGGCAGGCACCCCGCCTACGTTGGGAGGCCATCCCCAGCAGAGACTCAGCGGTCTTCTTGGTCCCGCGGCGGATGTCCTCCCACCTCTTGCGGCAGTGGGTGCCCCGTCGATGGTGGACCCCCAGGGCCCGGACTTCCTTGGCGATGGCACGCCAAATCCCGATCTTCTCATGGGCGCGGACCTATGTGACACGTACAGGGAGGGAGAAATACCACGTTCAAGTTTCTCAGCATTTTCCTTTCCAGTGGCCCAACGCCCCCCATCCCCGCCATGCCCCCCGCCATGCCCAACATGCCCCCCATCCCCGCCAGGCCCCCCGCCATGCCCCCCGCCATGCCCAACATGCCCCCCATCCCCGCCAGGCCCCCCGCCATGCCCAACATGCCCCCCATCCCCGCCATGCCCCCCGCCATGCCCCCCGCCATGCCCAACATGCCCCCCATCCCCGCCAGGCCCCCCGCCATGCCCCCCGCCATGCCCAACATGCCCCCCATCCCCGCCATGCCCCCCGCCATGCCCAACATGCCCCCCATCCCCGCCAGGCCCCCCGCCATGCCCCCCGCCATGCCCAACATGCCCCCCATCCCCGCCAGGCCCCCCGCCATGCCCAACATGCCCCCCATCCCCGCCAGGCCCCCCGCCATGCCCAACATGCCCCCCATCCCCGCCAGGCCCCCCGCCATGCCCCCGCCATGCCCAACATGCCCCCCATCCCCGCCAGGCCCCCCGCCATGCCCCCCGCCATGCCCAACATGCCCCCCATCCCCGCCAGGCCCCCCGCCATGCCCCCCGCCATGCCCAACATGCCCCCCATCCCCGCCAGGCCCCCCGCCAGGCCCCCCGCCATGCCCAACATGCCCCCCATCCCCGCCAGGCCCCCCGCCATGCCCAACATGCCCCCCATCCCCGCCAGGTGCCCCGCCATGCCCAACATGCCCCCCATCCCCGCCAGGCCCCCCGCCATGCCCAACATGCCCCCCATCCCCGCCATGCCCCCCGCCATGCCCAACATGCCCCCCATCCCCGCCAGGCCCCCCGCCATGCCCCCCGCCATGCCCAACATGCCCCCCATCCCCGCCATGCCCCCCGCCATGCCCAACATGCCCCCCATCCCCGCCAGGCCCCCCGCCATGCCCCCGCCATGCCCAACATGCCCCCTATCCCCGCCAGGCCCCCCGCCATGCCCAACATGCCCCCCATCCCCGCCAGGCCCCCCGCCATGCCCAACATGCCCCCCATCCCCGCCAGGCCCCCCGCCATGCCCCCCGCCATGCCCCCCATCCCCGCCAGGCCCCCCGCCATGCCCCCCGCCATGCCCAACATGCCCCCCATCCCCGCCAGGCCCCCCGCCATGCCCCCCGCCATGCCCAACATGCCCCCCATCCCCGCCAGGCCCCCCGCCAGGCCCCCCGCCATGCCCAACATGCCCCCCATCCCCGCCAGGCCCCCAAGCCAGCCAGTGGCCCCAAATCCATATTGAATTAAACTCACTTGTTGGTCTGGAGGACCGTAGAGTAGCGCATACTGGGGGAGGACCCCATCCACAAGTTTCTCCAACTCCTCTCCAGTGAAGGCAGGGGCCCTTTCCCCAGTCGCAGCAGCCATTGTCCCTTCCAGACCGAGGTCACAGCAACACTTGCAGTATAGGTCCTCTCCTGTGAAAGTTCAAGTCGCAAGTGGATAAGTAGATACAAAATGGCGGTCACGTCCGCGGCGGTGCGTACCGCGGCGGTGCGTCCCGCCACCGCCGGCGCCCTTCGCCATTGGCTCCTGAAACCCATAGGCTTCAATGTTAACCAATGCGGCTTCGCGCCGCGGTCTTCGCCCGCCGCCCGCCGCGGTGTGCCACGCCAGCGCATTGACCTCACATCCCATTGTCACACTTCACAGGTCAGGCAGCCGCCATTTCCAGGGCCCACATGGCTCAATTTCAACTGCGTCACACAGGCCTAGGCCTTGCATAGCCACTCAGACACGCCATTCACTGCATAGAGAATCGTATACTGTGCTAGCTGTGAGTACGTACCTGTGGGTTGCCTGACTGTGTGCTCCATGTTGTCCTTCCTAGGCACCGTCCGCTGGGTTGGGCGAGGAGACGGATGAATCCTCCCGTGTACCGACCGCTGGTGGACCTGTCGACAATGGAAGAACGCCACATTATCCTGACCTACCGTCTTAACCGTGCCACTATCCATGAACTGTGTGCCCAGCTGGAGCCCGACCTGATGTCCCCCATCCGCCAACCCACAGGGATTCCCCCTCTGGTGCAGGTCATGTCAGTACTACATTTCTTGGCAAGTGGGTCATTTCAGACAACCGTGGGAATTGCTTCCGGGATGTCTCAGCCCATGTTTTCGAAGGTGTTATCCAGAGTGTTGTCTGCCCTGATGAAATCCGTGAGGAACTACATCATTTTCCCTGAGGTGGGCGAATTGGCTACAGTGAAGGGTGATTTCTACGCCCTTGGACATATTCCCAACGTAATTGGTGCCATTGATGGGACCCATGTGGCTTTGGTTCCCCCAAGAGACAGGGAGCAGGTGTACAGGAACAGAAAAAATTACCATTCAATGAACATCCAGGTGGTGTGTTTGGCTGACCAGTACATCTCGCATGTAAATGCCAAATTCCCAGGGTCAGTGCATGACGCCTACATCCTCAGGAATAGCAGCATCCCTTACGTGATGGAACAGCTACAGAGACACTGTGTATGGCTAGTGGGGGACTCTGGGTACCCCAACCTGTCGTGGCTACTGACCCCAGTAAGGAATCCCCGGACCAGGGCAGAGGAACGGTACAATGAGGCCCATGGGCGTACTAGGAGGGTGATCGAACGCACCTTTGGCCTCCTAAAGGCCAGGTTTAGGTGCCTGCATATGACCGGTGGATCCCTAATGTACTCACCTAAGAAGGTGTGTCACATCATCGTGGCCTGCTGCATGCTTCACAACCTGGCTTTGCGCCGCCAGGTGCCTTTCCTGCAGGAGGATGGTCGAGACGGTGGTGTTGTGGCAGCGGTGGAACCTGAGGAGAGTGACGAGGAGGAAGACGACGGGGCTGAAACAGACAACAGGGACAGAATCATTGAACAGTACTTCCAATAGGACACAGGTAACATTTCAAAGATAATTTAGTAAATGTTAACTACTCTGCAGCATCTCTGCTGCCTGTCTATTTGCCCCAGTGTATGATGACTGAGTTTTGGCTTTTCCCTCCCGATTTCAGATCTGGGGTCCCCACTACGAGTCCTGTGCTTCGTTTCCCCATGGACTACAGCTTTGTGGCAGCTGTTTGTTGACTTCACCATGTACAAGGACATATTTGCACTGTCATGTCAATTACAATCTATTGAAATCACAGCCAGACTCCTGATATTTTGGTGCAAAATAGGTGTTTATTGAAGTGCTCAAAATGGGATGGGTGGTTTCAAGTGGGTGGGGGCTATGGTGAAGGAATGTCCATGGCAGAGTCCAGAGTAACAGTCACACAGGTGCATTGTCCAGAGGCCTGTGGAGAGATGGAGCATGGGCAGTTCAAGGATGGACAGGGTGACAATGTGGGACAGTGGGATGACATCAGGTGGTATCCTTTGCTGGCGGGGTCTTGACATCCTACTCTGTCTTCTTGCGAGATCTCAGGGCCCTCTTGCGGGGTGGTTCTTCTCCTGCAGGAGGTGGGGGTCTGGTGGGCTGCTGCTGTGCGGGGGCCTCCTGTCCACTAGCGCCGGCGGAGGTGGATGGCTGTTCTTGGTCCAGGCTAGTGGCAGGGGCCCTTGGGTGTTGTTCAGTGTCCGCCCTGCTGTTTACGAGGTCCTGCAGCAGCCCTACCATGGTAACCAGGGTGGTGTTGATGGCTCTGATGTCCTCCCTGTACCCCCGATAGTGTTCCTCCTGCAGCACCTGGATCTCCTGGAACCGGGCCAGTACCGTCGCCATCGTCTCCTGGGAGCGGTTGTATGCTCCCATGATGGTGGTGAGGACCTCGTGGAGAGTGGGTTCCCTGGGCCTCTCCTCCCCCCCCTGTCGCACAGCTGCCCGCCGAGTTGCCCTGTTTCCCTGGGCCTCTGCCCCCTGGCCGGTGTGCCCACTACCACTGCCCCCAGGTCCCTGTTGTTGTTGGGGTGGTGGGTTATCCTGGGTGCCCTGTAGTGGTAGACACACCGCAGATTGACGCGCCCTGGAGACAGAGGCATGGGCCCGCTGGGTGGGAGCTGTGCTGGTGTTCCCAGAGGGGTTAGGGTCTGTAGTGGCCTGTGCCTGTGTGAGGGGAACCGACTGTCCAGAGGTCCCCGATGGTCCGGGCTGGTCATCGGTGTCCAGATCGACAGAGCTGCTGTCATCGCTGACGGCCTCTTGGGTGGGGGGTGTGGATAATTCTGGCCCCTCCGCCGCGGTGTGTTGACGGTCGGGTCCTGCAGCGGTATAGAGGTATGGTTATAGTTTCAATGTGTGGCATATGGGTGTATCTGTGGGTTCTCGTGTCCCCAAGTGCTGGCATTCGTGTGTGGGGGCTTTGGTGAGGGTGGCTTGTGGGGGGGATGTGTATATGCATTGGGCATGCTTTGGTGATGGGTGTCCATGCTTAGTGGACGCATGCAGGCCTAGGTTTTGGGATGTGTGGGTTGTGATGGTGAGACATTGGCGGGGAATAGGTGTGCTGGGGGTGGGGGTGAGGATGGTGGTGGGGGTGAGGATGGTGGTGGGGGTGAGGATGGTGGTGGGGGTGAGGGTGGGGGTGAGGATGGGGGTGAGGGTGGGGTTCGAGGATGGGGGTGAGGGTTGGGGTCTGATTTGGCATGCAGGTGGGGTGGAAGCAGTATTGAAGCTTCAACTTACCAGTATCCATTCCTCCGCCGACTCCTGCGAGGCCGTCAGGATGCAGGATGTTCAAGACTTCCTCCTCCCATGATGTGAATTGTGGGGGTTGAGGTGGGGGTCCTCCGCCAGTCTTCTGCACGGCGATGTTGTGCCTGGATACCATGGAACGCACCTTCCCCCGTAGGTCGTTCAATCGCTTCCTGATGTCTTCCCGATTTCTGGGGTGCTGTCCCACTGCGTTCACCCTGTCGACAATCCTCTGCCATAGCTCCGTCCTCCGGGCAATGCTGGTGTATTGTATCTGTGTGCCGAACAGCTGGGGCTCTACCCGAACGATTTCCTCCACCATGACCCTGAGTTCTTCGTCTGTGAAGCGGGGTTGTCTTTGGGGTGCCATGGGGTGCCATGGAGTGGTGTGTATGATGTGTGGGGTGGAGTATGTGTATTTAAGTGAGTTGAGTGTGGTGGTGTGTGTTGTTTTGTGTGTGGATAGTGTGTGGGTGATGGTGTTGAGTGGCTGTGGCTGGTATGTTTTGGATGCTGGTGTCTCGCTCTTGTCTTCTTTACGAATCTTTAAGCGTAGGGGTTTGTGGGTGATGTGGGTGTGTGTTTTATATTGTATTGTGTGTGTGGGAGTGGTGTGTGTATGTGTATCAGGTGTGTGGGATTCAAATCGTCCAATGTGGCTGAGTTTTGTTCGTTTGTGTGTATTCTGACCGCGCCGGTGTGTCCCGCCAATGGAATACCGCGTTTGAATGACCGCCGCGTGGATTCGTGGGTCGTAATGGCATGGGCGTATTTCTGTTGGCGTGACGGTGGAGGTTTGGTCACCTCCACCTTTCCGCCGACCGCTGGTCTGGCGGTCTGTTGTGGCGGTCGGATTTTCGGAGGTTTGCCTTCTGCGGGTCAGAATGACCGTGGCGGGTTTCCGCGACCGCGGCGGGATTATGGAGGATTTCTGACCACCGGTAGGCGCCTTTTACCGCCGAGGTCAGAATGACCCCCAGAGTGTATAATATGTCCTAATACCCTATTCTGATAGGCCTAACCTTCTACCTAAAGGAGAGCTGGGTATTTTAAACCTAATCTGCCAATGCCATGTCCCTGAGACGAGCCCCCAACCCTTGTTACATTGCAATGAGGTCTCTAGCTCAGGCTCCATAGGAGCACGAAGTCTAGGTCAGCGTCAAGGCAACGTGCAGCATCTATAGCAGCGACGGTATCTGGTCGGAATCCCTCTGATTATCTGTCTAAAGTGAGGTGTATTTATACAGATCTACTTGGACCCCTGACGTAGTTTGTTCCCAAACAATAGATAACACGGCATGCTTGGGACGGTAATTAATATAAACAATTCCCTCAAAAGCGTGAAGAGGGAAAGTACCTAATGTGAACACCTACAGTTTGTTTGTCGCTTGATTTGACGCCTTAGCGCGATGGCAATGATAACATAAACTACACAAATGGCCTAACTATAAACACGGCAGCCCTCTTAGAAGAATTAATTAAATGAATGGGCTAAGACAGAGCAAGCTAAATTGGTTAAAAGTCACTAGGTGACAGGGGCACAAGTCTGCAAGCCAAAGGCTAAGCTAACTCCTGTTATCCCATTAAAACAAACTAGGATTCACCACAAAATGGCAAGTCGAAGTGGCAGTGAAATTGCACACACAGGCCCTGCAATGGCAAGACTGAGACATAGTTAAGAGACTACTTATGTGGGTGGCACAATCAATGCTACAGGCCTCCAGCAGCATTTAATTTACAATTCCTAGGCGTATGCAGTGTGCTTTACTAGGGATTTACAAGTAAATTAAATATGTCACTTGGGTATGAGCCCATGTTACCATGTTTTTAGGGGTAGAGCACGGGCAATTTAGCACTGTTTAGCAGTAGTAAGGTGTCCAGAGTCCTAATCCCAACAAAAATGAGGTAAGAAAATTGGCAGGAAGAAGGCAAAAGGTTTGGGGTAACCCTTCAGAGAGGGCCATTTTCCAACAGGGCTGTATTTACAAGGTGGCGTTAAGCCACAAAAAGTGGCTTAATGCCGTCTTGTAAATATGGTGCAGTGCACAGCGCCACAGGAGCATCACTAAACAAACGTAATCATACTATCCACACATCACACGAAAAGTTGCAAATCATTTCTATCAATGTAAAAGGGCAGAACAATCCTGTTAAAGGAAAGGCTTTTCTTTTATATCTAGAGCAAACCGGGGCTAAGATATGCTTACTCCAAGAAACACACTTGGTATCTAGAGATTGGCATTGCCTCAAATCTAGATCATTTTGGCAACAATTTCTTTCAGCCAGCCCTACCAAGAAAGCTGAGGTAGGGATATTGATCTCTAGTCAATTTCGGGGGATAATTGTTGCTAAAATAGCTGAAATTAGGGGACGAATCTTGGCCTACCGCATGCAAATGGGAGATCAGGCTTTTGTACTGGGTACTATATATGCCCCCAATGAAGGTCAGGAATCCTTCCTCCCCAGATCGATAGCGGAGGTAAAGACAACCTGAAGCAGGATGGTGCTACTAGGAGGTGACCTCAACATAAACTTTAGTAACAAGCTTGTCCGCTCCGCACAGAGGCAGGGGAGTACCGGGGAACTGCCTAATGAGAATTTGTAATGGCTTTTAGAAATGGGACTGAGAGATCTATGGAGAACATGCAATCCAAACACTTGTGACTACACATTTTACTCTCATGCATACAAAATCTATGCACACCCATGTGGTCAGTCAGATCCAGGTGGTGCTCACTAACCACCTGCAAACCAATGATATAATAAATATACCCATTACTCTACTATGGGACACTCTGAAGGTAGTGCGAAGGGGCAATTCATAGCTATATCTTTGGCAGACAATAAAACATGCAAGAAATAAAAGGAGAGGCTGCAGAATCAGGTGAGGGAGCTGGAGCATATCCATCAATGCACAGGTGCCTAATGGTCTGGCAACAGTTATAAGCTGCTAGGAAGCATCTAGCAGGTCTAGATACAGGCAGGGCTGTATATGCACTACTATGCCTTCGAACATACCTTGTACCTGGGGAATAATAAATGAGTCAGACTTCTAGCTAACCGGCTGTGAATGCAAAGACAAATAACAAGAGTTGAGGCCCTAGAGGGAGAGAATGGGGAAGTGATCACAAAAGACAGTCACATAGCAGCTCGTTTTCAGAGGTTTTAAGCAGATGTATTCATGGCTCAATCCCTCCCCAAGGATTGTCCCGCCCAGTAACTCCAGGAGAGAATAACGACCTGGCTTACCCAGGTCTCTCACTTAGACTGCCCAATCCAAATTGAAGAGGTTAGATCAGCCTTAGCATGACTGCAGCCCCATAAATCTCCGGGACCAGACAGATTCCAGGCTAAATTCTACAAACTCTTTTGCATAGCCCTGGCCCCGATTCTGACCAGACCGTTTAATTCATTTACAGGCCCAGCATCAATGTCACCGGAGATGGCAGAAGCCTCTTTTATCTTCATTCCATAATCGGATGAGGACAGGAACCAATGTGAGTCTTATAGGTCCATCTCTGTCCTTAATGTAGACTTCAGTTTCTTCACGAGCATCTGAGTGGCCTGCCGGAACCCGCTTGGGCCAGGTCTGATAGTTTCGGACCAAGCTGGTTTCGTAGAGTTAATGGCTCTATTACAAACCCATTTCCCATCTCATGAGCTCCCCATTGGGGATGGCCCCTGTCACCTCTGCTCTTTGTCATAGCGATGGATCCCTTAGTTCGACACCTTACCCCTAGCCATTCACATTGTGGTCTGCAATTTAAATCTGTCCCATTACTTACTTCCCTTTATGCAGACGGCATTCTATTTTTCACCCAGAAACCAGAGGAAAATCTTACCCCTTTACTGCACGAAATGACATGATTTGGGGCCCTATCTGGCCTTCAGATCAATTGGTCCAAATCTGAGTTATTTCCTATTACCCCTGTTACAAGGCAAGTCCCATGTGAGTACCCATTGACCTGGTGTGAACACTCAGTTTAATATTTAAATAGCTTAATACATACAGATAGACAGGGTGATACAACTAAACTACGGTCCTGCTGTTGACACATTATCAACGCAAATTTATTGATAGAGTGGAGAAGTGCAGCACAATGGTTAGAGCGGCAGACCCTGATGCAGAGATCTGGCCCGGGACCAGGACTCAAGTCCTGCCTCGGCGGGTCTTGGGCTCAATTCCCTTGGACCAGATAATTCTCGCCTCGGTGCCTAATATAATTATTGGGTCCCACTCTGTAACTCTGGGCAATAGCTTGCTTAATCTCCACATCGGACCTGACAGCACTTGGATGCCTGGCTTCACCCTGGGGGTGCCCAGGAGTGGGCGCCTCACAGGGAAAAGCCAGGAGGGGTTCCATAGTGGTATGCGTACAGTGCCTTGAGACCCTAACGGGTGAGGAGTGCGCTATACAAGTGCGAAGTTTACAGTTTACAGTTTTACATGGACCACTTCATTTTACACTGTATTGACAATGCATTAAAAGCCGCGATACCTACCTGCCCGATCGCCCTGTATGAATTTCCACCTTTGACATTAGTTATCACAGACCCAGAGGGAATATGACTGATATCCAAAATATATCAAACTAGTATCACACTGCTTCCAGTTCATGATAACAAACTTAGATTACATTGGGAACAAGAACTAGGAAGGCCTATTACAGATAAAATATGAGCAGCATGCTGTGCACAAACCAAACTGGTGTCTCCCAACCATCGACATAAGCTACTCCACTTTCTATGGCAAGCCTACATATCCCCGGCAAATCAACATAAATATGATCAAACTCACATCTCAAACTGTCCTAAATGCCATACTCCTGGAGCAAACTTCATCCATATGGCTTGGTCTTTCAGGCTTGTCCACACATACTTGGGTGAAATTTTGCTAAAACTGTCTCAAATGCTTGAATTCGAACTAGATGCAGACCGGCTAACTGCCCTTATGGGCTACACGCTAAATCTCCCAAAAAGCACCAGGGCTTTCATGGCCATTGCCCTCTTTCTGTCTAAATGAGAAATTGCGATCCATTAGGGTGGACATTTACCCTGCCTATGCGGCCAAGTGGCTCACAAACATGACATATTGTCATACTACTAGTGGAATATGCATTCCTACAACCACTGACCTCTAGGACTAAAGATATCTTGCACCCAGTGTGCTCCTATTTACTGTCAAACGCATCCCAGTACCAGGAGTCCTGCCCCGACGGAACCCCCTCCACCTACTTAAGGTACTTTACACTAATCTGCCTTAAGCCCTATGCCGATTACTCCTTTTTACATTCCATCCCAATGATAAGTCCCACACCAGGGATATAATATAAGGCCCTTTCTCTAGTACACTTATTTGTACTATACCCTACACTAGTCCACATTTTTGGAAGAGAAACAAGACCTCACCAATTCATGCGCACAATGTTACGGACGTTATAGTGATGCGACCACCTTAATTCATCAATTAAGATATCATTTTACTCTTTTGGACTTTCTGTGTATATCATTGTTGTTGTGCTAGTTTCATCCCACAGGGCAGATGGCACATATGGAGAATGTTATACTCCTCTATCACTAACTTTGACTGGATATATGCTGCTGCCTATATATATATAACTGTTGGTATTGCTACATTGTAAACCTCTGAACTTCTTCCTTTGTGGGAAACTGAATAAAACGGTTTTAAAAAAGATGTTCTTTCTGTACCCACCAGCCCCAACACTCCTCCTTCCCTCAATCCAAAACAAAACCTAAACATATCAATCAAACATATCACAAACAGTATACTCTCCAATAGTCCAAACTGTACTCCATCATTCCAGAACAAACTGGCTATTTCAATACCACCTCCATGTAAATGACCAAATCAATGTCTTTTGCTGTACATAACCCATAACCTATCCAATCCATTTAACTATGGGCCCAGTAATTGTCCTCAATTTCTTTCACCTCTTATATTATTTTTGTCAAACACTATTATGAGCACATTCCCCGCCCCCCCTTGCAACAGTGTCCTATCCTCTGCAGCATAATATTCAGCACCAGGCTAGCTGAATGAAGCAAATTAGTCTTACCTAAGTGAACCTCCTTTGATCCCTTTTTAAGCCCCATGCTTTCAAACTCCCATCTGGGTGGTCCCAATCATAGCCTTCTTTCCTATACCACTCCCCACCTCCTCTGATTCAACAGTGTTTTCCCGCACCCAAATGTGCAAAAGGTAGTCAGATGCCTTCACATCCCTCCACTACAAGCCACCATTTGCTTTGGCTTCCAAACCACTGTACATCGTGAATGCCCTTACCTATGAGAAACCCCTTCTTTAATAAAATGCAGTTACTGGCTGAAGTACATGTACATCTATCCATTCACACAACCTCTTTACTGACGGAATTAATGAGCTCTGCTGGAGCAAGGATCCTATTTAAATATTGGTTTCCGAGGAAATGCTTATTAACTCATCAGGGAAAAAGCTCTGCTTTCTAGGCCAAATGGATCTTTGACTTTAGATGAGATTAACCAGGAGCTGTACTTAAGTTAATTTATCATCAGTATCAAAATGCATTAATATCAATCATCAGTTTTGTCAAAGATCACCAGTAAGCAATCAGTAGTACATAATCCATACATAAAGCATGTTCCAAAAGGAAAGAATGCCTGTTCTAAGAATGAGGATGGTCAGAGGAAAAGGGATAAAAGGTGTCAGTCAGAACCCATAAAGAGCTCCAATTAGAGAGATCAAGGCATAAAGCTTTGGCATCAAATATCAGTTAAATAATTCAATAAGCAGCTAAAGCAGAATTTCCCAGAAAGAGAGGTTCAAGAAACTCAGCTGAATCTCAGCATGAGCAGCATAGATTCGAGGAGGGGAAAGTGGCAAGTGAATGAGGCTGACCTACTCTAGGAACAAACATTATTATAGACAGCATATTGTCAGTGTTGGCAACATGTTTCTTCTTTTTGCTCTAATCAGTCAATCAGCTCTTGATGTCTTCTTGGGAACAGGACCACTCTCTCTTCTTCTCACCATGAATACAATAGTCCTCAGGTAGCAATTTGTAATGAAACACTTATCAAATACACTAAAATACAGGTGGTTTGTTCATTATTCTACAGTGTTCTTTGTGTAAGTAGAAATATTTGCATGGTTAAACAACATTTAGTTCAATTATAGTGCATCATGAAAAATATGCCTATGAAAGGCCAGAAACATAACAATTCACATTCTTGAACCAGGTCAGCTTGTCAGGAAATGCTGCTTCAGCTATTTAAACCAAGTACATGTAAATGTGATAGCTTAGTACATTTCCCTGCATTTTAAAAGCATTCATGTCTCATTAAGGCCTACATGTTAATTATGCATGTTATTGCATTAATTTTTACTCATTTAAAAACCTCTTTGCAACCTCCCTCCTCTGATGATTATCAACCATCATGAATTCTTCACAATTTAATTTTCAGAGTCCACTGTAATTTTCCTGTTGGGTCTTTTCTTTTTCTTTTTAAACTCTCAGATTACTGCAAATTTTTGTATTCTCAAATAATCTGTTCATTTAATTCTAATTCTCTTTTTTATCCATGTGTTTCTTTGTCTAGTCTTTCTTTTTTCAAGATAATATTTGATATCTTTATGCAATCCTAATAAGGTCAGGTAACAAACTTCAAAAATTAATATGGGTATTAATATTGCTTTGATGACCCCTCCTCCATCTGTGGTAAACCAATTGCGAATTGCAGAAACTCCTTTGCCAACACTTTCTAATACACTAGTGGTTTCCAAAGATTCTAATTCAGGTTCCAGATCAGACATGTTCTTTATGTATTTTAATATTTTCATGCTCTTGTCAGGTATGTAAATGCAGCAGTGCTGAGCTCTCAGCATCTTGCAGACTCTGCCTTTTTCTTTCAATTTTGCAAAACCATTGATCTAACAGCCACTAATTCTGTGTTCAACTAATAAAGCTCCAGAAGTACTGGTTGTTAATTTGTCTACCACTGTTGAAAGCTTTCTAATCTTCTCCTCATTAAAGACAACTCCCACTGGTGGGATGATTACTCCAAAAATATCTCCAACTAACTGTATTCCTTCCCTTATACTATATGCGTGTCTAAGTGATTGTGTCATTATCAAAGCATCTCTACTATTTACATAATACAACTTGAAAAAAGTAAAGCTAAATAGCAAATACCCTTCCAATCAGCTAGCAATTTGAAATAAGCATCCTGTCTGCAAACAAAATAAACTCCGGGTATGACTGTCTTTCTCGTGTAAAATTTGCCATGAGCCTCCAGATAATTCAAATGTGTGTTACTATTTTCTACAGGTATCTTTCTTATTTGGTTTGTTCTTCTAAAAACACATATTTTACCCTTTTCATTTCTGTCTAATTTCAACTATGGATAAATCAGTTTATTTCTGAAATCTTCTTTTTCCTTTTTCCAAACATTTTTCCAAACACCTTCCTCTTTATTTGTACTGTGTGAAATGTGGCAACTTCTTTCTTCTAACATCATGATGAATGTTTTCTCAAATGGTTTCATTAAACAAGTCAAATTTTTTTGTATGCCTTACCAGCGGCTATGGGTAAGAATGGCCTAAAATAATGCCAAGAGGTTTCGATTTCTTTAGCCTGCGGAAGTAAATTCATGCTGTTCAGTAAAGGAGCTTTTGAAAGAATCATATCGAAATTAGAATGATCATTTTCAAAGTGTTGCTGCCTATAAACTAAACTAAGCAAAATACTACATGTAATAGCATATGACAAAACATGTGATGGTATGTCACCTCCTCTGCAGCTGATGAAAGAAGTGGGCATACACATAGTAATTTTTGCATCTAAGGCCTGGGTGTATTCTTGAATTAACCAAGAATAAACATTTATTGTGTAATCTTCTTTCATGTAATCTACAAATTAGGCTTTCGATGTATCCTCATCTAATACATGTGCAGATGCCATGTTAGTAAATTTAAATGTGGATTTATCTGTCTCTAGTGTGGAGTGTATTACTAATAATAATACAAATGGTACCAATAAAGATACTAAAAATGTAATAATCATAATAATTTTGCATCTGGCTTTTGTTCGGAAACACGTTTGTCTACAGTCAGATCTCTTTCAAATGGGGAGCATGACTATGACGCGACCCAGATGACTACACGAACATGAAGCTTCGCACCATTGGCCTGGGCAAGATGGATTCTAGGCCCTAATTACATCTGGCGATATCCTATACAATGAATGGGGATGAGCTGTGCCAATAATGTTGCGGAAAGGCCACTCAGAGCGGAGAACTGGGAGCAGGCAGAGATGGCCTAGTGCAACTTTGGAGGCCCCCATGGCGACAGTGGCCACGGGTCAATCAACAGCCCTTGTGATGCAGTCCAACAGAGAGTGGCCCCGATGGTGCATGCTCACCTGAGCCACGAGTGTTGAAAAGACTTTGCAGAGAGTAAATAATTGCATCCAATTTATTAAATTGAAGTATACAAGGACAACACCTTGTTACTCGATCATCCTCAGTGAGCAACTGACATTCCTGGAATGGCAAAAGCCCACAAGAGCATTACCTATCAGAGTTCTATACTATGTCGGTAAAGCATTCAAGTACAAACAACACAGCAAATCTTACCCCACTTTTAAACTTAGCTTTGAGAATTGCAATAATCAATAAATGACAAAAATATTGAAAAGAGAAAAACACAAAAAATCTAAACTTCTAAGAAGCAAGATAATTAGACTACAATGTTACTAATAATACCTAAAATCAAACAATGATATACATTGGCATTAAATAATATAAATATGCAGGTATGTAAACCTTTAGATTTTTCTCCCATTCCTGCTATTTCACTGTGCATCTTGAATTCTTTCTTCCGCATTTCTAGTCTCCTTTTGTGCATCCTGAATCTTCTCTTCCATCACATCCTTCTCAACAGTACCATCTCCTTCAATCTCTTCCCCCTCCAGACAACAATCATCCAGAAAACAATCATCCAGAAAACAATCATCCACACCTTGACTATCATCGTAACTCTCACTCGATTTCCACAATTCATCTAACCAATAATGTTCTTCCCAGTCTCTCTCTATCTTCGTTTCTCCTTCCTTGGATTTCATCAACTCACTCGTGCCATACCTTACCATCACTTAATCTTACTGAATTAGTTAAAATCTTCTCCACCTTCTTGAGTTCAGAGAACTTAGGATGACCATTGTAGACCCTAAAAGGAAATTTCACTCCAACTACATCTCCCTTCTTAATCTTACACTCTTGGGTACCGTTTTTCTTGTCATAATACTCTTTGTAAATCCCTTGTGCTTCCAAAATATTTTCTCTAACTTCAACAGGTGACCAATGTCACAATCTGGAATGCAATTACCATCCTTGATTGGCCTTCATGTAAGGAAGTCTTCCCCTCATTATAGTAAATGGACTAAATTCTGTAACCATCGGGGTAGTGCAATGCATCCTCAAATAATCTAACACAACCAAATACGTCTTGCCACCTGCGAGGATTCTTTTATCATCTTATTGAATCTCTCAACTTCTCCATTCCTAGTTAGATGATAAAGGGAAGTTAATTTGTGTTCAATTCCATTGCGCAAAAGAAAATCTTTTATGGCTTTGCTCCTGAATTGTACCCCATTGTCTGTCACTCCACTTTTTGGAATAACTCCTCTTTGGAAAATCTCATCTAAGATCTTCACCACTGATTCTGCATTGGCAAATTCCACTTCTAGCCGTTTTGAAAAATAATCCACAGCTACCAACACATACCAAGTACTGCCATCTTCCTTACATATTGGACTCATAATATCCACCCCAATTATCTCCCACGGCATCAGAGGACCCGGCATGAGACGCAAGGGTGTCCTCAATGTCACTAGTGACTTGTCAGCTCCGTCACACAATTTACGCTCTGTAATTAGTGCAGACTGGTTTGTTTCTGGATTGTTTAGAGAGCAGGTTTACACTACTACTCCTTTCTGCTATGCCTAGTACACATTCATCCTTATCAACAGAATATTCTTCAGTAGATTTATCTGAACATGAGTCTGAATCAGAATCAGTCTTATCTTGAACTAAATTCACTTTCCTTCCAAACTTGTTCTTCCTAAATATTTTAGTGAAGTGCCAGAATAATCCAGATTCATCACATTTTTTATTGTGAGCTGGACACTGTAAGCTAGATGGTCTTTACTACCACATCTGTAACATCTCTTTTCCTGTTTTTAGATTATACTTTTTTAGTGTCTACTACTTCTCGGACCTCTTTCCTCTTCTTTTGTTTGCTTTTAAATACAACTTCTTTTTGTTCTTCTTTTTGTTTTGTCTCAGCTGCTTTGGCACATTTATTTGGGAACTCTGCTTTTTTGATCACTGTGGTGACTTCACTAAGTGCTGCTTCACCATAGAACCATAACCTCTACTGCACGCGTTTGTTATTTACATGCATTATTATTTGAAATTTCACAAATTCATCATGCAATGTACCAAACCTGCAGGTGAGGACTAGTGTCTTCAAGGCAAAGATATATTCCTCTATAGGACCTTGTTTCTACTGTTTACTTGTAAAGAAATTATGTCTTTCCATTGCTATCCATACCTACATAGAATAATATATACCCAAATCTTCTAAAGCATTTCAAAATACATCAGTTTCACTTGTACTACGGGGTTTTTTCTCCATCGCATTATACACAATAAGCGCCTGAGGTCCTAGTGAATAAGCCACTAGGGACAATAAGTCCCTGATGTATCCAACAGGCCAGCATGAGGGGAAAATACCTAGCCACCCTCCATCAATGTCTCTACACTATTGCATGCTGATTGAATCACCCTAAGGATTTGCTTGTGTGATGATTTGTGTCATTCCTTATGTACACAACATCACATTTACTGAGCAGTCTTAGTAATGTTATGTGTACAGGATATTTGGTCATACACTGCCATTTTCTATACATACGATATTGAACCAAGAGTACCTTTGCATCATTACATTTGGAGATGTCTACATGCCTGAAGAGTCCATATCATTTTTACTGTCCCAAGTGTCAATTTGGGTCAGGACATGGCAAATGTGATGTTTTTGTTGACCAAAGACTAATGTTGAATATAGTGGGTACAGTGCAGCTTAGTCTGATGCATATTTCCTTCCTCTCCAACAGAAAACATGACCCCAAAGCAATCCAGAGCCCATGGGATCAGGATGTGCCACCGATATGTGGAGGAAAGTCAACCAGCGCAGCCTCACTGACAACTGGCAACAGCTGGATTCAGCTATGCTGATGATGTTCACCATGGTGGGGATGATGGATCAGGACTCAGCACCACTACCGGTCCAACAGTGCATTTTACCCAGTCACAAGCATCAACCCCAGGACAGCCATCTGCCTTTGAGCAGCAGCCCATGAATGACCTTGCTGAACAGAAACGGCATGTAGGTAGTATTGAGCATCAATTGGAGGTCATAATACACAGCATTAACAGCCTGCAGCACGGGGTGACCAGGATGGCTGTCCACATTTAAGACATTGGCCCTCATTACGAGGCTGGCGGTCCTTTGTCCGTGGAGCTGGCGGTAAGGACCGCCACATTAAGAGTTGTGGGGCTAGGCAGACGCCAAGTCTCCACAACCCCGCCTGGCCCGCCGGTGCAGTCGCACCGCTGCGGCCGGTGGTGAGCACCTCCAACACGGCACCAGGCCTCAGCCTGCTGGCTGGATTACAAGGCTGCAAACCGCCAGGCTTTCCGTGGCGGTCACCCTGCCACGAAAACCCTGGCGGTCACGCACCCGGCGACAGGAATCTCCATTCCTGGTGCCAGCACACACATGCACACGTCCCCACACATGCACGCACACCCCCCCACCCATCCACACACTCACAAACACCCCCCACCCCTTCACACATGCATTCATTCACATACACAACTATTCAGCATATGCATACATCCACTTAGACACCCCCACTCACTCGCATACATGCACTCAGACACCCCCATACACGCACATACACATTCACATTCACTCACATAAACACACACATTTTCCACCCCCTCCGCAGACACGCAGACATGCCCCCAAACACACAGACAGCCTCCCCCCCCTTTTGGATGCCCACTTACCTTCTCCGTCGAGGAGGACATCTGGGAGGGGATGTGTCCTGGCAGTCTTGCATCTCCAGCACCACCACGCGAGCAGGACTCCGCCAAGCCATATTACGGCTTGCAATACGGCAGGCGGAGTCCTGCTGCCGTGGCAGTGCTGGAGATGGAACCACCTCTGCACCGCCGACTGCCAGCACGACTGCCAGCGACTTTCCACCTCAAGTATGGCGGACGGCTGTCAGCATTCGTATTGTGGCAGTCTGCAGACCACCAGCACTGGCGGTCTAGTGGCGGGTTTGGCTTTGGCGATCAGGCAAATTGACCGCCAATGTCAAAAGAGGGCCAATATTTTTAAATCTGCTGTTACCCATTTCTTTTCTGTCTTTTATATTGTTTGTACTGTAGGTTAGGTTAGATTTTAGCATCAGAATAGTTTAGGATAGTTTAGTGTTAGTGATGTTTTAGGATTTATAGTTTTTATCTTGTTAGGTGGAGATATGTGTGGGTTGTTTGTTAGGAGAGGGTGATTTTTATTATATGTTTTAAAAACTAAAAACAAAAAAACAAGAAAAAAAAATACATTTTGAAAAAAATACAAAAAATAAATGTGCTTAGATTTAAATCTATAGTTAGTGAATAGGAGTAGTTTATGTTATGTGTGAATATGTGTCTTAAGGAGGTGGCGGGTTGATGTGTAACATGTATGGTGTGGTGTATGTGTAGGATTAGATAAGTGTATGTATATTAATCTAGTTTTAAGAAGAGTTAGTGCACGTTAGATAGGCTAGGTTAGTTTAGGATTATTTAGGTTAGGATAGGTAAAATAACTTACGGAAGTTAGATTTAGAATTTAATGTTGTTTTAGATATTAATAAATGTGTTTGCTACTTTATCAAATGCTTTGCGACTAACTGCGTAGGAGTTGACATATATTGTTAGGTTATGTTAGACACATTCTGTGGGTTTTCCATGTAGTGTTTGGTTCCATGTGTGAATACGTAGAATACCTACAGACCTGAACCAGTGATGTTTATAATGGATTGATGTAAGGGATCCTCACATATGATTTGATTAGGTAAGTGGCACTCCTTCTATGAATGGGCCTATGAATGGGCACACAGGGCAAAACAGATATTCCCATACTGTTGCAGTGTGTATGTGAATGGTGCTAGATGTATTAGATCATTGCTTATGTCAAACTATTGTTATAAATGGGTGCAGTTTTGGCTCACACGCACTCACCCTTGCATCACCGGCTTGTCACAGCAGTGTTGTTTGCTGGCTAGTATCCATGGATGTGCTCACCACCAGTAATGTGACGTCATTCACTATTACCATTGACTGAGTGCTAGTTGTTGGACTTCATGCTTGTGACTTTGAATAGCTACTTGCTGTTCTTGATACACATAGGTTTCTCCAAATATATATCCTTCGGCCTGTGTAGCTTTGTCCATGGCTCTGTGACACATGCCCATTTGGGTAGTAGTTGGTGTCTTTGGGTCACAACATCCACCATGGTATACTTAGTCCAGACACCACAGACATACAACACACAGTTTGAACTCAGTGTATTTATTTACATGTGCAAAAATGTTTAAGATCATAGGCACAGTTCTTTCTGCAACAATCCCAACAGTTTTTTGAGCCATAGGATGTTCAGAAAGTGGGCCTTATTTAGATATTCGCAGATGGGTTACTCCATCACAACAGTGATGGACAACAAATCTGCCAAAATGTGAATCCCATTGGAAATAACAGGATTTAGATTTCGTCAGGCTGGATATCCATCACTGTTGTGATGGAGTAACCCATCCCCCGCATTCTAAATCAGGCCCAGAGTCCATAGGGGGATGCATTGCATGGGACATGTGGAACAGAGTAGTGTTTCAGTCAGGAAGAGGAGGAGCAGATTGCCAATATGGAAGACATGCCATATCAACAGTCCACAAATGGGTGAAATCAAGAGGTGGGACAGCAAATTAAGGACAGTACCAATTGGAAAGTACACTGGCATGGTCATCAGCATTGTGCAAAGGAGAAACTGGCCATTTGGCACACAGAAATGCTACCGGGTAGTTTTTGGTGGAAAGAGGTGAAGTCCACATTTTCCTCCTCTGATGCATGTGTGTTTCCCATGATGAGGGTGCTGTTGGTGCCAGTAGTGACAGAGGCACACACCCATCAAGGGCTGAAGATGTGGATCTCATGTCCGCAGCAGCATTTCTCTGTGCCAGCAAGTTAGGCAGCACTGCACTGCACTAAAAAGGGCCTGCTGGTTTGCCAGCACAGCACCAACTTTTCAGTGATAGGAACCCATTGTTGCTATGTGCCGCTCTTCTGCTCCATGGACTTGAGGGTGTTACAGATCACCCCCAGCTGGTTGCTAGTGTCACTTTGGCAAGGAAGCTGCTCGTGCCTCTGCCTCATGACGCCAGCGATGTCAGTCAGGAACTGTTTGAGGCCACAGAGCAGATGTTATGTGCCTCTTATAGCCACCAAGGTATTCTTATTGGGACTGAGGCACCTACGGACTGCCTCTAACATGCTCCCCATGGTCTCCATCCCCACCCACACCACTTCTACCATCTCCCGCTGGACTCCTACCGCATGGCGTTGGAATTCAACTTGAGGGTCTTCAGAGTCCAGGGCTGGGCGTGAACTGGCAGGTGGTGTTTGTTGGTTGATGGGTGGATCCTCTGGAGACCCTGCAACACTGTAGGCCCTTCCGTCAACCAGGGAAGATGTATCAAAGGAGGCTTGGATTTACCAGAGGATGTCTTGGTCAAGGGTTGGCAGGGTATCTTCCTAAGCAAGAGCCTCATCCTAGACAGGCAGCTGGTCAGAAGGTGTAGGTACCGTCTCTGCAGTGAGATAGAGATATGTTAATGATGATCTATCTTAGATGTTGACATGAGTAATCTGATTGACAATGTGACTTGCTACTATTTGACTTTCAGTACAACATTGACACATAAGACGTCTGCAACACAGAGGTATTGAGTCCTAGTTGCACGGTAGTTGCTTTTCCGACAAAAGTATCACTGCATTGTTCATACAACCACTGTGTGACAAGCGTGACTTTTTGTGTCATGACACACATTGCAACACAGTCACACAACTCACTGGGCCTACCATTCCTGCCCATATGATAGGAGGTAAGATCCACATCTGCCAGGGTGAATTGCATTCTTTTTCATGATGCCTATACTGATTGTTTTGACATATTGACACCACTACTGTGCACATTGTACCTATCCCCCAGGATGCCTGCATTCCCTGTGGACTGTATTCAACCCACAGCTACTATGCAGCTATTGTGGGTCTGGACTTGAATTAGTTATGATACTGCCATCTGGCTTTCACACTGTAGACTATGGAACTCTGCCTTGTTATGTTTTCTTGCATGCACATTTGCATTAATGTGGCCAAAGTATTATTTTTCCACACATAACCTGCACACCTCTACACACCGACCAACCTTGCTACACTGCAGGAATATGCATGTATTTACTGTTTGTGTATACTCATGTGATTGCATTCTATACACATTTGACTTCATATTTGTGGACAGTGGGCACTGTGTGGCAACTCTGAGTGGTTGTGCCCAGGCATAATATGTGGTGCTAGCACTGACACCACAGTTGATATTTTCCAGAGTTGGGTATTTGCATAGTATCACACATCCTTTGACTCAGGCCTGCTCACTTGTACATGTACATGCCTCCTCTGCCACTCCTCATTTTGGGCCAGTGACTCTACATAATGCCACACATTGATGAAACCCAGATCATACATTGACTGTCATATGCCTGCAACACCAACAATATGTGTGACCATATCCAGTGGACTGACATGGCTGGCTGTTATTGAGGGCTATGGGTCAAGCTGTACCCCACATGGTAGTAGTGCTGGAATTGGTGACCCAGGTTTGCAACATAACTGGGCACATCCTCCTCAGTCTCCAACCATTGCTGGCTCCTCACCTTTGTGGTGGCAGACTAGTTTTTCTTGTACCTTGACAGTTCCCTGTTTCACATCATCCCCCTGAGACTTATATGGCATGGTGAGACAATTCCCCGACATACTCCCTCCTGCCACATGCTACATCTTCACCCTAGACCACATCATATGTAAGGTGTTGTATTCCAATGGGTTTTTCTCTGTCATCCCCTCCCAGCTGCAACACAAGTGTGACACTGTCAGACATAGCAGTGCATGTGTACTGGTCAGACTACCTTGCAGAACATATAGCCATTCTGACCTCCTTGATATGCAATGTCTTCCCATTCGGACACAATGGAAGTTCAGCCCACTCTGACAGTGCTAACAATGAACTGCACAACCAGGGGCCCATCATGATCACACAGCATCTTTGGTTTCAACACACATGGTCCTCTGGTGTGCATCACTTCCATTCACCTGACCCAGTTCAATTTAGAACGTGGCATAAGTTCTGGTGGTCCCTACCATGGCAGCTGACACCTGTGTGATCTCATCCCGCACGTCGGGACAGCTTCATGCTATGTAGTGTCATGCCAGTTAAAATACACATGGCTCTAGGCATGTTCCTGTGTGTTGATACTTCACATGCCCCATACCTGACTCCCCTCTCAGGTAAGCTGTTTCTCCTTTGACAAGCCTATTCCATTGATTTACATTCCAGATATGTGTGCATGGACCAAGGTAAGACACAGTGGCCTCATGGTTCAAGGTGGCCTGCATTGTCACTGTCAGGTTGTGCAGGGTTCAAGTGTCCGTGCATGATGTGTTCCAATCCATATTTTTTACTTTGCATTGTGGGACTTGTAGTTCTGGTGACACATTCCACTACGCATGCCAGTATACAATGCTGGACCAGGACTGGTGCTGCACTTCACACATGGAATGGAGAAACGTGACGGAGCAGGACTGAGCTGTGCAACAGGTAACTGGGCAGTGTTACTGGCAATTCTGTGCCATTTTAGGGGACATGAGCCAGATTCCTGCCATTTGCCTTGCACAAAGTGCAGGTGAGTGCTCAGACATAGCTAGCTGTACTGCACAACATGACCTTTTTTCCAGCATTTTTTGCAGTTGGTAGCAGTCCTCTTCACTTGTCCCACGCTGTTGACCTTTTCCACTATGGACTGCCAAGTGTCCTCTTTTCTCCCTAGTAGCAATTATGAGGTGACAAAGAGCTGATGTTGGTGCTTTATCACCTCAGTGATCAAGATGTCATTCTCTTCCTCCCTGAAATTGCACTTCCTCTTTCTCCTCCTCTTCTCCTGGGAGTCTGTCCAGACATCCTGGCTGGTGCTGGTGTTGTTCTTGCTTCTGCTGTCTTCTCTCGGTTCCATGGCTGCCTTCTGTGAAGTGTGCCATTTGTTTCCCATATGCATCATTTTTTGTACTATTTTTTAAGCATTCCGCACTCAAAAGTGACACAGGGCCAAGTAGCATTACTTTAAAAGCCGCAAATTAGTCCTGCATCACTTCTGTAGGAGAAGTGTCAGATTTCCTTATGACATGACGCACACAGATGTGTCTTTTTATTTCATGCAGCCAGGATCCTTATGCCATTGTGCACTGTGTTGTTAATATGACACATCCATGGCATAGGATTCTGTCATACCCAAGCGCAAGTTATTTTGACATATCACTGCCGCAACACAGAGATGTTGTAAATATGGCCCTTAATCTGGAGCGAGTTCTCATGGTTGCCAAAGCTGAAATGTGTTCTAATAGACAAGCTGCTGACACGAAGTCCGGAGGTGCCCAAAGTGAGTCAGTCATGAACATGAAAAGCAAGCAGAAACACAAAGCTGAAGGACACAAGGTGATCTCTTCAAAGAAAAAAAAAGTTGTGTTTCAGGTGTGGATTGTTGTTTCCACAAAAAGGTAAATGTCCTGCCATTGGACAGATATGCAAAGGCTGTGGTAAGGAGAACCATTTTCTAATAGTTTGCAAAGCAAAGAAAAAAATAAGTGCATCACTGTAAGACAGCAAAATGACCAACCTAACGTTACAGAAGGGACGTTCGACGCACACCCACAAGGCCAAGCAACAACATCAACTGAGATAACTCATAACCAAAGTCTATTTTCATCTACATCATCGTCAACAAGTTTGTCAGTATCAATGTGAAAGTGAAGAAGATGATTATGCAATGTTGATGTTGACCTCACAAAAATGTGCACATGTTGGATGACCACATACAAAGAAAATACCAAGCAAAGAAAACTCAACATGAAAAAGCACCAAAGCTATTCAAACATTGTCTGAAGATTAAAGTGAAAATAAACGGATGTTCAGTACCTTTCATTATCGATAGTGGTGGGTCAATAAATAGTATGCCTGAGGAGAAATATAATGAACTATCTCCATTGCCACAAATGACGCCATTGAAAACTAAAGGGTACACTTGGGCTGCATCAACACCATTGAAAAGTAAAGGTTCACTCTTAGCGACAAAACACAAGAAAACAAAAAGTACAAGCGCCCATCCACATGCTTGAAGGTATGGTGTCAAGTGCCTCTTTACTCAGTTTCAGCACAGCTGCTTATATGGGACTGATCTCAGTGAACTACAACATGAATGCTCATCATGAACTAGTAAGTCAGTTCCCTTCATTCTTTCATGGGTTAAGAAAACTCAAGACTATGAAAGTACAAGTGCATATTAATGAGGATGTCTGTCCTGTTGCTCAAAGACACAGAAAAATTGCATTTCATTTACAAGAAGCTGTTGAAAAGAAACTCAAATCATTACTTAAGCATGATATCATTGAGTGTTCTACTGGTCTGACACCATGGGTTTCTGCCATCGCGATAGTGCCCAAAAAGGACAGTGAAGGAGCTGTGCGCATCTGTGTGGATACGCATCAAGCGAACAAGGAAACTGAAGGAGAATGACATCCAGGTCTGCACATTGCTGACATGATAACACAATGGCATGGTGCAAAAGTCCTCTCTCGCCTTGATCTAAATAAAGGGTATCCTCAATTGGAACTCAAGGAGAATTGCAGGTACATTACAACCTTATCTACACATATTGGTCTGTTTCAATACAAAAGACTCTGTTTTGGTGTGTCATCAGCTGCAGAGATTTTTCAAGATGTCATTAGACGTATCATGCAGCCTGTCATAAATGCTTTCAATTACAGGGATGATATCCTAGTTTTCAGACCTACACAGAAGGAACACTATACAGCTCTCATGCAAGTGTGCCATTTACATATTGATGATGCAGATTTAACATTGTATTCTGAGAAATGTGAATACAATAAGACAAAGCTAAAATTCTTTGGCCATATGTTTTCTGATGGTGTCATGACACCAGATCCAGCTAAAGTACAAGCGGTCAACTGCCAGTCCTCCACAAGATGTTTCCATGTTACGCTCATTCCTTGACATGACCAGTTACTGTTCGAGATATATACAAGATTTTGCCACTGTTAGTGCTCTGCTGAGAGAGTTGAGGAAAAAGAATGTTTCGTTTTACTGGTCACATGAATGCGAGCAAAGTTATAAGAGAATCGAACAAGCTACTGAATATGTTACTAAAAAGGCATATTTTGCTCCAAAGCTACATACAGAAGTTGTTGTTGACGGTAGCCCCGTGGAGTTAGGTGCAGTACTTGAACAGCACAACGGACACACAAATACTGGAAGACATATTGTGGCATATGCAAGCACAATTTTGTCCCAGACTAAACGTGCATGTTCATGCCTGAAAAAAGAGAGCTTAGCAGTGGTATGGGCTTGTGAACATTTTCATGTTCCTATATGGAAAACCTTTTGTGCTTGTGACAGATCATCAAGCATTGCTGACCATCTGTGGCAATCCAAAGGCAATCCAAAGGCAAACCTGCCTCCGTGCATTGAACGTTGAGGTCTAGGATTACAATAGTACAACTACACAATTGTGCATTGTCCAGGGAAAGGTCAAAACCCTGCTGACTATGTCTCCAAAGTTCCTATATGGTGTCAATGTAACACTTCTAAGAAAGCTGAAGTCTTCATAAATTTCATTGTGAAGTCAAAGACTCTTGCTGCCATTTCTTTGGAACAAATTATCACTGCCATGAATCAAGATAGTGACATATTAAAAAAGAAAGACATTATTACACATCACTCATGGAGCCAACACACTCAGGCGGTCATTCTGACCGTGGCGGGCGGCGGTCACCGCCGAATGACCGCCCTGCGGTCAAAAGACCGCGGCGGCCATTCCAACTTTCCCGCTGGGCCGGCGGGCGACCGCCAAAAGGCCACCCGCCGGCCCAGCGGGAAAGCCCCTGCAACGAGGAAGCCGGCTCCGAATGGAGCCGGCGGAGTTGCAGGGGTGCGACGGGTGCAGTGGCACCCGTCGCGATTTTCACTGTCTGCTAAGCAGACAGTGAAAATCTTTGTGGGGCCCTGTTAGTGGGCCCCTGCACTGTCCATGCCTGTGGCATGGGCAGTGCAGGGGCCCCCAGGGGCCCCACAACACCATTTCCCGCCATCCTGGTTCTGGCGGTGAAAACCGCCAGAAACAGGGTGGCGGGAAGGGGGTCGGAATCCCCATGGCGGCGCTGCGGATTCCCTGGGCCAGGGGAAAACCGGCGGGAAACCGCTGGTTCCCCTTTTCTGACCGCGGCTTTACCGCCGCGGTCAGAATAGCCCTGGAAGCACCGCCAGCCTGTTGGCGGTGCTTCCGCGGTCCCCGGCCCTGGCGGTCATGGACCGCCAGGGTCGGAATGACCCCCTCAACCTCTTACCAGTGGCAGTGAATATCAGAAGTTTAAAAATGTCAAAGATTAACTTTCAGTGACACAAGAAGGCATTATCCTTTGGGGTTTGAGAACTGTCATTCCAGAAAGTCTGCAACAAAAGATAATTGAAGTGGCCCATGAAGGACATTGTGGAAATGTTGAAACAAAACAAGCTCTCTGAGATCAAGTTTGGTTCCCTCATCTCAATGAAAGAGTTGAAAGAGAATTCAAGGCCTGCCATCTATGCAACTCCCTGGCATTGAACACCACTCAACACTTAAGCACGTCAGAGTTGGGAAAGAGTTGCTGTTGACTTTGTTGGTCCTATTGACAATGGACATCACTTGATGGAGATTGTGGATGAATACTCCTGTTTTCCATTAAAAGATGGTCTCTCATCTATTACTCAGTAAAGAATAATTGAGAGATTAGATGGCTTCTTTGCCACATGGGGCATTCCTGTGATTTTAAAATCTGATTATGACCCACCCTTCAATAGACCAGAATTCAGAAACTTTCTCAATCTGATTAATATTAAGCAACCGAAGAGCACACGTCTTTGGCCATAGGCTAATGGCCTTGTGAAACCTTTCATGAGTACATTGAAGAAAGCTGTTCAGTGTGCTGCATTAGAAAAGCTCGACCTTAAGACTGTCTTGAATTCTACCCTAAGAGCTTACCATTTGACTGGTCATTTAGCCACAGGTGAAAGCCCTGCAATGTGGATTTTTGGGAGCAAAATGACGACCAAGTTACCTCAGTGGACCAAAACAAGATTGAGAACTGAAGAAGAGACTCGTACCAAAGACTTGGATCATAAAAAGAAAATGAAGGACTATGCAGACAAAAGACAACATGCAAAATACATTGTCTTCATAAGAGGAGTTTGAATGCTCATGCGTCAGAAAAGAAACTTAAGTCTGATGTTCCATTCAATGTGGAGCCATTCCATATCGTAACCAGCAAAGAACCCCTGGTGACGTGCAACCTCCTGGGAAATCCATTACATGAGATTCCTCGCATTTCAGGCAGTTGGTTGATCACCCATCAGATATTGAGGTCAATGTAGAGACTTGTTCAGAAAGGACAATTGGAAAATCCCAGACTGCTGCTGTTCCTACATTGCTAGATCATGGACACTCCTGTTGCAGATTCGCAGTTTTCGAAGGCACAATCGGGACGAAGTCTTATCAAAGAGCTATTATTGTGTAGATGTTTGTAAACAAAATTGTTTTTTCTATTTAACAGAGGGGGAGATGTAGTGTCGTGCGAGTATGAATGATGGAACCCTTTTTGGCTTTTGAAGAACTTGGTAGAGCTATGACACAAGTGTTAGAACATTGTGAAGTGCATGCAGGTTTAGAATGTTGAATTCATAATTAAATGCAAACGAATAAAGACGTATAAGACATAGCTCACTGTGTGGCGTATTTGCTGGCGGGTACCCACACTGGGGACGACGCTACACCACCCTCCTTTCCAATGGGATGATCTCCTTGACATACCACTCATGGAAGACATCTCAAGAGGCACTGGGGATACTTACTTACATCTGCATTGCAAAATGCCTGCTGGCAGTGAATTGGAGAACAGCTGCAGGCTTCAGAGAGATGATCCACAGGTCAGAGTATGAGCAGTGCAGCCAAGAAGGCAAAGACAGCTCCAATCAACTTTGAAGCTCTTCAGTGCAGAAAAGAGAAGACGTGTTCACCAAGGCTTGCTAAATGTTAAATGGCATTTTAAAGCATGCTAGAAATGATCATTATATTCTAGTTACTTATAATGTGTCTGCTTGCTGATTCTATAATATTCTGTGTGATTGTTTTAGACGTACTGAGAAACAGTTCATTTTTCTTAGAACAGTGTGCACAAAAAATTAAATAAGGTTTGTTACTGTTTCCACTGAGCCCCTGATCCCTCTATAAGATTGCTAGTAGCCCAATGGCAATGCTTTTCTGTCAATTACACATTGACTAGTGTTTTGCTGGGCTTCAATATTCTATTTTTCACATTCATCGCTAGTGCCTTGAACCGTGTATGCTCTTGTCAAACGTCGGTAGGAAAGCACACCTTGTAGAGTTAAGCCAAAGTCAAAGTCACAACTTACGCAACATTTCCTGATAGTGGTGCCCAGAAATAGTACATAGGTCAGAGGTACGTGGAGCTCTTTTTTGACAGATTGTTATAGTTCAGATATTAGGACAATGCCATGAAGTCATGCCTATCATATATTATGCCTGGTACTTTTTCATGTTTGTCTGTGCTAGTCTTGTTATATGAAGCATCCATATTACACTTTATCACTTTACTGATGGAAATGTAATTAAGAATAAATATTTATAAATACAGACATTTTAGGAAAGTAGTCTTTGACTCTTAAAGCCTATTTGGGACAGTGTAAAATAAACGTTTCTCGTCTATATTTCCTATGTGTTTCCTGCATGATGACAAAAGCAAAACATTGACAAAAATGGATCCCAGCGATTGGAAAATCATACTTGTTTCAGAATGTTGAGGCGAAGTGACTATGAGCCTTCCTCACTATACATGAACAAATTCACACTATAGTATTAATAGGTTTCTTTGTGGTGCTAGCTATTTTCATGGCCCTTTGGGCAAGACTTCAACTAGAACCCATGACAAGACATAGGTCCTCATTACGACCATGGCAGTGAGTGATAAAGTGGCAGTAATACCGCCATCAGGGTGGCGGTAAGTACTGCCAAATTATGACCATGGCGGTGATAACTTCCATAGACAGCCAATGTACCACACCAACCGCCAGGGCATAAACAACAGTCACCATGGCGATAGAAGTGAAAGGACTCACCATTGGAGACACAGGGAAGAACCACGCCACCATGGAACCCGAACTGCAAGTTTTCCTAATGATCTTCTACGTCATGCTCCACCTGGAACACCAACGCTGACAAAGACGACAACGGTAAGTACAGCCGCCTAGCACACAAGGGATGGTGGGAGGAAAACGAGAATGACACGCATGACACACATACACACCATACACACAACCAGCTGCAAACGTAAACAAATTGCAGAAGACACACGGCATAATAAAACACGGACCATAATGCTGGAGTAACAACAAAGTATTAGCATAGCAAAATCCACCACACAAACCAAATATATACAAATGTCCATAAAGGGCCAATGCCCAGTCCAAAGTCATGAGGGGCACACAAGGCCACAGGGCACAGTCCAAGGCCCAACATGTTTCCTGACATAGCTGGAGAGAACACTGCAGGGGAATCATTTTGTAAGTGGGAACGCACCTCAGGGGGATGGGGGGTACCTCAGCCAAATACGGGAACGTCCCCACTGGTTCTGGAGGGGGCAACATGCCCATTGCTTTGTCCTGGGGAGTGCAAGGCCACAGTCTCTGGAGTGAGTGACTTGCCCACTGGTTCTGGAGGGGGCAACATGCCAATTGCTTTGTCCTAGGGAGTGCAAGGCCACAGTCTCTGGAGTGGGTGACTTGCCCACTGGTTCTGGAAGGGGCAACATGCCCATTGCTTTGTCCTGGGGAGTGCAAGGCCACAGTCTCTCAAGTGGGTGACTTGCCCACTGGTTCTGATTGGTGCAACATGCCCATTGCTTTGTCTGGGGGAGTGCAAGGCCACAGTCTCTGGAGTGGGTGACTTGCCCACTGGTTCTGTAGGGGGCAGCCTGCACAGCAGCCCCTTGAGGGTGGCCTACATGGCGTCCACCGGCGGTGATAGCTGCACTGTGGTGGTGGTTGGAGGAGCCTCCTAGGCAGCCCCTGCACTGTTCGATATCTGCACTGTGATGGTGGTTGGATGAGCCTCCTGGGCAGCCCCTCCACTCACTGATGACTGCATTGTGGTGGTGGTTGGAAGAGCCTCCTGGGCAGCCCCTGCACTCACTGATGGCTGCGTTGTGGTGGTGTTGGAGGAGCCTCCTGGGCAACCCCTGCACTCACTGATGGATCCCGTGACCACTGGTGGTGGTGTTAGTCTGACAGCTTCCGCTGGCGTAGGGTGCCTCGTCTCCTCCTGTCCATGGGTCATGGATCCCTTACTCTACCTGGCAGGGGTGGAGGGGCTCTTCCCCTTTCTGCCTGGTGGTGCAGGCTCCTTCCCCTTCTTCACAGCTGGTGCAGGCCCCTTCCCCTTCTTCACAGCTGGTGCAGGACTCTTCCCTTTCTTCCCTGGTGGTGCTGGCTCCTTCCCCTTCTGTGTTGTAGGTCTGGTATCCTTACCACCACGAGTAGGTGGTGCTACCACTGTCCCCGTGGACTGTTTGGCTGAGGTGCTGGGCTGTGTCCTCGGTACCCTGCCCATACGTGCAGGACGGGGCGGAGGGGTAGGGAAGAGGTCAATTTTGGAAAGGAAAAGCTTTTTATGGGAGTGGAGGATGAGGGAGTGATTGTTGAAGGTGTATATCTGCTGGATTTGGGTGCAGGTGCATGGGCTGTATGCTGATGTGAGGTGGATGGCTGTTGGATGTCTGAGTGCTTGCATTTTTGACCTTTAGGAGGGGGGACAGACACAGTGGGAGAGGACAGAGGGAACGTGTGCATGGTTGTTGTGGAGGTGTCTGCCAATGAGGTGTGTGTTCTGCTTGGTGTGGTGATGCTGACAGTGGCTGTAGATGTAGTGCATGCAGGTGTGTGTGTGGATGTGACTGGGAGGGAGGAGAAGGAGGGGGAGGCAGTGGATGTTGTTGTGTCTGCAACTGTATGGTGTTTGTGTGAGTGCCTGTGGGATGAAGTGTGGTGCTTGTGTTTGCCTGTGCCACTCTCGTGTGTTGCTTTGTGTGCATGCTCATCTGTATGTGTGCCTGGGATGGGTTGGAGTTGAGGAGAATGGGACTGGGAAGTGGTAGTTAGAGGGGGGACAGTAGAAATAGGGACAATGGCTGCCACCAGAGTCTGAATCGATCTCTGTTGGGCCGCCAATCCACCGTCAATGCCCTCCAGGAATGCATTGCATTGCTGCATCTGGGATGCCGGCACCTGGATGGCATTCACAATGGTTGACTGCCTTACAGAGATGGATCTTAGGAGGTCAATAGCCTCCTCACTCAGGGCAGCAGGGTTCACTGGGGCAGGGCCTGAGGTGCCTGGGGCAAAGGAGATGCCCACCCTCCTGGGTGAGCGGGCACAGGCAACTCGCTGAGGGGCTACTGGGAGGGCGGTGCTTGTACGGGGGTGGCGGCTGTACCTGCAGCTGGTGTGTTTACAGAGGTGTCCGCCACCACCAGGGAGCTCCCATCGGAGGAGGTATCAGAGTCTGTGTTGTCCCCTCCAGTCTCCGCTGTGGTGCTCCATTCATCCTCCGTCACACTGGTTCCCTCGGGGTTGGTGGTCTCTGCCTCCAGGGTCATGTGGGATGCAGCTCCCTCTGTTGCCGGTTACCCTGCTCCTCCGCCAGATGATGCTAATGCACACAAGGACAGTATGACAAAACAAGAAAGGGGGGGAGAGAGACAAAGGATACACTGGGTGAATGAATGCACCAACCCCACCGTTGGCGTACACAGCACCCTCACACACAGGGAACATGCCTATGTACTATGCATTGCTCTACTAGTGATATGGCTAGTCACCAAGGCATGATGAGGAGCACACACCGCCAACTGCAGCACAGCCGGGACCCACGCAGCCCTGCCTAGAAGTGACTACTAACAAACTAGGTTACCTGTATTTGCCATGCAACCATTACCCTTCAGAGGACCCACGCTGAAATGTTTGGCCTGGCCTTAGGGGCACCCACTAACACACAACCACCACCCGGATACCACCCCACCAGCAAAAAAATTTAATGATACCCATTGTACTCACCCCCTTGTGGCTGCTGTGATTCCCTCAATCGCCCATCCAGCTCAGGGTAGGCCACCACCAGTATGCGTGCCTTCAGGGGGGTCAGGGTCCTACAGGCACCCCTTCCTCGCTGGGAGGCCATCCCCAGCTGGGCCACTGCGGTCTTCTGTGCCCAGTGTCTCAGGCCCTCCCACCTTTACCGACAGTGGGTGCTCCGCCTGCCATAGACCCCCAGGGTCCGCACCTCCTTGGCGATGGCAAGCCATATTCCCTTCTTTCGATGGGCGCTGACCTGCAGAAGCAATAAAGACAGGAAAACACCATTAAACTAACAGTCAAGGCTGTCACACACATGGCCCACCATACCCGTTTCCATCACCATTGGCACACACATTGCCCAGAGCATGACATGTACACCACCAACAGATAATCCCCCCTTACACAATGCCTTCACACACATCCCCATGCATCTATGCCACATGCATCGTGCCCACAGTATACTCACCTGTTGGTCTGGAGGCCCATACAGCAGTCTGTACTGGAGTAGGACCCCATCCACCAGTCGCTCCAACTCCTCCGAAGTGAAGGCTGGGGCCCTTTCCCCGGTCACACGGGTCATGGCAGGTTCCAGAAACAAGTCACAGCAGCACATGCAGTGTAGGTCTTCTCCTGTGAAAGGTCAGGAAACAAATGAGAAATGATTTAGAAAATGGCGGTCACGTCCGCGGCGGTGTACACCGTCACCGCCGGTGTACATCCCCATTGGCCACTGTACTCCATAGGGCCCAATATTAGTCAATGAGGAATTGCACAGCGGTTCAGGACCACCTACCGCCACGACGCCCAATGTCGGTGGAATTGCCTCACTTTCACCTGTCCCTCCACACTGGACAGGCGGTCACCATTTCAGGGGGGGTTGAATAGGCCTATCAATAACTGCTGCGTCACAGGATAAATAGGCACATACTTTGACAATTACTCTGTCCCAATACATAATTGCACAATGTGGACTACTGTTGTGGTATAGTTGTTCAAATGGTGACAGCCTACTCTCTCTTGTGTCCCTTAGATACCTACCGCTGCGGAGGAATAGGAAATGGAGACATACCCCGTGTACATACCCCTGGTGGACTTAGCTTCCGCTGCTGAGGAATAGGAGATGGAGACATACCCCCGTGTTCAGACCCCTGGTGGACTTAGCTACACTGGAGGACAGGCACATTATACTCACCTATAGACTGGACAGGGCCACAATGACATATCTGTGTGCCCAGTTGGAGCATGACCTGATCTCAGCTATCCGTCCTCCCACTGGGATCCCCCCTCTTGTGCAGGTGCTTTCAGTGCTCCATTTCCTGGCAGCAGGATCTTTCCAAGTGACAGTGGGCTTGGCAGCAGGAATGTCACACCCAATGTTCTCAATTGTGCTGGCAAGAGTCTTGTCTGCCCTGGTAAAACACATGTGCAGCTACATTGATTTTCCCCAGGTGGAAGATTTGGCCAGATTCTATGCAATGGGACATATCCCCAATATTATTAGTGCGATTGACGGAACACATATTGCATTTGTCCCCCTTCGGCAGAAAGAACAGGTGTAACAGAATCGTAAGAGTTTCCACTCCATGAATGTGCAGATGGTGTGCCTGGCGGACCAGTACATCTCCCCTGTCAATGCTAAATATCCTGGGTCGGTGCATGATGCCTTTGTCCTGAGGAATAGCAGCATCTCAAATGTGATGGCCCAACTACAGAGGCACAGGGTGTGGCTTATAGGTGAGCCTTGGTCCCCACCCAGTGTGTGTTAGTGTATGCCTCTGCTGTTAACCTAATAGGATAGTGTGTAGCTAAACGTTGTCCCTCAATACTTGGAGGTGACTCTGGCTACCCAAACCTATTGTGGCTGCTGACCCCTGTGAGGAATACCAGGACAAGGGCTGAAGAACGTTATAATGAGGCACATCGGCGAACCAGAAGGATCATTGAGAGGACGTTCGGCCTCCTGAAGGCCAGCTTCAGATGCCTCTATCTGACAGGTGGATCCATGTGCTACTCACCCGAGAAGGTCTGCCAGATAGTAGTGGCATGATGCATGTTGCACAACCTGGCCCTCAGACGCCATGTACCTTTTCCGCAGGAGGAGGAGAGTGGTGATGCCCCTGTGGCAGCAGTGGACCCCGAGGACAGTGAGGATGAGGAGGCAGAGGATGAGGATGTGGACAACAGAACATTAGTGATCCGTCAGTACTTCCAATGACACACAGGTGAGACAGTGCAATTTCACATTTCTGTGACTATTGTATTCTGTGTGGCAGTGGCATTCTGGCATTACCCACTTGTTACCTCTACTTACTTACTATGGATTATCAATTTACAGATGTTGGTGATATGGTAACAATGTCCTGATGTGATAACTACAGCCAGCAACAGGTCATTCTTTCTATGCTCTCACAATGTACAATTCATTTGTAATGGATGTAGCTGTTTCAATCAATACAAATTTTCAATACATGAAATACTAGTAGCCGAGTTTTTTCCAAGGGTGTTTATTGTAGTGCTAAGAAATAGAGGGGAAAGTGCAATGGAATGGGATAATGATGGAGGAAAGTCCAGGGTATTGTTTGAGTCTGTTTGTAGCACAGGTGCAGTGTCCAAGGGGCCATAGGAAGGGGAGCAATAGCAGTTCAAGGTGGACAAGGTGACTTAGTGGGACACAAGGGGGACAATCAGGAGAGTCTCATTTCCTGGCGGTGGTCTTGGCAAGTGTCTCTGGCTTCTGTCTGGTTCACAGGGAACGCTTGCAGGGTGGTTCACCTTCTGCAGGGGGAGGTATGCTGGTGACCTGTGGGTCCTGTGGCAGGGCTTCCTGGCCACTAGCGGCAGCCGAAGTGGAGGGCTGTTCAGTTGACTGGCTAGTGGTAGGGGCCAGCTGGTGTGCTTTTGCCTCCCTCATGATGTTGGCTATGTCTGCCAGCACCCCTGCTATGGAGATCAGTGGCCTGCAAGTCCTCCCTGATCCCCTGACACTGTCCCTCCTGCAGCCGCCTGTTCTCCTGCAGGTTGTTTAGGATCTGGCCCATCGTATCCTGGGAATGTTGGCAGGCTCCCAGGATCTCGGAGAGTGCCTCCTGGAGAGTCGGTTCCCTGCTCCTGTCCTCCCCCTGGTGCACAGCAGTCCTCCCAGTTTCCCTGTTGGCCTGTCCCAGTCCCCTGAATGATGTGCCCACTGCCACTGACCCTAGGTCCCTGATTGTCTTTGGGGTGAGGTGTGGCCTGGGGTCCCTGTACAGGTGGGCACACTGCTGACTGACGTGTCCTGGGGACAAGGTTTGGGTATGCTGGGTGGGTGCTGTGGTGTTGGTTCCTGATGGGGGAGGCTCTGTGGTGGTCTGTGAGTGGGCTTGGGTGACCGGCTGTCCAGTGGTCCCAGATGGGCCAGGTAGGTCCTCCAGATCCAGAAGTCCAGAGTTACTGTCATCACTGGGGGCCTCTTCTGTTGGGGGACTGGATAGTGGTGGCACCTCCTCTCCACTGACATTGGCTGGGGTACCTGTGGGGATGTAAATTATGTATTATGCTTCAAGTGTATGACATTTGTACTTCCCTAGCTTCCCCGCTATGTTTCGTGTTGCCCTGCCAGCTTTTGCCTATGTATGGTGATGTATTGTGGTTATGTTAGTTTCCCTATGCTGTTCATGCTTTAGTGATTGGTGTCCATGCAGGGCTGGGAAGGGTGTCCATGAATTGGTGCGGCCTGCAGGGCTTGACATTGGGGTTAGTGAGATGTGTAGGTGAAGTGTGTGGGATGGAGTGGAGTGATGGGAGTGAGGGTGTGTTTTGTGAGATGGCATGCAGGTATTGGGGTGGTGATAGGTAGTAAATATTGTCTTACCAGTGTCCAGTCTTCTGGCAACTCCAGTGTGTTCCCCAAGATGCAGTATTGCCAGTACCTGCCCCAAGCTGTGAGCTGTGGAGGAGGAGGTGGGGGTCCACCCCCAGTCCTCTGTATGGCGAGCTGGTGTCTTGCTGCAATGGAACATGCCTTCCCCCGTAGGTCGTTCCACCTCTTCCTGATGTCGTCCCTTGTTCTTGGGTGCTGTCCCACGGCATTAACCCTGTCCACAATTCTCCGCCAGAGCTCAATCTTCCTTGCTATTGATAACTGCTGTACCTGTGCTCCAAAGAGCTGTGGCTCTACCCTGACAATTTCCTCCACCATGACCCTTAACTCCTCCTCAGTGAAACGAGGGTGCCTTTGTGGTGCCATGGATGTTGTGTGATGTGTATTGGTGAGGGTGTGTTGGGTAATGTGGCGGGGTGTGTGATGTGGAGTGCATTAACGGTATATGGATGTAAGTGGTGTGTGTGTCTAGTTGTCTCTGTGCTCTTCTTCTCAGTCTCCTGGTGGCAATTGTTGTTCGTAAGGGGTTGTGGGTAATGTGGATGTGTGTTTTGTAGAGGTGTGGGTGTGTGAGCGTGGTGTTTGTAGGGGTGTCAGGTGTGTGTTTTTGGTATTGGCTAATGTAGTGTTGTTTTGTATGTGGGTGTCCATTCTGAATGCGGCAGTACGTATCGCCAATGTTTTATCGCTATTGAATGTCCGCTGTGGTGATTCGTAGGTCATAATGTGATGGGCGTTGCTTTGTTGGCGTAACGGTATGAGTTTTGGGACCACTACTTTATCACTGACCTTTGGTCTGGCGGATTTGTGTATGTGGCTGTATTCTGTCGGATTGGTGTGTGTTTGTCATAATATGGTGAACAGATATCCGCCACCGCAGCGCTATGTTGGCGGCGTAAGCTTGGCGGTAAGCAGGATTTACCGCAGGTGTCATAACGAGGGCCATAGTCTCTCTCATTCAAGGCCAGATTTATCCAGTTATCCTGATGAGAGACATCTTGGGGCAGTGTTAGAGGCAATCATGGAATGCCAGCTTTGGTAGGTGGTTTCTTTTGGAAGTTGGTCAATCCTCAAATAGGGATGAGCGGTCCACATTTGGACAGCTCCTCTAATCATTTGTATCATGCGTTTAGGGCGGGACTGTGGTACTAGAGACCAACAACAAAGAGTTCAAGGCTTTGTGAACAGACAGGTAACAGCCGTCAGGGTCTTGACTTCTGTGGCATATCAGATTGTTTCATGGGCAGAGAGGAATTTATATTCTCAGAATGTCATCCACAGCAGCCATCTGGACAATATGCTTGCAGACTGGTTGAACAGATTGTTTCCTAATCTCAAGATTTTTATTTCAGCCTGGAGTTGTTTCCCACCCTGTGGAGGTGTTTCAGAAATCCAGTCGTTTATCTCTCTACAGAAAAGGACAATGTCTAGCTTCCTAAATTTTGTTTTAGGCTTCAGAATAAAAGCAGTTAGGAGGTGATTACATTTTCCTGGTAATTAGAAAAGTGTTTCATTTACAGGCAGATTCATTATATGCAGGAGACATAAGAAACATTACAGGCCTTCTTCTCACTGTCAGACCTCTCTGAAATGGGTAGTTTGACTTCAGCTTTACCTATGGGCTCAGTTTCAGACGTAGACTCGTAGACGTTGAATATAATGTTCAATGGAAGCACTCAAACCTAGGACTTGAGTGCTTCCATTGAACATTATATTTAGGGACAGCCTTAGGGCTTCCCAATTGAAGGGTGTTTTGGGTATCAACCTTGGTTAGCACCGTCCATAGGATACTTTGAATGCAACTATTGGTGAGCGCCCTACTCTCTTAAAATCCCCTTTCGTAACAGTTTGATATCGTAGAAGTCGAATGCCTACCTGAACAGGAGAGGTCCAAGAAGTCACCTATGTCCGAAAATAGAGGCATAACAAGCTGAGACTAAACAAAACGGAAAACAAAGCTGGGATGCCCCAAAGAATTCAGCATCTGCAGCAGGTACACTTCATGGGCTCACCTGTTCTGGCGTGGATGCTGAAAATGTGGGCTGACTAATAGGAGATCCTGAGGGCACTGAACTTACTTATACCAATTCAACCAGTCCAGGTCTAGGGCAGAGGATCTTTCTTCAAACACAGTTTATTGGCACTTTACAGTGAGAAACAAGGATGAAACATGTCAAGTGCTATCACACATAGCATGAATAGCTACAGTACAGGCAGTACTATTTTGAACATATATATATAACACAGCATACATCTTGTTAGAGGCACAGCAGGCCCATATCAGTGTCTGTACTTCATTAAGTACTACAGTAGTGTACTGTAACACCATCATTAACCCCTTTAGTGCCAGGCCTTTTCCCCCTCAGGTGCCAGGCCTTTTTTTGGCTTTTTGGGGTAGGTCACGCTTAGACCCTCATAACTTTTTGTTCACATAAGCTACCCATGACAAATTTGCGTCCTTTCTTTCCAACATCTGAGGGATTCTAGTGGTACCCAGACTTTGTGGTTCCCCAGGAGGAGACAAATAAATTAGCCAAAAAACAGCAAATATTTTGTTTTTTTAAAGAAAATTGGAAAAAAGGGCTGCAGAAGGCGGCTTGTGGTTTTTCCCTGAAAATGGCATCAACAAAGTGTTTGTGGTGCTAAAATCACCATCGTCCCAGTTTTCAGGAACAGGCAGACTTGAATTACAAAACTACATTTTTCAACACAATTTTGCCATTTTACTGGGACATTTCCCATTTTTACTATTTTTTGTGCTTCTAGCCTCCTTCCAGTTAGTGACAGAAATGAGTATGAAACCAATGCTGGATCCTGGACAGCTAAACATTTCTGAAAAGTAGACAAAATTCTGAAAGGGGTAATTTGTGTAGATCCTACAAGGTTTTCCCACAAAAAATAACAGCTGAAATAAAGAAATATTGAAATTGAGCTGAAAAAAACAGCAATTTTTCTCCACATTTTACTCTGTAACCTTTTCTTGCAATGTTAGATTTTTGAAAGCAATATACTGTTACGTCTGCTGGGCTCTTCTGGTTGCGGGGATATATAGGGCTTGTAGGTTCATCAAGAATCCTAGGTACCCAGAGCCAATAAAGGAGCTGCACATTGCAATGGGTTTTCATTGTATACCAGGTATACAGCAATTCATTTGGTGAAATATAAAGAGTGAAAAATAGGTATTAAGGAAACCTTTGTATTTCCAAAATGGGCACAAGATAAGGTGTTGAGAAGCAGTGGTTATTTGCACATCTCTGAATTCTGGGGTGCTCATACTAGCATGTGAATTACAGGGCATTTCTCAAATAGACGTCTTTTTCACACACTCTCACATTTCAAAGGGAAAAATGTAGAGAAAGACAAGGGGCAATAACATTTGTTTTGCTATTCTGTGTTCCCCCAAGTCTCCCGATAAAAATGGTACCTCACTTGCCTGGGTAGGCCTAATGCCTGCGACAGGACCGCAACATGGACACATCACATTTTTACTTTGAAAACTGACATGTTTTTTGGAAAGTGCCTAGCTGTGGATTTTGATCTCTAGCTCAGCCGGCATCTAGGAAAACCTACCAAACCTGTGCATTTTTTAAAACTAGATACGTAGGGGAATCCAGGATGGGGTGACTTGTGGGGCTTTCACCAGGTTCTGTTACCCAGAATCCCTTGCAAACCTCAAAATTTGGCCAAAAAAACGCTTTTTCCTCACATTTCGGTGACAGAAAGTTCTGGAATCTGAGAGGAGCCACAAATTTCCTTCCATCCAGCGTTCCCCCAAGTCTCGCGATAAAAATGGTACCTCACTTGTGGGGTTAGGCCTAGTGCCTCCAAAAGGAAATGTCCCAAAACACTATGTGGACACATCAAAAGTATCAAATACAAAATTACCTGTTTTTGCAGGGGGGAGGGGGCACCTGCGTTTTTGGTCCTGGGCTCAGCAGCCATATAGGGAAACCTACCAAACCCAAACATTTCTGAAAAATAGACACCGAGGGAGTCCAGAGAGGTGTGACTTGCGTGGATCCCCAGTGTTTTCTTACCCAGAATCCTCAGCAAAACTCAAATTTAGCAAAAGAAATCAAATTTTTCCCACATTTCTTTGTGGTATCACCGCACCAGGACAAATTTCCTACCACCCAACGGGACCCTCAGTCTCCCGGTAAAAACAATACTTCACTTGTGTAGGTGGGCCAAGTGCCTGTGACAGGGAAAAGCCAAAAACATGTCGAAATTGACGGGGAACCAAAGCAGATCCAAAGGGGCAGTTTGAAAAGAAATCTTTTTAGGCTGACAAGTGGGGCAGAATTGTTATCGGTATAAATGCGCCAATGCTGGGTGGTAGGAAATGTTTGGATTCCTGCAGATTCCGGAAGGTCCCAGCACAAAAATGTAGGAAAAATGTGTGATTTCCAGCAAAATTGGAGGTTTGAAGGGCATTGTGTGTTCGTAAATGGTGCGGGTGCATGTTAAGCACACCACCCTGGACTCATCCAGATGTTTAGTTTTCAGATGTGTCTAGGTCTTGTGGATTTTTCTACATGGCAGCGTCCCAAAGTCCAAAAAGTGCAGCCCTCACCATTCCAAGTGGGACGATTTTGAGAGGTAGCCAAGCTCTCATGGCCCAAATGTAAAGCCAAAACAATCAAATGTCCTCTTGCTTGCCGTGGGATAACATGTGTGCAGGGGAGAGCTGAAAGACTGTTACCCCCTTCATTTGGTTTGGGGGCATAACCATGCCCATATTGGTTGGTAGCCGCCAGCCCACTATTTGTTTATTTTTTTAAATTCCCTGGCATCTAATAGGCTTTCTGCCCCCCAGGGGAGTGGATCGGGGGTAATTGCCCCATCTGCCCACCGGTGGGCAGAACAACTTTGTCGCCATTTATTAGAGGTGGAGGGGTATGGCCATATCCCCACCCTCTTTTTAAAAAAAAGAAATCTTCCCTGGTGTCCGTGGGGTTTCTGCTCCCCTGGGGGGCAGATGAGCCTTACAAAAATAGGCTGATCTGCTCCCAAGGAGGGCAGAAATGGCCTAAAATAAATTTGCCCCCCACAGGGGAGCGACCCTTGCCTAAGGGGTCACCCCCTTGTGTGAAATTGGTGCAGAAAAAAAAAATCCCTGGAGTCTAGTGGTTTCTACCCCCCTTGGGGGCTGATTGGCCTAAGAAAAATAGGCTGATCTGCCCCAAGGGGGGCAGAAATGACCTAAAAACAATGTGCCCCCCGAGGGGAGCGACCCTTGCCTAAAGGGTTGCTCCCCTTATCAATGTAAACAAATAAAAAAAAATCCCTAGTGTCTAGTGGCTTCTGCCCCCTCTAGGGCAGATCGGCCTAATCAATATAGGCACATCTGCCCCCGAGGGGGGCAGAAAAGGCCTAATAAAAAATTGCCCCCTGGGGAGCGACCCTTGCCTAAGGGGTCGCTCCCCTTATGCCAATTTCATTTAAAAAAATCCCTGATGTCTAGTATAGGCCTAATAAAATTATTGCCCCCTGGGGAGCAACCCTTGTCTAAGGGGTCGCTCCCCTTATGACACAAAACAAAAAGAAACAAAAAAAAAAATCCCTGGTGTCTAGTGGATTCTGCCCCCCTGGGGGCAGATCGGCCTAATCAATATAGGCCGATCTGCCCCCGGGGGGCATAAAAGACCTAATAATTTGCCCCCCTGGGGAGCAGCACTTGCCCAAAGGGCCGCTCCCCTTATGCCCAAACACACAATAAAAAATAAAAAAATCCCTGGTGTCTAGTAGGTTTTTCTGTGGCCCGATCGCATTGCAATCAGGCTGCAGAAATGCTCAGAATGACAGCAAGAGAAAGGAAAAGCCTTTCCTTTCTTTTGATGTCTCTGCCTGCCCTCTCCTCCCGAGCGGAAGAGAAATGCTTAGCATGGGAGGCGACCTCTGATGAGGTCAGCACGTGATCGCGTGCTGATGTCATCAAACGTCACTGGGAGGGATCCGGGGGTGGTCGGGGGTGGAAGGGGAAGCGATTCCCCTTCCATCCCTGATGGGGGAGGGGTGTGGGTGGGCCGGGTGCAGGATGAGCTGGTCTTGTCCTCGGCACACGAGCGCTGTGGCCGAGGGCGAGACCAGCTCATCCAAGGCACCCAAGGGGTTAATGGCATCTTTATAAAAACCGGAACAACAATTATAAACACCCCTCCCACTTGCCCAGTCCATTTGTTGTCCAAGGGGAAGAACACAGATAGGTCCTTGTATTGTCACTGTTGGGTAGGTATGTTGATGGGGACCACACCCGAGCAGACTCCTAGAGTTGCCACAGAGAATGTCGGCAGTCTGGGCGTCACGTCTGTCTGGGGAAATGAATGCTATATATAGATAATGTCACCAGGTCCCACTAGGGCATGGCGGAACCTTTACAATCAAGAGCCTCATCTTTCTTAAATTCATCCAGCAGACTTTTCTTGACTCAGGCCATCTCCATCGGGACCCTCCCACATTTCGGATCTCTCATCAGGATCATAGCCTCCAGGATCCAACGTGTGAGGTCTTTACGGCATTTTTCTAAGCGTGAGCCCCTGGTGCTTTCCCAATGAATAGTTATTTGTCTCTTGGCCAATATCAGCACAAAGTCTATAAATTTGGTAGTCACCTTGGGCCAGATGTATCAAGCGATTTTGTATTCGCAAACGGTGCGAATCGCAAAATTCGGCCGTTTGCGAATGCAAAAATGCCTTTCAGAATGTATGAAAGGCATTCGCAGTGCAATTTTAAGGAATCACTAAAATAGCGATTCCTTAAAATTGCGACCCCATTTAGAGAATCGCAAATTGCGATTCTCTAAATAGGAAATCGCAAATAAGGAATCCTTATTTGCGATTTCTTAAGCACATGTATCAAGCATTTCCTAAATGCAAATTGGGTATTTAGGAAATGCAATTACCACCAACAAAAGTTTGGTGGTAACCATGTGCAAATTTTAAAAATGCATTTTAAATGCATTTCTAAAATTGACATGTAGCGCACACATGCCCCTAAGGCATGTGTGTGCTTCACATGTCCGTAAGAATATTTTTGGGGTGCAGCAGAGGGTGCCTTAAGCCCCCTGCACCCTGGGATTTGCATTTCCTAAATTGCGAATTCCTAACTGGAATTCGCAATTTAGGAAATGCAAAAACATTCACAACAGGCCCAAAGGTGCAAATGGGGTCAGATTCTCTATTTGCGATTCGGTAATAGCATTTGCGAATTTTAAGAAATCGCTATTACCGAATCGCAAAATTCATACATACCATTTTGCATTTCTTAAATAGTGATTTCTTAAAATTCGCTATTTAAGAAATGCAATTTCGTTTTTTGATACATCTGGCCCCTTGTGCTTGGCTGGCCTAGGAAAAATACCCAAAAAGCACACGAAGGCAACAGTGCTATTCTGCGGTCAGTGATATGATTAATGAATGTCATCACATCCATCCAGAAGTCAGTAAGGTGTGGGCAGTCCCATACTATATGTAACAGCTTAGCACCCTCCTCACCACATCTAGGGCACGCACCCTGAGTAGTAGAAAAAAATTGTTTTATTTTGCCTGGAGTGAGAGATGCTCTATGTAGGTAGTAGAAGTTAATTAACTTGAAATGGGTATTCTGTGATACTCGGGGGATATTATTGAGGACCCGTATCCAATCCTTATCTGATATCGGATACTGAAGTCTGTTGCCCAAATGTCTTGCAGATCCTGAAGGGCGGTGAGCAGCTCCTCTACCAGTGTGTCATGAAGGCCTGTAATAGCTTTGTGTTTGCCTGAAGTTGTACATAGAAAATGACATCCCTAGTACATCTTGGATTCAGCATCACCACCTCCCCTGTATGACCACCTCCCTTTTCCTTCCCAATACAGCAGAGAGTCCCAAAAAGTAAGAATTGCCCTACCAGCAAGTTGTACACAAGCTGCAAGTCATCAAGGGACTGCAGTTGCCCACCAACTTATAAGCTGCCCAGTGTCTCAATACCCAAGGCACCCCATCAGACGCGGTCAGGCTCCTGAATGGAAATGGACTGAAATCCAACTGAGGGGTATCACCAGTGAGCAGGGGTTTACTGTTTTAGTTTTCTGTATGTAGTGATGTCGTGGGTCCATTTTAGCTGGTCATTTGGGCACAGTGATAGCTTAGCCTAGGCTTGTGGCCTTTGCCCTTTTACCCAGTTAGCATGTTCTGTTGTTTTTATTAATTTTATTGTCCTAACACCTTAAGTGGTATTGTTTTAATTCTATCAGCTGCTATTCTGCGAAAGCGTCATTATCAGTGCTAGGGATGACATACTTGCATTATGTTCTTTTCCTCAGAATCGCAAGAACAGAATGTGAGGCATACAAAATAATATTTTATTGCACCACCATGGAACACCTTTACTTCCTGGTCCACTCCAACCACAACTCCTCCATCTGCGGCACCCTCGTGTACAACCCCCCAGCCCCGGCCCAGCTTTCATAGACAACGTCGTAGACATCGCTACCCTCCAGGCCCTGGCATCAGTCGACTACCTCCTCCTCGGCAACCTGAATTTCCACCTCGAGGGCCGCACCGACCCAACCGCCACCACTCTACTCGACAACCTTGCCATCCTCAGCCTCAGACAGGTGGTCTCCACACCCACAAACATTGCAGGACACACATCGAGACCATCTCCACACCAGACTGGACCAACCACTGCTGCATACACTTCACAGGTACCACACCCAGCAGCCACTCCTGTTCCTCACAGGAAATGGAACAAAATCACCAATGAGCAACTCACCTCATTGCTTGCCAAATCCCTCCTTCCCCCCTCTGACGACGCCAACACAGCAGCCCGCAATCTCAACGCATGGATCACCGAATGCGCCAAAACTCTAGCCCCTCTCCGGCCGACATCAGCCAAAAGTGTAGCTAAGAAAGTCAGCTGGTTCACCACTGAACTTCAAGAATCAAAGCATAGCCGCAGATATTTAGAGAAAAAATGAAGAAATAGCCAATCCAACGAAGACCTCGCCTCAATCAGAGCCGCAACCGCTGCCCATCTACGATAGCAAGAATGCAAGCAAGGACACACTCCAAGAGCGCATCAACTCCTCTGCACACAACTCTAAGGAACTCTTCTAAGTCATCAAAGAGTTCACAGATCCCCTCTCCGAAGCCACCATCATCCCCCCTTCACAGGACCTCTGTGACAAACTTGCCTCCTTTTTCCACCACAAGATCCAGGGCATCTGCGACAGCTTCCTCCTGGAAAATCCTGGCACCGAAACCTGTGACTGACCCACCCAGATCATCCACAGCTGGTCCACGCTCACCACAGAGGAAACAGTCAACATCATGAACAGCACCCACTCCGGAGCCCCCTCGACCCCTGCCAGCACCACTTATACATCAGAGCCAGCGCATCCATCGCCCTGAGCTCCGTGCATAATCAACTGATCCATCAGCACGGGCACCTTCCCCGAGGATTGGAAACACACCGAAATACACCCTCTCCTGAAGAAACCTTCAGCAGACCCATCAGAACTAAAATATTTCCAGCCCATCTTGCTGCTACCGTACCCCACCAAAGTACTAGCAAAAGCAATCAATACACAACTCCGGAATTTCATCAAGTCCAACAACTACCTGGACAGCTCCCAGTCTGACTTCCGCAGCAATCACAGCACTGAACAGCACTCCTGGCAGCCACCAACGACATCCGATTACTCCTAGACCGCGGCCACACCCCAGCACTCATGCTCCTCAACCTCTCAGCAGCATTAGACATGGTCTCCCCTAGCACTCTGCACACCAGACTCCACGACATAGGAATCCGCGGAAGAGCCCTGGAATGGATGTACTCCTTCCTCTCCAGGAGGACGCAGAGGGTCAGACTCCCGCCCTACACTTCTAGACCCACAGGAGTGAACTGCGGAGTCCCCCAAGGATCCTCATTGAGTCCCACACTGTTCAACGTATACATGGCCCCTCTTGCTGCCATTGTCAGAAGACACAGCATGAACATCGTGTCATATGCCAATGACACATAAATCATAACATAATTTCCCCTCACGAAGACCTGGACACAGCCAACTGGAACTTTCCCTCAGGAATGGACGCCGTCGCCTCCTGGATGAGAGAAAGAGGCCTCAAGCTCAACTTTGAAAAGACGGAGCTCATCATCTTCGGAAACACCACCTCAGCTTGGGACGACTCCTGGTGGCCCACATCCCTCAGCGCGCCCCTGCACCGACCGAGCATGCCTGCAACTTAGGAATCATCCTCAAATCCTCCCTATCCATGACCTGCCAGGTAAACTGTGTTGCCTTCTCCTGCTGGCACACACCAAAAACTTCAGAAGATCTTCAGATGGATCCCAGCAGACTGTCACAGGACAGTCACCCACACCTTAGTCACTAGCAAGCTCGACTACGGCAACGCCCTCTATGCCGGCACCTCAACTAGGAACATCAAAAAAATTCTACTCATCCAGAACGCCGCTGCCATACTCATTTTGGACCTCCCTCATCGAGAACATATCTCCCAACACCTGAGGACTCTCCACTGGCTACTGGTCGAGAAGCGAATCACCTTCAAGGTTCTCACCCACATGTACAAGGCCATACATAACTCAGGACCAACCTACCTGAACCACAGCGTCTCCTTCCACACCCCACCAGATCCCTCCGCTCTGCCCAGATGGCCCTGGCCACCATCCCTTGCATCTGCAAAACCACCGCCGGACGATGATCTTTCACCTACGCTGCAGCAAAGAGCTGGAACAACCTCCCCCTGCACCTCAGACAAAGCCCGTTGCTCACTATCTTCAGGAAGAACCTCAAGATGCGGCACTTCGGATGAGGCCCCTCCCCCCCAGCGTCTTGAGACCCTCATGGGTGAGTAGCCGTGCTCTACAAATATTGATTGATTGACTGATGTATTGCCAGCCCCAAGCCTGAGTAATTAGTCAGTGCTTAGGTACATACCCGCGTCAGGCTTCTGTGCATGAACATAAACATGTCCCATATAAAAACATCTTGTAGGACAAAGGGCATCAGAAAGGGTTCCAGCCAGAATGTCCATCCATGCTGCATGCTGGTTTTCCATTGACTTCAGCCTTTGTGTCTCTCCACCGATCCTGATCGGGAGACTGGCAGCCTGACCATGTACCAGGGTAACGGGGTGGGGTGTGCTTTTCATGGACACTGTACGGACAGATTTGGCTTACATTGCCATGCTCTCACTTTGGGGCTAGAGATTAGGCTTCAGGTAGGAATTGTATATTCATGTTATGACAATATGTTGGGTTTGTTTATATTCATATCTCTAATTTTCACAATCCTGATTTTGTTATTCCTCATTATCCTATTCATTGCAGCTTATGAATTTTATGATAGATTGCAGTCTTTTCAATAAATGTATTGAAAACTGTCCTGCCTCTTCTTCCTTGCCTATGTGTGTGTAAGAAACTTGTATCTGGAGACAAAAGGGTGAGGCTTGTTTCCACCACGATTTCCCTGAGGGGTTTTCAGAGTCCATGTAAGGCTGCCACAAATCACATTTACCGGTTGGGATTTGGTGAGGTACTGGTAGTGAGCCAGGAGTGTTGGGCCAACAGCTGCCAACTGGTGTGGGAGTGACTCAGTCACCTACAACGCAGAGGTGCTGCTGCCCAAAATCCAGCTGTCTCGTCAGAGAACAAGAGTCCTTATGACAGTGTATCCAGCAGTGTTTAGCCACAAACTGTAAGCTCCCAGGCTCAGCTCTAAGCTTCTTGGGTTTCAGGATCAGCTGGGACAGCTGTTAGGGGAATGGCATGCCTGTCCCCACCTCACTCCCTCCCCTAGTTCTGGCTGCTATCCAGCGTGTCATCTGAGCCGCTAAAAATTTGATTAAAAACTTCTGCCCGCTAGACCTTCATCGAGGTCAGGGTGCTGGAGTTTTGCGAGTGCCACTTGACACCGGTCCCTGTTCCAAATCAGATCAATTAACAGTGTTTTCAGTTCCCTAAATTAATTCTGGATATGTCTATGGGGAGAATAGCACAGTAATATAACAGCGTAGGTAAAGCCACCATCTTGGCAACCTCAACCCTACCCATCACTGATAGGGAGAGCATCTTCCAGAACCCCAGCTCGGAGTGCTGTGATCTCTCTCCCAACATTACCCTCCAGGATATCAAGATTGTTTCTATAGAGTTGGACCCTGAGAGCGAAACAAGGTCTGGTTCCATCTGGGCCCCCCAGGGTCCATGGTATACTCTCCCATGGGATATAAATAGAAAAGCAGGTCTTTTGCCAATTCACGTGCAGTCCTGACAGAGCTCCAAAATCGTCCTGGAGTTGGGAAGCTAGGTCAAAGTCAGTTTGTTTATCATTGAGAAATACTAGCATGTCATCTGAATACAATGCAATGTGATGTGTCTCCCTCAGGACATTAAGGCCAGCAGAGTGTGTGCCCTACCGAGCCCTGCATGTTAGAGTTTCCACTGCAATAGCAAAGAGCAGTGGGGTCAAAGGGCATCCTGGTCTTGTGCCCCGCTCTGCACAGTAAGCATCAGAAATCACCCCACCAACCCTCACTCTTGCTATGGGGGAGGCATTTAACAGTTTGTACCAGTCAATGAATCCCCTTCCCAGGCCTACCTTCTCCATCACACAGTAGAGATACTCCCAGTCTATACTGTAATAGGGTTTCTCTATGTCTGCAGACCTCACTACCACCTCAGGATTTAGTTGTGGAGCTGCCAACAAGAGTATTGTGACTCTCCGGATGTTTAGGGACATATTTCACTCTGGTATGAAGCCTGTCTGATCTGCATGGATAATGGATTGCATATAGGGCAGGAGCTGTGTGGCCAAGATTCTGGCTAAGAATTTGCAATCAACATTTAGCATCAACAGGGGTCTTTGATCAGGAAAACGATCAACGTGCCCCTCATAGTTGGTGGCAGGGAATGAGTGTCTCTTCCATTTCGTACAGCTCAAGTAGTCGGGGGTTAATCATCCACTGTATGTCGCATAGAACTCCATGGGGAGTCCCTCAGACCCTGGTACTTTACCACGGCCCATGGCAGAAATAGTGGCTGTTATTTATTCGCTAGTTGCATCTGCCCCCAGCTTCCATGCAGCATCCTGGGGAAGGGAAAGCATGGGGAACTGCGCAAGGTATGACAGCGTGGCCGTGGATGCTTGCCTGTCATGTGGGACATATAAGGTAGTGTAGTATTTCCTAAACAACTTGTTGATTTCAAGCAGCTTGTATACCCTACCAGCTTGATCATCTTCTAGTCCTAGTATTAGGGACACCCTCTTCAACGGATTTGGCAGTCAGGCCAACAGAGTCCCCTATGTATCCCATTCCGCATGTGCTTTGGCCATGTATTGCCTATAATCAAAACAGATGAGTCTTTCCACTAGTTCTGCCAGTTTTTCTTGTTCTTCTAAGAGCAGCGGGTGCACAGTAAGGTCATCATGCCTGTCCTGTTCCAATTGCGTAGGATTGCGTTCTTGTGCTAGAACCTCATTTATGAGAGTTTTGCCGACCCCACGCTCATTTGCTATGCACTGACCTCTGATCACTACCTTAGAGGCTTCACATTACGTCACAACAGAAAAAGTAGTTTGTGCATTCTCAGTGTAATATTGATGGATTCCCTCCCCTATAGCGTGATGAAAAGTCGGGTCTTCTAAGTTTTCACTTTTGAGTCACCACATCGGGAAGCTAGATGGGGTCTGCATCCAAGTCAACATCAGGAGCAGTGGCTTATGGTCAGATATGGTTCTATCCAAATACCAGGAATGAGGCACTAACGTATGTACTACTACTGACAGTGCACACAGGAAGGTATCTCATGGTACATCATGGTACATTTAGGTCATGTAATGAGGAACGAAAGGAGTTGTCCCTCAAATCCTATTGAGCCAGTCTTTATGTGTCTAATACACCCCCATGAGTTTGCCAGGCTTATAATCTATCCGCTAAACGCATCACAGGAGAGTCACTCTGTGGGGGATGCGAGCGATTTAGTAAGTAATAAGTGATACAATTAAAGTTGCAGCCAAGGATAATAGGGTGTGGCATGAATGGTATCAATAAAGGGGAAAAATCAAGCTTGGTCATTGTTGGGTGCACACAAATGAATGAGTGTGATATATTTGCTCCCCAGTGACCTGCTAATTACGACACATCAGGCGTCTCCATCAGCCTTCACATCTAAGGCCTGGAAGGGCACACCTGGTCTAATCCATGTAGGAACCCCTCTGGCAAAGGCAGAATATGTTGTGAAGGAAATCTGCCCTCGCCATCTTCTATGAAGGTCAGCACCTTCGGTTTCTGAAGCAGAGCAAAATGGGCTCCCCTCCATTTAAGGTATGCCTGGACCTTGAATCTCTTTGCCATAGTGTTGAGCTCCCGAACATTCAACATTGTTAGCTTATATACTGTGCAAATTCCAAGCCATTTGAGTCATACGACTAGATCATGAAAGGTTAAGTGTGGCATCAGAAGCCCTCAAGTAAGCCCCCTCCAGGAAGAGAGTATTGTAATATAAAAGGGAAACATGTTCCTGGCCCACGACAAGTACTTCCCCCCTTCACCCCAGGATAGAGAGGCAACGACCCCCCCATCCAAACTAAATAGAACAACAAACAATTATATCAGGAACTCCGGCTGAGTGTAGGCCCATTTTGCATAAAGGATCCCTGGGGTCCCAGCATGCCAATCCGACATTTGAACAACAGCAATGTACCTCATGTGTGGAATCCACACCCTAACAGTCCCTTCAACATGTAGCAACAACTGGTAGAAACAGTATACCCCTCTTGTCTCAAGGTCTTAATGCCGCAGTGGATGAACCTCATTCAGGTGGTCTTATCAGAGTTCATCTACTGATCCTGGTGTGGTCTGTGGCATCTAAGCTCCTGAGGATGTATGCAATGTCGATTTTGGGCCCAGGTCCCCATCCATCCCCTCATTGAACCCCTCACTACTGACCCAGGAAGATGATCCAATGTTTGCTACAGCCTCCACCACCCTCTTTCAATCCCACTTGGTCTTATCCTTCATGGGTAAATTTCTCCACAATGACCTGTGTCAGGTAGTACAGGGTGAATGACGCGGCCTCCATGAGGAGGACCTTGGGCCGCCCCGCCACCCAGCAATGCATCCCTCCAGTCCTACATTTCCTGTGGCTAGGTGAAAAACTTGGTGCAGTTATCAGTAAAGAATTTCAACTTCACAGGAAATAGCACTGCATACTTGATCTCTAGCTGGTGGGGTGTTTTTTAGCATCCATTAAAGGGGCCGTTTGCTTCTGGACTGCTGTAGAGAAGACTGAGAATATCATCAGTTTATGAATATTAATCATAAGTGCCTCTTTGTTGCAAGCCTCCTTCAGAATGTGGTCTATATCTCGGAAATACAGCAATCTTGCCATCACTGGAAGTGGTGTAGTACCAGGCAGAGGGGAAGTATCGCTGGCGCTGTCAGAGTCACCAGATCCTCGGGATCTGTGCACGTTCCCAACACGTCCACAACTGAAGAGCTCCAAGACTCTGATAGATAAATCACAGAGACTGAGAGAGTTCAAGAGGGGAAGAGGGGATTAGGAAGGGAACAGCTGGGAAGGAGACCTGTAGTAAGAAAAAAGGTTAGACCACACAATATGAAAATTATATCTCCTGAAATCAATACTAGACTATGATTCTAAGCCTAGTCACTCTGAAAACATGAACAATCTAAGAGTTAAGTTTAAAATGACTAAGTTTTCAGATGGCCGGATACCTGTAGGGGAAGCAAGATGAATTAAATGAAAACTTTCTTATTCAAGTACTTTCCTTTACATGAGAATCAGAAAAACATTCTGACTAAATTTTAAACCAGTCATATAAATCCTGTTTTGAGAATGTATACTAGGACCATACAATATTGCATCTAGAAACTCTGGCCTTCTGTGTACTCTTAAAATGTTTCAACACAAATTGCGCATATTGCATATATATATATATATATATATATATATATATATAGTAAACACCATAAAAGGATTGTGCACCATGAATAACACAATATGGATTCAGGAAACAAATCACATAGCTTGTCAACTCGAATATTACATAATAAATATCTTAGAATAGTGGCATAAAATAAACAACATGAAAAAAACTTGAGGAGAGAATCGTGCGTCTTGCCGATTCGAGTGTTACCATGTAAAATACCAGGAAATGGTAGCACGCAATGAATATCAAAGTCAAATCATCATTAATCGAATCGCACGTCTTGCCGATTCGTAAAACACGATGTAAATGTCAAGAAATAACAGCTCACAATAAATAACAAGATCAAAGTACAATGAAACGAATTGCGCTTCTTTTGCTGATTCTTAAGCCAACATGTGAATGTCAAGAAATGGTAGCGTGCAATGAACAACAAAGTTAAATCCTCATGAAACGAGTTGCGCGTCTTGCCAATTCGTAAAACATCACGTAAATGTCAAGAAATAGTAGCGCGCAATGGACAACAATGTTTAAACACCATAAAACGAATCGCGCGTCTTGCCGATTCTTAAGCCACCATGCCAATGTCAAGAAATGGTAGCACGCAATGAATAACAAAGTAAAACATTTATGAAACAAATCGCGCGTCTTGTCTATTTGTAAACTACCATATAAATGTCAAGAAATGGTAGCACGCAAGTAATCTGTTACTCATTTAGGAATTAAATCAAGAATTTGAAAATTCTCAATTACGGTGTCGGGACAGTCCAACCACCGTCTTACCGCCTGGAACAATGATCAATAATGAAGGATGAAGGGCAGAAGACTGGAAGATCCAAATAGGCCGCCAGGACAGGAGCTCAGGAAGAAGCTGCTGCTCTGCACCGGGACCTCTGAATAGTGAGCACTGGGAGTTGGGCTGGCTCTCTTTTATAGAGTCTTGGCCCAGCCCAGAACCACGCCCAGGTATGTTGCAGGGAAAGTCTCTGGAAGGCCCTGGAAAGGGGCCACACCCTAACACACTCTGAAAACCTGCAGCAATACATTGCAAAGGAACAGTATTTGTAAGCATATTAAAAATACGTTTCCAGGATGGAACTCTGCAATGCAAAAGGTTAAACCACAACATATCAGCCCAATGCATAAATTACTTTGTTTTGCAAGTGCTGGGTTTTTGCATTTTTGTCGCCAATAGAGCGCGTACTGCTCTGGTGTTGACAGGCGCCCTGTATGCACTTTCCAATTGGAAGAAAAAGGACAGGCCCTGAGGTGCAACTGTGTCTTTCAGCGAGGTCTCCAGGAAGGTAACCATAACCTTCCCTTCGCTCAGCTCAGGCAACCCACACACTTGCATGTCATTCCTGTGTGCCCTACCTTCTGTGTCTTCCATTCTGTATGCTAGGATTCAAAGTCTCTCCATAACATCAGTCATGCAGTCCTTGAGGGACCCTACCACATCTGTGTCTCCCCAGCATTACTTTCTGTGTTGGTTAGTCTCTCTTATAAATTGCGCTGGTCATTGTAGAGTATACCCAAGTCTGCCATCACAGTACGCTGTATCTGTTAACAAGGTGTCTAAACTTACATGTAGGTCATGTAATAAGGACTGAAAGTAGAAGTCCCTGTAATCCTGTTGAGCCAGTCTCCATGTGTCCAGTAGCCCTCATGAGTTTACTACGTTCGGAATCCTTTTGCTAAGCGCATCACAGGAGGATCCCTCAGCTGGGGATGCGAGTGATTTAGTAAGGGATCAGTGATAAAATTAAAGTTACAGCCAAGAAAAATAGGGTGTGGAATGAGCAGTATCAGTACAAGGAATACTTTGACAAAGAATCAAGTTTAGTCAGTGTTGGGTGCACACAAACAAACAAGTGTGATATTCTTGCCCCTCAGTCACCTTCTAATTACCACACATTGGCCGTTTCCATCAGCCTTCCCATCTAAAGCCTAGAAGGGCACACCTAATCTCACCCATATAAGAACCCCTCTGGCAAAGGCGGCATATGTTGTGTAGTGCATTTGCCCTCACCATCTTCTGTGAAGGGCAGCACCTTCTAGTGAAATCAGATGGGTTTCCTGCAGCAGAGCAATATGGACTCTCCTCCGTTTTAGGTATGTCTGAACCTTGTATCTCTTTTCCATAGTGTTGAGCCCCCGGACATTCCACCTTATTAGCTTATATCCCTTGCCATGTCCAGCCATTTCAGTCATACAAATAGATCATGAAAGGTCAGGTGTGGCATCAGAAGCCCTCAAGTGAGCCCCCTTCAGGAAGACAGCATTGTAATATAAAAAGGCAACATGTTCCTGGACCACAGCAAGCTCTTCCCACTCTCCAGCCCAGGATAGAGAGGCAATGAAACCCCCCTATCCAAACTATATAGAACAACCAACAATTACATGAGGAACTCCAGTTGGGCATAGGCCGATTCTGCGGAGAGAAGCCCTGGGGTCCAAGCATGCTAATCCGACATTTGAACAACAGCAATTTACCTCAAGTGTGGGATCCACACCCCAACAGTGCCTTCAACATGTAGCGGCAACTGACAGCAGCAGTATACCCCTCTTACCCCAAGGCCTTAATGCTGCAGTGGATGAACATCACTAGGGTGGTATAAGCACAGGTCATCCACTGATCCTGGTGTGACATGTGGCATCTCAGCTCCTGAGGACGTATGCAGTGATGAATCCGAGCTCAGTTCCAAATCCGTCCCCTCTGCTGTACCTTCACTCCTCACCCAGGGAGACGGTGCACAGGATGATCCAATGTGGGCTGCACCCTCAACCACCCTCCTTCGCTCCCACTTGGTCTGCTCCTTCATGGGAAAATTTCTCCACACAGACTTGTATCTGGTGGTAGAGGGTGAATGGTGCTGCCTCCATGAGGAGGGCGGTGGACCCCCCGCCACCCAGCAACAAATCCATCCAGTCCCACACTTCCTGTGGCTCGGTGAAACATTTGACGCAGGCATCAGTGAAGATTTTCAACTTCACAGGAAATAACATGGCATACTTGATCCCTAGCTGGTGGAAGTGTGTTTTCTGGCATCCATTAAAGAGGCCTTGTACTTCTGGACCACCATAGAAGCGCAGGAATATAATCACTTTATGAATATTAGCAATACATAGCTCTTTGTTGCGAGCTTCCTTCAGAATTTGGTCTATGTCTTGGAAATACAGCAATCTTGCCATCACATTATGTGGTAGAGCCCCAGGGGTGGAGAGGGCTACACTGGCACCCTGTGGGGCCTTTCCAGTGCAAAGAAAGGGGATAGGCCCTCAGGTGCAACAGTCTCTTTCAGCCAGGTCTCCAGGAAGATAGCCACATCCTTCCCCTCACTCTGCTCAGGCAGCCCGACTACTTGTAGGCCATTCCTGTGTGCCCTACCTTCTGCGTCTTCTGCTCTGTATGCTAGGATTCAAAGTCTCTCCATCACATCAGTCATGGGGTATCGTTTCTCCAGCCGCGTTGCGTCGATCTTCCAGCTGCGATGCAGGTGGAGTGTTGATTTGAGCACGCCGTTTGTCAGCCACGTCACGGAAGGTGTGTCGAAAATTTCCCCGCACAGCGGGATTTTGCATGGATTTTCGGTCTTAGTCTGCCAGCTTCACCTTTCAAGGATCCAGGAACTGGACAGGGAACCACTTGGCAGGGTAGGAGTCTCAGCAGAGAGTCCAGGTGCTGGCAGGGAAAGTCTTGTCTTTGATGGTCCTGAGCCTTCAACAACAGGAGGCAAGCTCATTTCAAGCCCTTGGAGATTCTTCACAAGCAGGAATGCAGGAATGCACATCAAAGTCCAGTCTTTGTCCCCTTTCACAGGCAGAAGCAGCAACTGCAGGATAGCTCCACAAAGCACAGGCAGGGCAGCACTTCTCCTCAGCTCTTCAGCTCCTCTCCTTGGCAGAGGTTCCTCTTGATTCCAGAAGTAATTTAATTTTCTGGGGTTTTGGGTTCTCTTCTAATACCCCGTTCTGCCTTTGAAGTAGGCCTACTTCAAAGGAAAGTCTCTATTGTTAGTGAGATCCTGCCTTGCCCTGGTCAGGCCCCAGACACACACCAGGGGGTTGGAAACTGCATTGTGTGAGGGCAGGCACAGCCCTTTCAAGTGTGAATGACAACTCCTCCCCTCCCTTCCAGCACAGATGGCTCATCAGGATATACAGGCTACACCCCACGTCCCTTTGTGTCACTTTCTAAGGAGAGGTGCAAACAGCCCAACTGTCAAACTAACCCAAACAGAAAGAGTCATAGAATGATTTAAGCAAGAAAATGCCTACTTTCTAAAAGTGGCATTTTCAAACACACAATCTCAAATCCAACGTTTCTAAAAGATGCATTTTCTAATTATGATTTCAGAGACCCCAAACTCCATATTGCCTATCTGCCCCCAAAGGGAATCTATGCTTTAATCATATTTAAAGCAGCCCCCATGTTAACCTATGAGAGAGATAGGCCTTGCAACAGTGAAAACCGAATCTGGCAGTATTTCATAGTCAGGACATATAAAACACATTAGTATATGTCCTACCTTCAACATACACTGCACCCTGCCCATGAGGCTACCTAGGGCCTACCTTAGGCATGTCTTACATGTACGAAAAGGGAAGGTTTTAGGCCTGGCAAGTGGGTATACTTGTCAAGTCAAATTGGCAGTTAAAACTGCACTCACAGACACTGCAGTGGCAGTCTGAGCCATGTTTACAGAGCTACTAATATGGGTGGCACAACCAGTGCTGCAGGCCCACTAGTAGCATTTGATTTACAGGCCCTGGGCCTGTTCAGTGCGATGTACTAGGGGATTACTAGTAAATCAAATATGCCAATCATGGAAAGTCAATTACACTTACATTTTACATAGGAGCACTTGCACTTTAGCACTGGATAGCAGTGGTAAAGTGCCCAGAGTAACAAAAACAGCAAAAACAGAGTCCAGCACACATCAACAAACTGAGAAACAGAGGCAAAAAGTTAGGGGAGACCACACCAAGGATGCCAAGTCTAACAGAGAGGATATCCATTTTGTGTTCCAATGCACTCTTATTGATAGTGAAGAGGATGTAGTGCAATGTGGTTCCAGAGGGGGGTAGTAGGAACACCAGTGATCCCCCCTCCTCCAAGTTGCTGACAGTGTGGTGCTGCACCCCCTCTGATCCTCGAAGCTGCGTGTGTCTCCCCATAGTCACCAGGGGTTAGGAGTGCCAGGCAAGAAGGGATGCCCCGGCGATTCACAGGTCACTCCCCCAGTGCGCTCTACACAATGTTGAAGCTCCAGGTCCCCCATACAATGGTAAAGAGGGGGGTAGTGCGCCACCATTCCCAGGATCATCGCTAAGTCCACAGTGGGGCAGAACCGGCTCCCAGTTTGATGCAAGTGGGCCCCTCAGGATGCCCTGCACTCTCTCTGATGTTCAGCAGGCCAGTTCCTGGAGGGAGGGGATTTCATGCCCCCAAGGGAGCCCAATGCACTGTTGTAGGAAGCTGGCTTTCTATATGGTGCACTAAAAAGAAGTACTCCATGCAGAGTCCAGTGGCTCCCCAATTGGTTTGCACAGGCAAAAGTAGATAGGGCTAATGCTCTATTTTGTGGTAGTGTAGGCGAGCAGTAAGGCTTAAGTCAACACCAGAATATTATGCGCTCTATTGGCGACTAGAATGCAAAAACCCAGCACTCTCAAAACATTATAACGTATGCATTTTGCTGATAAGTTGTAGTTTAACCTTTTGCATTGCAGAATTCAATCCTGAAGACTGATTTTTAATACGCTTACAAATACTGTTCCTTTGCAATGTATTGTTGCAGGTTTTCAAAGTGTGTTAGGGTGTGGTCCTTTTCCAGGGTCTTCCAGAGACTTCCCTGTAGCATGCCTGGGCGTGGTTGAGGGCTTGGCCAAGACTCTATAAAAGGAGAGCCAGCCCAACTCCCAGTGCTCACTATTCAGAGGTCCCGGTGCAGAACAGCAGCTATTTCCAGAGTTCCTGTCCCGGTGGCCTATTTGATTTTCCAGTCTTCTGCTTTTCATGCTTCATTGGTGAATCTTGTTCTTGGGCGGTAAGACGGTAGTTGGGTTTATTCCTAACACTGTTTATTTTCAGAACTCTCGTATTCTAGGGTCTAATTGTTTATTTGATTAACATCTCACTTTGAACGCATTGAAAATGTGCATTTGAGTGTTTACTTGCTTGGAGGTTTATGAATCGGCAAGACGCGCGATTCGTTTTATAAAAATGTAGAACTTGTATTTCATTGCGCGCTATCATTTTTTAACTTGTACATGGATGTTTACGAATCGGCAAGACGCGCGATTCGTTTTATGAAGCTTTAAAGCTTGTGTTTCATTACGCACTACCGTCTATTGACATTTACACTAAGGCTACGAATCGGCAAGACGTGCGATTCGATTAAAGATAATTTTAAAGCTTGTTATTATAGCGCGCAACCATTTCTTGACATTTACATGAAAGCTTACGAATCGGAAAGACAAACGATTCGTTTCATGATGATTTAAACCTTGTTATTTATTACGCGCTACCATTTCTTGACATTTTTGCATGGTGACATTTAAATCAATAAGACGCGCGATTTTCTCATTGAGCCTATTTCATATTTTTTATTGTATGCTACCATTCTAGGATATTTGTTTGGTAGTATTCGAGTTGGCAAGTGTGTGATTTATGTCCTGAATTCATATCATGCTAATCATTGAAGTATAATTCTTCCATAGTGTTTATTTTATATATAAATATATAATATATATATCTGCAAAGTGTGTAATCTGTGTTTGATACATTTCTAGAAAATACAAAAAAACAGGCCAAAGTTTCTGAATGTAATGTTTTATGCTTCTATTATGCATTCATAAAATAAGGTTTTATACGACTGATTTAAAATTTTGTCAGAATATTGTTTCTGATTCTCATGTAAAGGAAAATGCTTGAATAAGAAAGTTTTCATTTAATTAATCTTGATTCCAGTACAGGTATCTGGCTATCTTGAAACCTAGTCATTTTAAAACTTCATTCTTAGACTATTCACGTTTTCAGAATGACTATGCTTAAAATCATAGTCTAATATTGCTTTCAGGAGATACATAATTTTCATATTGTGTGTTCTAACCTTTTTTCTTACTATAGGTCTCCTTCCCAGCTGTTCCCTTCCTAAATCCCCTCTTCCCCTCTTGAACTCTCTTAGTCTCTGTGATTTATCTATCAGAGTCTTGGAGGTGTTCAGTGGTGGACTTGTTGGGAACGTGCGCAGACCCTGAGGATCTGGTGACTCTGACAGCTTACCAGAGGGTAGTATTAAGCATTTCTTATACTCACAGAGGCAATAAGTGAGACACACACTCAAAGAATAAATCTGAGTCCAAGTTTCTATATATATATATATATATATTAAACCCAAGAACTTTGTTATAAGGTAAGTACGGTTTCAAGCATAAACTCTTTTCACTTGCAAAAATCAAAAGTGCAATTTCAAAGTTCTTCAATGTTAACCTAAGGAAGGAAAACACATTCATCAAACAAGAATTTTACGATGACTCATAGGACCAATCTTGTAGACTTAAGGTGAGTACTGAGTAAGGGTCAGGACCACACCAACAGGTCACTCTGGGTAGCATGGGAGCATCCGGGTGCAGAGGTGGAGTACAGCGTCAGGTGACCTAAGTGTTTCAATGGGGATTGGTCTCCCTGGATTTAGGCTGCAGGCTCTGCCAGGGGGTGCAGTCAGGGATTACAAACAGGTAAGTTGCAAACATGGGGTGCTCAGGGACGTAAGTGCATCTTTGGGCCTCTTCTCTAGGGGTGACGGATGAAGGGGTGTTCTTTGGTGTCGGGTTTCCTTGTCCAGGAGCACTCGCGCTTTGGGAGGTCCTGAGGGCTGAGGCTGCAGACGCTGTCGTGGAGTCCAGACAGGGTGTACTTGAGCTCAGGAGAGCTGGGGGATGTTGTTGACCCCAGAGGTTCATTTCAACTCGGGCAAGAGGCTTTGGGTGTAGTGGTTGTTTGAGGCGTTGGGCTTCTCTCACCATAGAAGCCATGGGAGAGAGGGCCTGCGGGCAGAGGCTGCAGGTGACTTCAGGGAGTCCAGGAAGGGTGAACCCACAATGGACTCTGACTCTGGACAGCTGGGCAACCTTGTTGTCACCGGAGGTCCACTCCCACTCAGGTAGGTGACAGCAGGTGCAGTAGTGACTTCAGGCATCGGGTCTTTGTGGTTCTGGAGGCTGCAGAGTTCTTTCTTTAGAGTTGGATGGGGAGTAGGTCCGCTGCTCACGGGTGACTTGAGTCTTTTTCAAAGGCCGGCTGTCCTCCCAGATTTTTGGAAGTTTAGCTGCAGGACAAACCATCTTTTGGTGTAGAGACTGCCGAGTGTTGCAGATAGGCCTGTGGGGTTGGTACCAGTCCAGCTGCTTCTCTTCTCTTCTGTGGGTGTGACTGTTCTTTGTCCTTGGTCTTCTTAAGTCATCAGGATCTGAGTTCTGGGTTTCAGGGGTGACACCTAAATACTCAATTTAGGGGCATTACCGGGAGTGCCAGGTGCAGCCACCTTTAGGATGACTACACCCTTTCTGTGACCACTTCCGTTGGGAACCGGTAATAACCCTGACCCTAGTGGTCTAAATCCTTCCAAACCAAGATGGAGGAATTTTAAAAGTGGTGTCCACTTCTTAGGGGTGGGAGTGGCATAAAGTGGGCACACCTCCTAATCTGACTAATTTTCCCACCTGTCTTACCACCAAAAGTGGGGTCAAGACAGAGGTTTGGTCATCTCTGCCATTTGGAGAGACCTGGGTCGCATTACAAAGGTGTTTATGTCTTTGTAGCTTCCCGTCCTGGAATATACATCCTGCCAGGAGGAGGTGTCAACACCCCCCGCCCAGTGCAGTCTTTTGTCTCTAGACCCCAAAAGTGCTGCCTCTCACTTTAGGGGGTCAGAAATGTAATAAGGTGGGTGAACTGGTCAGCACCAGTCAGTTAACACACTAGTAGCTGGTAGGTTTTCCGGGGGCATCTCTAAGGTGCCCTCTGGGTGCACGTATTAGTAAATTCAACACTGGCATCAGTGTGTTCAACTATATGATACCAAACATCCCTATCTTCAGTGAAGCCATCATGTAGCTGGGGAACTCGTAGTGACCAGTGCCCAGCACATATATTTAAAATGGCTTCTCTGGTCACTTACTATGTCTGAGAATTGACAAAGACATAGCAAGGGCATATCTGCTTGTGCAGATATGCCCTCACATGTAATATAAAGCACCCTGCCTTTGTGTTGTAAGGCCTGCTAGATGGGTGACTTACATATATTATATGCAGTGTTAGGGAATATGGCACACAGGCTGTGTGAAATGTTGTGTTTTCACTTTTGTCTGCACTAAGACATGCAGCCTGCAATGGCAGCCTTTCATGTGCTTGGTGAGGGATCCCTCAGGGTAGCACAATTCGTGCTTCAGCCCTTAGGGACCCTTTTTAGTACCCCAGACTGTAGGTACCATGGGTATCATTTGCTAGGGATTTACAGAAGGTGCTAAAGGTTTAGCCAGCTGGGGAAATTACTGTGCTGATTTCGGGGAAAGAGATCTGGCACTGGGGACCTGGTTAGCAGCAACTCAGTGCACTGTCAGTCAAAATTACATCAGATACCAGGCAAAAAGTGGGGGCTAACCATGCCAAAAGTGTGCTTTCCTACAGCTATGCCCATCCCTACAGCAGTGCTGCAACAGGGGTGTCTGCAGTCATCTCCTCAGCTGGAGCCCCCACGAGGGTCAGTACATGCAAGTCCTCAATACTCCAGACCTTGGGCACCCACTGCACTTCAAGCAGGTAGCTATGGCAGCTCCCCTACATCAGGATATGGTCAGAGTGGCACTGCATAGCCATGCCCACAGTCACTGCCGCATCAAGTAATCTCTCCAGGTGCTGGGGGGTCAGAGCAGGGTAGGCAACAGGGGCAAAGCCCTGAGTACATCACGGCCTCCGCAGGCCGCAAAGAGCGAGTCCAGCTGCACTCCAGAGGCACAACGAGGAGTCCAGCAAGGTGTCCTCACCTCAATGGGAGTGATCCAAGGCAGCACCCCAGGGCCGCTTGCGCAGCGCCACTGTGCTCCTCAATTGTGTCCTGCGCCGGGTGTCAGGGAGGGTGGTGGGAACCAGTGGCAACCCATGGGCACTTCGTTTTCCTTTCAGGCGGCGAGGGAAGACCCTGAAACACTCCAGTGGCTCTCTAGGCTTCCCTCTCTGTGCACTGCAATGTAGGCTGCTATCTTGAATTTCCCCAGCTCGGGCCCAGGTCCACCAACAGCTCTGGCTGTGTCATCACTAGAGCAAACAGCCGGCCCACCCACGCGAGCAAATAGTGGTGAAGGTTGCTCTGCCAAGGTTGTGGTTGATAGGGCTGAGTATTCGGCAGGATGGCGCTGGATGGTCGTGGGACACCCAGAAGCTCGCAGACCATGCTGCTCACTCCATCAGCGCCAGGACATGCTCCACCGTCAGGGTAGGCACTCTTGTATTGAAATCTAGCTTCAATACCTGTCCTGCAAACACCCAAAAACTCGCTCCCACACCAGAGCATGTGTTCTCACAGTCAAGGTATAAAAACAGGCAGAAAGGAGGATACTCCTTCTGTCATTTATCTTTGACCTATTACAATTGCAAAGAGAAGAATATAAGAAAAACTCTTCAGCCTTGAAGTCTTCGCATCTGAAAACACCGTTCATTCTTCGTAAAATGTCCAGAAATACAGACATAATCCAGATTCAGCTGAGGGAAACTGAATCGCGTTCATCGAGCTTGTTGGAACCTGTTAGCTCTACCCAAAGTCAAAGTCGGCTAGCATGAAGTCAGGATTAAGAGCATGGCTTTAAAGATAGAGCATATAGGGCCAGATGTATCATTATTCACAATAGTGGTTACCTAATTGCGATTTTTAGCGAATCGCAATTAAGTAATCACTATTGGAATGTATGAAACTCCAGGAGTTTCATACTGCAATTCCCAAGGGCTCGCAAATGGCCCTACCTCATCAATATTCATGAGAAAGGTCGCAATTTGCGAGCCATTGCGAATGGCTACAATCATAGGGATGGTGGCCTGCTGTGCTCAGCAGTCCACCATGTCTGTGATTGCTTTTCAATAAAGCAATCTTTTTTTTTTAATGCAAAAAATGAAAAATGAAAAGTTTTCTTTTAATTATTTAACGTTTTTCCATGCATTCACAAAGGGGTCCCTTGGGGACCCCTTCCCCTTTGCAAATGGTTAACCACCTACTTGAAGTAGGTGGTAACTGCAATTGTTTTGCAACTGCATTCACGATCACAAAACAATCAGACATACCTCTGCGATTCGGTATTAGGAAGGGACGCCCTTGACACGCCCCTTCCTAATACCGAATCGGTATGTAGTCGCAAATCCAATTTGCAATTCGGTAACAAGTTACCGAATTGCAAATTGGATTTGATACATACCAAAATGCATTTTTGCGATCGCAAAAATGTTTGATACAACTGGCCCATAGAGAATCATATGCAGCACAATAACCTTTGAGTGCTTGCAATTCCGGAGGAGCCGAGTGGGTGATGCTAAAGCGTACATAGTGCATCTGTTATGCAGTCATTCCCTCAGCTCAAGGACTTGGATAAAGATTGTCAGTTTCAAAGAGCACACAAATTCTCCGCACACTGAGCAAAGGTAGAGCAGAACAATATCTGTGCGCAATTCTTATCTATGTTGGGAACTACATCTTTTGACAGCGTATCTTTCAACTGGCACTCCCACGTAACCCCAATAAAACATGCTGGGTAGAGTTTTTTGTACGTTTGGACTTTTGTCTCAAGACCGTAGAACGCCAGTGGTGGCCATCTTTGTAGAAGTACAATCTCTCAAGAAAAATGGAGCCACAGTCTCGCTGCTCAAACCTGCAAATCTGAGGATCAACTATAAGGGCCATATTTCTTTCTGTCAGGATCCTGTCAAGACATAAGATCTTCTAAGTCAATGGAAAGAACATGAGACAACTATTTAAGTGTTGGTACTATTGACTAGCGTCTGACTGGCAATTGATCATTAGTCAGCTTTTCTTTTTCTTTCTCTCTGTCGCTCTTTCACTCTTGATTTTATTTCTATCATCCCTTGTTTTTCTCTATCCTTTTCTTCCTGTCTCCCCTCTTTCCTCTGCCCCCTCCCCCTGGCGAAGCACCTTTCCCACCTCCCCAGCTGAAAGCTCTCCCCGCCCGCTCACATTCTTAATGGCAGCCGCAGCGCTGTGAGAGGGCAACTGCACTGACCTCCTGGTCAGCATCTGCTGCCCTACCTGGCTCCTCTGGCTGCTGTTGCCTCTGCCTTTGCTGGAACAAACTGAGAGTCTCCTGACTCTCAGTTCGAGGACCTCCTCCACCCGCAGGCTCGTCCCTGTGCCTCATCCCTGGTGGTCTTGTGGCCATCACAAGTAAGTATTTACTTTTCATGTTCTTTCTCTCTGTCGCTCTTTCACTCTTGCTTTTTCTGCCTTTTTTTCTATCATCCCTCATTTTTCTCTATCCCTTTTTACTTTCTCCCCTCTTTCCTCTGTCCCCCCTACCCCATGAAGCACCTTTACCAGCTGACCGCTGACCCCCTCCCCTCCTCTTTTTCATGGCGGCGCACCAAAGGCAAGCCCGTCTGCTCACCGTCTGCACCTGGACCGCGCCCAGCGCAGGAACCCTGGATCTCCGTTAAACCAACCCCTGGACTGCCTCCGTTATGACTCCGAGACCCTCCTCTGCCTCAACACCGGACGCCTTAACAATTGCTGCACCATCTCGCCCAAGGACACCCACGGACCTTTCACCTGCAGGAACTGCAACTTCAGCGCTAGCCTCAACAAACCTAAGGTACTCACCTCACACAAAGATACCAACAACCTCCACAGCCCCATCAACTGCCTGCTCCTGAACATCTGCTCTCTCCACAAGCACGCCACCGAACTCTGGAACCTGATCGACACCATCCGACCGGACATTGCCTTCCTTACCGAGACCTGGAACAACCCCACCTCGGGTCCAGACATTGCCATCGCCGTTGCTGACGGTTACAGCATCCTAAGGAGGGACTGGCCTCCCACCCGGGCAGAGGACTCGCCATCGTACACAAGTCCTCACTACGTGTCAAGGTCTTCCTAGAAGAACACTGCACCACCATGGAACACCTCCACTTCCTGGTCCACTCCAACCACAACTCCTCCATCGGCGGCACCCTGGTTTACTGTCCACCCAGCCCCCACGCAGCTTTCATAGACAACGTTGTAGACATCTCTACACCCCAAGCCCTTGTGTCAGTCAACCACCTCCTCCTCGGCATCCTGATTTTCCACCTTGAGGACTGCACCGACCCAAACACCACTGCTCTACTCAACAACATCGCAACCCGCGGTCTCAGGCAGCTGATCTCCACACCCAAACACGTCACAGGACTCATACTGGACTCCATCTTCACCTCAAGCAACCAGATCTCCACCCAGACTGGACCGACCACCGCTGCATACACTTCACAATCATCGCACCCAGCAGCCGCACCCACACCTCCAGGACCCCCCATAGCAAATGGAACTAAATCACCAACGAGCAACTCACCTCATCGCTCGCCAAATCCCTCCGACCCCCCTCTGACGATGCCAACACAGCAGTGCGCAATCTTAACACATGGAACCGAATGCGCAGACACTCTCGCCCCTCTCCGACTGACATCGGCCAAACGTGTACCTAAGAAAGCCAGCTGGTTCACCACCGAACTCCAAGAATCAAAGCGTGCCACAGACGTTTAGAGAAAAAATGGAAGAACAGGCAATCCAGCGAAGATCTCGCCTCATTCAGAGCTGCATCTGCCGCCCACTAACGAAAAATAAAGAACGCAAGGAAGTACGCGCTCCGGGTTCACAGATCCCCCCTCCAAAGCCACCAGCATCCCCCTGTCACAGGACGTCTGCGACAAATTTGCCTCCTTTTTCCACCACAAGATCCAGGATATCTACGACAGCTTCCTCCTGGAACATCCTGGCACTGGAACCTGTGACCGACCCACCTCCCAGAACCCACCCAGACCATCCACAGCTGGTCCACGCTCACCACAGAAGAAACAGTCAACATGAGGAACAGCACCCACTCCAGAGCCCCCTCGGACCCCTGCCCGCACCACATACACATCAGAGCCAGCACATCCATCTCCCCAAGCTCTTGACACAATCAACTTCTCCATCAGCATGCGCACCTTTCACGAGTACTGGAAACATGATGAAATACGCCCTCTCCTGAAGAAACCTTCGGCCGACCCATCAGATCAAATACATTTCCAGCCCATCTCGCTGCTACCCTACCCCGCCAAAGTACTGGAGAAAGCAATCAACACACAACTACGGAATTTCATCGAGGCCAGCAACTCCCTGGACAGCTCCCAATCTGGCTTCCGCAGCAATCACACCACTGAGACAGCACTCCTGGCACCCACCGACGACATCCGATTACTCCTAGACTGTGGCCACACTGCAGCACTTGTACTCCTCGACCTCTCAGCAGCATTTGACACGGTCTCCCACAGCACTCTGCGCGCTAGACTCTATGACATAGGAATCTGCAGAAGATCCCTGAAATGGATCCACTCCTTCCTCTCCAGGAGGACACAGAGGGTCAGACTCCTGCCCTACACTTCCAGACTCACAGGAGTCAACTGCGGAGTCCCCCAAGGATCCTCCCAGAGTCCCATACTGTTCAACGTATACATGGCCTCTCTTCCTGCCATCGCGGGAAGACATGGTATGAACATTGTGTCAAATGCCGATGACACACAGCTCATCATTTCCCTCACCGAAGACCCGAACATGGCCAAAAGGAACTTTCACTCAGGAATGGAAGCCGTCGCCACCTGGATGAGAGAAAGCTGTCTCAAGCTCAACTCCGACAAGACGGAGCTCATCATCTTCGGAAACGCCACCCAAGCTTAGGAATCATCCTCGACTCCTTCCTGTCCATGACCCGCCAGGTAAACTCTGTCGCCTCCTCCTGCTGGCACAAACTTTGGAAGATCTTCAGATGCATCCCAGCAGACTATCGCAGGAGAGTCACCCACGCCTTAGTCACTAGCAAGCTCGACTACGGCAATGCCCTCTACGCTGGCACCTCAAATAGGAACATCAAAAAACGTCAACTCATCCAGAACGCCGCTGCCAGACTTATTCTGGACCTCCCTCGTCAAGAACACTTCTCCCAACACCTGAGGGCCCTCCACTGGCTACCGGTCGGGAAACGAATCACCTTCAAGCTTCTCACCCACACATACAAGGCCATTCACAACACAGGACCAGCCTACCTGAACCACCACATCTCCTTCCACATCCCCGCCAGATCTCTCTGCTCCGCCCAGATAGCCCTGGCCACCATCCCTCACATCCACAAAGCCACAGCCGGAGGACAATCTTTCACCTGTGCTGCAGCAAAGAGCTGGAACAACCTTCCCCTACACCTCAGACAAATCCTGTAGCTCACTATCTTCAGGAAGAGCCTCAAGATATGACTCTTGAGATGAGCCCCCCCCCAGCATCTTGAGGCCCTCACGGGTGAGTAGTCGCGCTTTACAAATATTGATTGATTGATTGTGCTTAGTTAGCCATCACATGTATGTAGCGAGATTTCGATAACAACCTTTAAAAGTATTTCTTTTTTTTCTGCTAGCTTTCATATACTGCTAATCCTTTCAATGATTTCTTTAACTGTTCTATTTTTTATTTATATTCTCTCTTGACATTTTTTTGCCACTCAACATTTTATACCTGCAGTTTAAGGTGTATTGCTGCGGCTGCTGGCAGCGGTCATCTTAGTGCTTGCCACAGTGAGCACTGGCTGAATGGAATCAGTTAACCACCAACAGCCTGAGGTCACAGAGGTCCTAATTCGCCTTAGAATTAGGACAGGAATGGTTTGTTGGAGGATGAGGTATCGTTCTTTTGGCACAGTGGGTTAGGAAATGGAAGGGGAGGGTTTTTTGGTTGGTTTGACAGTAAGGTGTTACAAAGGGGGGGGGAAATAGAAAAGTTGCTTAAGCAAACATTGAGTCATATGTGTAAGCTTTACCAGCTGCCAATGCTTGAGTTTAATTGTATACCAGTGTGTAATCTGGACCTACATATACTTAGCTGGAACATTATAGGGATGAGATCTCTGGATAAAATTAAAGATATCAAAGAAGAATTTACACTGAAACTGAAAATTCTTTGTTTTCAGGAGACGTATTTCACGTCACAGGAATCATACATTTAAAGATCTCTGTTTTCTAAGAATTTAGTGCCATCTGGTTGTACTATGCCACGAGGTGGGGTTGCCCTAATTTCACAAGGAGAAGATTGATTTGTGGCTCAAGTTAAGGCTGATAATACTGGTCGTTGGCTAATCACTAATATTAATAAGGTGGGGGTTAAACTTAATATCTATATTGCCCATGCCCCAAATGTTGACAACCCTGCAAAAGTTATTTTTTTCCTTAGAGAACTACATCATTGGCCCTAACCAATTATGCTGTTCTAATATTTTAATTTGATCATTTCGCCTGGTTCTGATTCTGCATCACTGGAGGAGGTCAGGCAATTGCGGATGATGAATGCAAGTCTAGTTTTAAAACAGATCGCTGATTCATGCTCTACTTCAGTAGTTCTTGACCTGTGGTCCAAGGATCCCTTGGGGTCTGCAGGGTCTTCTCAGGAGGTCCGCGACTGTGTGCAAAATTAAATGAGATTAAAATAATAGATTAAAACAAATAAAGAAGTAAAGTTAAAAAAATTGAAAACGTCCTATATTTGATTGTTAATTTAACAAAATATTTCAATATTTGAACATGTATTTAGAGTATACTTGTTTTTGTATTTTTGTGTATTGAGGTTCAAATCATAGAAATGACTTAGGCTAGGGGCCCTTAGCTTCTAATAAAGGATCAGTGGGGGTCACCAAACTCCAGTAATGGTTCACTGGGGTTCCACAGAAGTCAAAAGGTTAAGAACTGTTGTTCTAGTTGATTTGTGGAGAGTATGCTGCCCACATGTATTTGGCTTTACTTTTCATATGTTATTCGATACTTCGATATAAAAAGTAACCTGAGGATCATTTTGGATCATAATGCCTTATCATTATACAACAAGGTCAGTTATTTTCAAGTGTCTGCTGTAGCAGCTTCTGTATCACCTTAATGGACTTTTGATCTTAGAGAGTTCTTATATCGCTTTTATGTAGGAACGTCTCACAGAATGTATCGATCTAAATGTTGGCACAATGGCAATCACAGTAGTGTTGCATACTGTTAAAGTCTTCACTCATGAGCAGACTCTGAACTTTGCCGTACATCAGTAGAATGTGGATAGAAAAACAGAGGCCCGTTTACAATCTAATGCCCTGATTTATACTTTTTTGCACCGCATTTGCATCATTTTTTTAAGCAAAAGCGGCATAAACTTACAAAATACAATCGTTTTCTGTAAGTTTGCACTGCTTTTGCATCAAAAAATGACGCAAATGCAGCAAAAAAAAAGTATAAATCAGGGCCTAAGTATCTTCAGCTCAAGCTCAAATATTCATTAAGTATAGGGGGTCAAGCAACGTCTCATCTGGTTCCTCTTATTTCTGATCAGCTAATTATAATTCAAATGCTGTTAGAAAAAGGATATGGGACAGGGCCTGTCAAAATTTACAGCAGTAGTGCCTCTCGGGCTGCGGAAGAGGCGGGGAGGAGGCGTGGGGGGGCTGCTAAAATGTAATTTTATTTTTTATTTTTTAAATGCACTTACCTGTTCCGCACGGTCCCGCGCAACACTCCTCTTCCTTGCTGGCTGGATGCAGGCAGGCACAGGCTCCCAGCCTGCCCTGTGGCCAATCCTGAAGCTGCCCAAAGTGGCGTCAGGATGGGCTAGGAGCACCCAGCCAGGGCGGCCCCAGGCAGACTGGGAGCCTGTGCAGGCTCTCTACAGCCTACAGCGCATGTGTGTTTGGCCGGCTCGAGACGGCCGGCCGAACACACATGCGCTCTGAGGGGGAGTGCTGAGCACTCCCCCCAGTGCACGTCACCCCAGTGGCTCGCCTCCTTTTAAACATAGTTTATCGTTTTGTTTAAAAGGTTTTGCAGCTGCTGCTTCTGGCGGGGGCGGCACTCCTCCGCCCATACAGAGGAGCCGCCACTGAGTTACATGCATATCAGAGTTTACGTTTTGAAAATAGTGAAGAAATAGGCCATCTGTTGCTTTTCCAAGTTAAGGACAGAAAGATTTGTAGTTCAATTTTGAACATTAGGCATGCAGAAGGTGAGGCAAAAGTAGGCGTTCTGATACACTGGCTGTACTTTCAGTAGTAAAATTCTAATCTTTTTGTAGAGAAGATCGTATTGTCTCTCAAGAGGAAATAGGTAGGTACTTAGATACTGGTCAATTTCAAAGGCTGACTGTTCTATAGCGTGGCACCCTGGATTCACAGATCACCCCCGGTGAGATAGAGAAGGCTATTTTGCTGCTACTCTGGTTAATTCCCTACAGAATTCTATAAGTATTTTTTTAGAATTGTGACTCCACTGCAGCTTGAACTGTTTAATTTAGTAGCGTTTCAAGAGGCAGTACCTACCCCGTTGGGAGAAAAGCATATAAAATTTTTCTTAAATAAGAACAAGGATCCTTTAGATTGTGGTTTGCATCAGTGAATTTTGCGCAATAATACGGATTGAAAAATGTATACGCAATTTCTGTCTAACCTAAAAACGTATTGAGGATCCCATCAGTCTCAGCTATGAAGCTTTGTTTGTTAAATCTATTCCTTTTTTTCAAAGAAACTGATGGATGGATTTCGTTTGGGCCTAATTGGTAAATGTAATGTGATAAAAATGATCATTTTGGCTTGATTTCCTGATTTCCTTCTTAACCTGTTAGGTCCATCTCTTTATATCTTCCTAAAGCTTTCTTTAAGAACGCTGGAGCTAGCTGGTGAAAATTCTTCTGGAAATATAGGAAACCTAGAAGTGCAATTCATGTTCTACAACACCCTTGCAGTGTGGGTGGAAAGTCACTTCCAGTACCTTGGATATACTATGGGCCTCATTTACAAGAATCTGATGCATCAGATTTCTTGCTCTGCCCTGCGCCCTCCCTAATGGCACCATGGTATCGCTGTATTTATGATACAGCGCTCTATGGCACACAGTGTCCACAGATGTGTCCGAAATTCTGACGCATCTGTGACTCTAAACTGACTCATTGCTGGACTAGGGTAAAAAAAATGACGCTATTCCAGCAATGACAGGAGGCCCCCATTCAAAAAAGCCTTTTGTCAGTTTAATGCCTGCTCTGAGTAGGTTTCACTGCACCAGTTCTGCGTGGCTTCTACCAGGGGAATTCCTACCTTCCATACATCATAGCTGGCGCAGGTATAATGTGGTACAAGGAATTAACAAACCGGTACAATGGTCCCATTGCACCAGTTTGTAAATGTGACGCACTGTGGGGGACTGCTTTGTGCCATGACTGTGTGTCAGGATCAAGGCTTTGTGCGGTCCAGGTTCCACCCGAAGGTCTGCTGCACGGTTTTGCAGCGCTTTATGCGCACCTCTGGTCATCCCCGCTTGTTCCAAGAATGGCCAGCAGCGTCATTTGCCCTGTGGTAAAGCTCACATAGCTGCCGGTTCAGGCCATTGGTGGTCAAGATGCACTTATCAGTGCTATTTTATGAAGGGACTATATTTCCCATGTTCTTAGAGGCAGCAGCCATCTTGGGGTGTGGCTGGCCTTTAACACCCAGCCACACTCAAGCTTGTGGTTTACTATTTTGAAGACTTCGATGCAGTCAGACCTCAAGAGACCTTCCTCTGGAGCAAAGCAGAATTTCTTCAAAGGCAGCTTGGCAGAAACTCAAAGGTTCCTGTTATTCCATTTGGAATTCAGACATGAGTAGGTCGTACTTGTCGGCAGTAAGGTTGTGAAGAGCCCAAGTCAGAAGGGAGTTGTTTCTCTCTAACTTTCAGCATTCCCCTAGCCTAACTAGCATGGCGTTTTAGGCCATTTGATTTTAGCGCTTCAGTGCATGGCAGCAATGCGCTCAGTAAAGCGCTTCAGTTCACGGCAGCAACGCGCTCAGTAAAGCGCTTCAGTTCATGGCAAACACGCGCTCAGTAAAGCGCTTCAGTTCATGGCAACAACGCGCTCAGTAAAGCGATTCAGCTCACGGCAGCAACACGTTCAGTAAAGCGCTTCAGTTCACGGCAGCCACACGCTCAGTAAAGCGCTCCAGTTCACGGCAGCAACGCGCTCAGTAAAGCGCTTCAGTTCACGGCAGCAACGCGCTCAGTAAAGTGTTTCAGTTCACGGCAACAACACGTTCGAGTAAAATCGCTTCAATTCACAGCAGTAACGCTCTAATGATAAAGCGCTTCAGTTCACAATAATAACGCGCATTGACATAGCGCTCCAATCAAAAGGAATAAATGCGCATTGGCATAGTGCTTTAGTTCCAGAGGAGAAAAAAGGTGCTTTGGCCACAATATTTGAAAGCACTTCAGTTCACAGAGGGGTAAAGTGCCCTTGGCTCAATACTTAAAGCGCTTTTCATGTACAGGAGAACATTTATCAAAAAAGGGTTTCAAAGATAAAGAAATCACAGTTTTATTGTTCTAGGATGCATGATATGTGAGATACATATTAAGGTGTTTTATATTGTGTGAAAAGACCTCTTTAAGTGTTTACGAGTCTTCTAAAACTGAGATCTAATGTTTAGAGTTTTATCAATGCATAAGTGGTTCTATGATTGATATTATCAGTGCATAAGTGGTTCTATGATTGATATTTAAGAGAGTGTCCGTGGTCTAAAACTCTGGTCTTCTTGGGACTCGGACGTCTCAGTTCATTCTAGTGTTGTGATTTACAGAAGGGGCTATTTCCCAATCACAAAGAGTTTCAATCTGGTGTTATGGAGATGCATGTACGCTAAGGCTCTAATGGTGAATTAGATTGTCATTAATGAGTATATGCATCTTTGTTGTGACCTTTTCCTTTTCAGATCTCTCTCCCAGCTGTTCCCTTCCCTAATTCCCTTCCCCCGCCTGGCTTCATCATAACTCTGTGCTATTAAAGCTTTCTGAGTTGGTGACGACGGGACGTGGGCCTTCTTGTTCAGCAGCGTGCAGATCCCGAGGAAAAGACACAGTGACACTGTGTCAACAAAATTATGCAACTGTGGCACAAGGGACTTGGTAATAAGCCTGTATATTTATTTTTTCAAGATTAGACTATTGGTAGTTATGAGTGGTTGAGAATGGTGGGCCATTTTCCTGATTATAAAACCAATGACCAGGTCTTCATACCTCAGAAAGGTGTGATTGATACAGCCTATTTTAAGGGTGCTTGATTGGAAACACTTGAGGTATATAATAAGATCTGGCAGGCCCTTAAGTCAGTCTGTGATATCTCCAGTTTGAATCCATATACCTTAAACCATAATCTGAATATGCTGTCATTTTACACAAGAGCTGTTTAAGATATTGGCAAGAACTGGAGCTAAGCACTATAGGCTAGGTCGCCAAGGATGGTTGATTACTTTTGTTTGAGGATCTGCAAAAAGGCTATGCAATATTCAGGGATGGATTTTTTAGATACCTGCAGTTGCGGGACTTTTTACAAAATCTTCCAACTAAAGATAGAAATTTAACACATAATGCGTTTTTGAAATTTTCTTAAAGATATTCAGATTTAGGTGAACCTCTTGTAATTGAATAATATTAGAGGATGTAATTTTGACAATTTGGCAGTTAAACAGACAAGTAAAATGCATATGCAAATTTCAGCAGAAGATATTTGAATTAGTAATCAGTTAGCACAATCAATCCTTATCATTTCCCTCCACAAAGTCCAGAATTTTAAAATACTCAGTGATTTACTCTGTTCAGATTACATAAATGGGGGCTTCGTGATACTACTAGGTGTTTTTGCTGTAACTCTAATAATGCAGATACTATCCATATGTTTGCTTCTTGTCTGAGCATTGTGCCGTACTGGTCTCAGGTCTTCGACCAACTTAATCAAATATTTAGGATACATATCATCTGGGATTACAAAATGATAACACTTGGTCACTCAGCTGGGATTCCTTTTTCCAAGTCAAGTATTCTCTTTTTTGCTATTACTTTCACAAGATTCAGAATTGCACATACCTGGCTTCAAAATGATCCACCTGATCATAAGGCATAGTGGCCTGAATTTGCATGTGTTTGTGGTTCAGAAATTTCAGTCATTCAACGCAAGACTCAATGGTGCAAATGTAAAAGAATTTGAGATCCTAATATAGAATGAATGTTCTTGATCACTCATGGTTATTGCCAGGAAATTATACGAAAATCATTTGTTCAATGTTGTATGGACTTAAATCTATTTTGTAATACTGTTTATTAATTTATGACTTATGTGGCATAATGATTTCCCTTTGAAATGTATGATGTATCAATGTATTCATGTAATAATGTGTACACATTCATGTGTATACTTCTTTGAAACTTTTCTAAAACAAATTATAAAAAGGAAGATTGTTTGTGGGAGCTTCATACTGAGCAGAACTATGTCAAATTCATGGTGAATATAACTGTGAAATATTAATTTGGAGTGGAACTATAAAAGGTGTTATGGTTAGAGCTGGTGAACATTTAGGTAAACAAGAGTAATTACAATTGATGAGGAACAAAACTGTTAAAAGTTCAAGAAAGATTGGAAATTTCGAGTTGAGCAGCAAATTTGGAAAATTCGAACTGAGAACCATTGTTGAATTCTACTTTTATTTAATAATTATTTTATAATGCATGAGCTTGCGACCCCTGTAGTAAACCCTGTCTCTAATTTTCTTATTGCTCTAGTTGTGACATCACTAGTCACCTATAACAAGAAAATGTTGTATGTGCACAACTGTAATTATTATTGCAGTTCTGTTGTGATATCACTATGCCTATAACTAGAGACAGCAGAAGGTGCAAAAGACAGGTCACAGAGCATAATTAGAATGCCTTTTAACCATTCAAAGGAGAACTAGCTTTTTAATTATTCTTCCTCTGAACTTTTTTACTGAATTGAAGTTATTAACAGAAACGAGACAATTAGGGATACATGCTTATTTTTTTCACAGCTGGAGTTCATTACACTAAAGCATGGATCTCACAGTATGTCACCACGCATTACAAAATACAGCTGTTTTTTTCAAATTGATTTACATTAACTGTTTAACATATGCTTTTGCATAATGCTAGCTGTTTATTTATGTGTTTTAGCATGTGTTCTACTTATTTCAAAGAATACTTGTTAGAACTGCATTTTCATCCTTCGCCGGAATCAATGCTCTTCGAGGTGAGTGAATCTTTGGACCCAGTAAGTCATGTGGTAGAACCATCAACAGAATGTCAACAACACCCCAAACAATTCAAACACCATGACCAATTTAGCCATGGAAGATAAACCCCAATCAGAAATAAGTTTAAGTTATGACAAACACAAGCTCAAAGTGATGTAGCCAAGACACAAAACCAAACTATAAAGATACGCAATCACTACAGGTTGCCGAAGGCAACAAAATAGATTTAGGCAGACTATAATAACACAAAGCATTCAAGAAGAATAATGTATATCATCAATAAAAATATCTGAGTTACAGATATGATACGTTGCTCAGAGTTAACAATCATTAGTCAATTCAAATTTAGCAGAATCAATAATCTTTAGCTGGGCACAGGTCAAACTACAACTACCCAAATCAGGGAAATACGTGAGTGGGAAGGAACACATGCGGGCAAAACACAAAAAGTACAAAAAGAACAAAAATAATTTGTAAAAAGATAATCTTGGAATGCAGGTCACTAACTAAGTTAGGCAAAAAATAAGAAAAAGGGAAAGTGTCAGCATATCAGAAGCTCGTCAAGAGTCTTCTGATGGGGGGAGTAAAAGGGTTTCTAAGTCAAAAAGGGCAAGGTAATGGCAGAGAGGAAAATACCTCTCCAAGGGTACAGCATTCAGGAAATCTTCATCAGCAAAGCTTTAGGATCACAAAGACATTTGCAAGCATAAAGAGTTCTCTGTAAGCTGCTACACAATGTAGAGAATGAAAGGGTCCACTCTGGACTGCTAAAAGTTCAAGGGCCATATTTATACTTTTTGACGCAAAACTGCGCTAACGCAGTTTTGCGCCAAAAAAATTAGCGCCGGCTAACGCCATTCTGAAGCACCATGCGGGCGCCGTATTTATTGAATGGCGTTAGCCGGCGTTAGCCGACCGGCGCTGCCAGGTGTGCGTGAAAAAAAACCACGTACACCAGGCAGCGCCGGCGTAGGGAAAAATGGCGTTTGGGCTTCCCAAAATGGGGCAAGTCAGGCTGAGGCAAAAAAATCGTCTTAACCCGATTTGCGCCATTTTTTTTGGGCGCCCAGACGCCATTAACATGACTCCTGTCTTAGCAAAGACAGGAGTCATGCCCCCTTGCCCAATGGCCATGCCCAGGGGACTTCTGTCCCCTGGGCATAGCCATTGGGCATAGTGGCATGTAGGGGGGCACAAATCAGGCCCCCCTATGCCACAATTTTTTAAAAAAAAAATACTTACCACAACTTACCTTTTCTTCCCTGGGATGGGTCCTTCCATCCTTGGGTGTACTCCTGGGGTGGGCAAGGGTGGCAGGGGGTGTCCCTGGGGGCAGGGGAGGGCACCTCTGGGCTCATTCTGAGCCCACAGGTCCCTTAACGCCTGCCCTGACCCAGGCGTTAAAAAGAGGCGCAAATGCAGGGTTTTTTGCCCCGCCCACTCCCGGGCGTGATTTTTGCCCGGGAGTACAAATACCACGCACATGCCTGGGAGTCATTTTTTAAGACGGGAACGCCTACCTTGCATCTCATTAACGCAAGGAAGGTGTTCACGCCAAAAAATGACGCTAACTCCATGAACTTTGGCGCTAGACGCGTCTAACGCCAAAGTATAAATATGGAGTTAGTTTTGCGTCGAATTTGCGTAAAAAAAAACGACGCAAATTCGGCGCAAACGGAGTATAGATATGCCCCCTAATGTCCATATTTTAGGATACACAAAGCATTCTGACTTGTCAAAGGTATCAGTTCATGTCACCTTGAATGGGTATCATCCAATGGAAATGAATTGTATGACTCCAAATTGAAAAAGTCCAATTCCTTCCCAAGTCTGCCATGTGAGCATCTACCTGTGAGACTCCACACACATTGGAAACAATTGTATACAATACAAGTCCATGTTTCACACTGTTCTTCCATCAAGGACGGTAGGCTACATTATTTCTATACTTAAACAATAGAGACTACTGCCAACTAGCTAACCTTCTCATGAGAGCATAACCTGAAAGAAACTTGGCGTTATAAAACAAATCAGCATTTCTAGCACAGTCACAAATTACAAACTTCAACAGTTCTCACTAATGTTAATGCAAAGGACTCATAATAATGCATTTAGTTATTATGTTTTAATAAAACACATGTTATATGCCAGCTTAAAGATTCAGCATTAATAATATTTCATTAATATGAATAATGCATTTCATTTCAAACAGGAAAACGTTGTTACTGAATTTCATCAGACACAACAGAGAAATGTATTTCACCCTCTTTTACACATATTAATAAACTCATTAATCATTAAAAACTTCAATGTCGTTTCTATATGCACTGTTAGTCTGGAGTCTAAATTACATTATAACATATGTTTTAGCCCTCTAACATATAATTTAGTTCAAATGCCACCTAAGTCAAACTCTGAAATACAAGCAAGTGCACATTTACATTTTCTGTCAGTGCAGCTTTCTGAGCTTAACTATTAAAACTAAAATTATCATAAACTGTCATATTCTGACGAATTTTGAGACAGGAGAGACTCTACTAATGGTTAGACTGCATCAATATGAATGAGCAAAAAATGAAGGCCCATATTTATAATTTTTCACGCAGCAAGCCACCTTGCTGCTCTGGGTGAAAGGAAAAAGGCAGTAATGTGATGTATTTAACATTATACAGCACATACCTGTCCTTTCCTAGTGGCAGTTTTGGCTGCCTAGCACCAACACAGGCACGCTTGCGTTATGGTACAATGGTGCCTAGGTTATAGGCAGGATTGTTCCTGAGCAGGAAGGGGCACCTTCCTGCACAAAAACAATCCTGAGAGGCATTTTCCTTTTTCAATGTGTGCAGCAGAATGCATCACACATAGAAAGAGTAAAAATATGAGGAGAAATAAAGACATTTGTCCTCGTTAACGCCTCACCTGGGGAGGTGTAGCATTTTGATGCATTCACAGGTCTGCCACTAAAGGTAAGTCTGGAAATGTGTCAAAATCCATGGTGGATGCCTGGGAACATCCATGCTCTACCCATGTAACCCCTTCCTGGGACCCCTTCCTGGGGCTTCCTAGATTAATCAAACCATGCTGTGTCACGTAAGGTGGCCTTGCATGGCTTTATAAATCTCACATGCGTGGCACAAGGGCAGTGCCAAACCTTGATAAATCTGGCACTAAGGGACAGATTTATCATTCTTTCAAACAATAAAGCAAGCCATCTTACAGTGATGCACTACGTTAAAGGGAAAGGGCAGGAATGAGCTGCACTTACAATTTTACAACATATTCCTGTCCTTTCCCAGCACTGGGGCACTGTTGGCTGCCTATCGTCAATGCAGGCACCCTTGTGTCATGTTGCAAGGGTGCCTGTGTTGTAAGCAGGATTGTTTTTGTGCAGGAAGGGACACCTCCCTGCACAAAAACAATCCTGAGAGGTGTATTCCTCTTTCTATGTCTACTGCAGAATGCAGCTTATGTAGAAAACGCAATAAAATAGGAGAAATAAATATATATCTCCTCCTTACTCTTTACCTGGGGAGGCATAGCATTTTAACACATTCCCAGGTCTACCATTAATGGTAAATCTGGGAATGCACCAACATCCATGGGTGGATGCATGGAAACACCCCACTCCACCCATGGAACTCCTCCCTGCTGCAGAGTAACTCAAGGCAGTGATTTGCGCTGCCTTGTGTTACCTAGCTATGCAGGGCCATGCAAGGCGGCCTTGCGTGGCTTGATAAATCTCTACATATTAAGTCACACTTGCACCCTCTTGTGTGGGCGAGGCAAAACCTTGATATATATGAGCCTCATTATTTAAGCTTTTTGGCTGAAGAGTAATGGTGCTTATTTGAGCCAGTGGTTGCCAGTGGAGACCACCAGCACTCATTTTTGTTGACCAGGACTTATTTTTCTGCCTCAGACCTTTACCGAGAGCAAGAGGGAGAAAATGAAACAATGTATAAAGACAGAAGATGAAAAAGATGGAAAAAACATCATAAAGAGAGAAAGGAGAAACCCGGAAGAAAGAGACAATAGGGCGGAGAATCTTGGGTCGTGGATTCAAAAAGCATTAGGGGGATTTAAGACTACGCAACCTTGGTATTTGGCATGCTGACATTTAATTGCACCAGCTGCAGGCTTCTGAGCAGAGCTTTGGGCACCGGCACTTGTTCTTTTACAAATTAAGCACTGCAACCATGTATTAAAAGGAATAAATTACCCTCTGCCACATGGTCCCTGACCCTATAAAGGAACTCGGCCTCATTCCTCTGTAAGACCTAGGAACTCCTTGGTGGCAATATCCTTATAAACCATGGCAGATGGTACTTATTGGATAAATATTTATTAAAAACTCTCAGGCCTGGTAGTTGCAGAGCACTAATCTTTCATGTTTCTTTAAAGAGAGAACTCAATAGTACTAGAGAAATAGCAACGTTTTCAGTCATCTGCTGACCGTTAGAATGTCAACGCATTTCAAAACTCTTGCTTTTAGGGTCTTCTTAGGACTTTGAACTGGGGAAAGCTGCAGATATAATGCAACATTGAAAAGGATAAGTTGGATAAACTTGCCCTTTTGGGAAAGATATTAATGTGTAAATATAATTTTCCTTCATCTGGCATTGTGAACAAACTCCCACACCCCAAACCCTTTCAGTCTGTTCTCCTCGTCAGAGCCACCAATTACTGGCTTGGAAACCTTAAGGCAAGAATAGAAGGTGGAGGTAACTATCAACTTCCAAATAAAAGCTTAAGGCTCACATTATGAAACTCTTTGAAATAAGGAATACCTTAATTTGTTTGTACACTCAGTTGGGATGCGGCGTCGTGGCTAATGTCGTCTGTGCTCAGAGTGGTAAGACTGCAAGGCCAGAAATGAAAATGTTAATCGCTTGGGAAACCTTAAAGCAGAAATTGTAGGCTGTAACTGGTAACCTCTAAAATGTATTCTAAGGCTTACGTAGACAGGCACTCATTTGAATCAGGGAATACCTTTGTTGGTTTGTAAACTCCGTGAAAGTCCAGAAGCATGACCGTCGTGGCCCCCGCTCAGTGGGGTACAGCAGCAGGTCCTGGTAGTAGAATCAGTGAAAAAAGGAAATTCCCCAATGGGATCAATGAGATTCAACCCTACACGGCACACAATCTCAACCGCTCAATATCTATAATGATCAATCTCAATAAAGGAATCGGTGATAAACAATATAATTTTAATTAATATAAACCCATAAAATTATAAAACCCCACATTACACACTAAGAACAATGATAAAACCATCACATATAAAAATCAGACAAAATGGAGACAAAACAAAAAAACATCCACTCTGGTCTATTATATACGAGCTGTCCCAATTTTGGTATTCGGATATTGGCCTATTGACTTCTGTCCACAGTCTCTGTTCAATTTTAGGCCCGTTCCAATGGGTCCAGCAATCCAATTTGCGTTGACGTGTTTCGGTGGTTTTTCAAAAGTCCTTCCACCACCTTCTTCAGGACATTAAGATATACTCCCCTCATATATTCTTCAAATCTGCATGTACCATAAATTAAGTAGATATCAATTAACCAGTCATCCCAACTCCATATGTTTAGACACACATAGGTTTTAGTTTCACGATAGTCCACAGACTGGATAACCTCAAAGAATCCACTTAGCTCCCAAATCAATATATTCAATCAAACGAATGTGTGAAGAGGACGAGGACGGAGCTTCGCCACTCGGATTTAAAAGATTGGGAGCCTTTTTATCAATAACGGGCCCTATGTGATTTTTTCACTGTATCACGGTGCCCTGTCCCCTTTGGGTGATAGGTTTTGGAGGGCCCTCTCTCTTTTCTTTTGAACCTGGTAGTAGAATCGCCATTGCGTGTGTTGGAGTGTAGTTTTATAATCAAAATTAACATGAAATGTTTACGAATTAATGCATAATGATGTCGCATAGAAAATCTATTGATGTGCTTTTACTAAAACGTGTGCTTGAAATGTGCCCACGGGGAGTGGCCATCAATGTATACGATGATAAATGAAACTGACTAATAATGAAATATTAATGTACTAACGCATGATTTTGTATTAGTATTAAGAGTTATATGTTAAGGTTTTGCTAATTAATCACTAGGCCTTAGTTAGCATGAGTCGGGTCTAGCTGCCCAGTTTCATATTAAATGTGTTTTTCTAAAGTGCAATGTGCTGACTTGCTGAAGGGCATGTAGCCGTACTTTTCCAGAAGCTAGAAGATGTGTGTAACCGTAGTAAATTCTTTCTCATGAGACTCGACTTGCTCAAGGAGACATTCTTGCCGAATGCAGCAGTGTAAACTTGCAACAGGTACAAGGTCGCCTGAACTGGTATAGACAATGGAACTACTGACTAGGAATGTGAGAGGACTGTGAGAACATGAAATTCTACCTGTCATTCTACCCGTTGTAGACGTCAATTACAAAAGCCAATAAACTACATGAGAACTGTTCTAAGGTGACAATCTTAATGAGGCGACAAGTAAACCATTGGATGGAGATAATGGTGCACCCAAAACTTGCCCAATTGGAAATTAGGGGACTGTACAACAAGATCGATATAATTCTTGGACACAAGGAGAAATGAGCCGTTACGTGCCTTTTTGCTCTTACTCAGCCATTTTGTGACTCTGACTTTGCTGTTTGATTCTTTGAACCATCCTTACTTTGCCTTGCCCAGTTCATACTTTTCCTCCTTATGAGGGAAGTGTCCCTTATTGCCCGTCTTGCTGAACTTTGCTGTGCTGATGGCGAATCAACTGATGTCCTAAGGACGAAGACTGACTCTGTATGCTGACTCATTACGGAGGGTAACTATAAGATGATGAAATTGTAATTGTCTGTTTGCCTTTTCTTTCTAGGTACCAACTGCTTTCCTTTTGATAGAGACCATAGATAGATGTTTTCTAAATTTGTGTTGCTAAATTGTTTTGCATGAAGCCCAACATGCCAATGCTAATTCGAGGTTAGTTAAGGAGTTCACTAAACGGACGCAAATAGACAAATGACTGAATCTATGCTTTGTTGAATAAGGCGCTATTAAAACTCTGCTAAGATTAACCCATGTTGACGTTGTGCTTTGTTCTAATGTTTATGATTTTTGCATCGATGAAGTCTTATTCGAGTTGCCATATTATTACTGTGTTGATGTGTTTTCTGGTATTGAGACTAATAAACTTACTCGTAGAGGTGTAATCAATAGGGAATAAATTTCATAAATCATACTAAATCCGTGTGGTTATTCGCAACTGAAAGGTCATGGTGGTTTTCGATTTTTACCAATGTCACTATCTGTGTTGAATCGATTTGTTAATGAAAATATTGTTGATGTTATTGAATTATTGATTGGCATGTTGATTAATTGTCTTGTTCTAAGGTGTCTTCAATCAGGGTCAAAAGATTCATTGGCCTAAAACGAGTCCCAGACTAAATAAATTATCTAGAAAGGGACGCGTTATCACGGGCAAGTTTTTTCAAATTATTATTTTCAAAACAGCATTATAACTGCAGCTCTCCCCAATACAACGTCCTGAGGAGACTCAAAGCGAGAGAGTCGAAATATGTTGACATTCTATACTAGGGAGTTGAACAAACATATCCTGGAGAAGTTAACCTTTGAGAACTTGTGTCTCTCCCTGTAAAAATAACTTTCAACCCCTGGTTTTTGCAATTAATAATAGGCATTGACAATGACGTTTGGGACATTACACTCCGCACGGTTTTCTCCAATTAATTGAACTGGAATAGAACAATGTTTTGGTTCATTTCTAAACGTTTGCACACAGAGGTTTTGTGTTTGTGTAAATTTGAATTATGTGGGCTTATCATGCACTAGTCATGTTGCAATGTGTGGTATTTTGATGTACATGATTTGTGAGTTTCCTTTTCCTAGCCGCAAAAATGATGCATCAGGTGCTAAATTACAAATGGTGATAAAACTATAGACTTATTCAAATTAAATTCCTGATCATGAGGACAAATGTGTTTTTTAAAATTGTATGGGGAAGGAACTTATTCTTTGTTTTCAGTGTTCTAAACATGGCATTTTCAGAATTACAATTTAAAATCCGACTCCACCATAAATTGTGATTTTAAACGGTGATTCCGGAGACACCAATCTTGGATGTCCCACCTCTTGTCAATTGGAAATCACACTTATAAATTGTAATAAGACAATCCCAAAGTTATCCTATGGGAGAGATAGGCCTTGCAGTAGTGAAAAATGAATTTAAGATTTCTTCACTACTAGGAAAAACCCTGCCCATGGGCTGTTTAGGACTTACCTTAGGAGTGACTTATATGTATTAAAAAGGAAGGTTTGGGACTGGTAGGAGGGTTAACTTGCCAGGTTAACATGGCAGTTTAAAACTCCCCACACAGGCTCTGCATTGGCAGGCCTGAGACATGTTGACGGGCTATGTAAGCGGGTGGCACAATCAGTATAACAGGCTAACTAATAGCATTTAATTTACAGGCCCTGGGCACAGGTAGTGCATTTTACTAGGGACTTATAAGTAAATCAACTATGCCAATTGTGGATAAGGCAATGTTACCATTTTTTAAGCAGAGAGCACATGCACTTTAGCACTGGTTAGCAGTGGTAAAATGCCCAGAGTCCTTAATCCAGCAAAAACGAGGTCAGCAAAACAGGAGGCCTAAAGGCAAAAGAGTCTGAGGATGATCCTGCAGAAAGGCCCATTTCCAACATGCATCCAATTCGAAAAAAAAACAAAAAAGTGCCGGTGCTAACTGCACATTGGAAGACATAGACTTCCTCATTGAAGAGGTTGAGTCCATTCTAAGAAACAAAGACTCAGTCCTGGTTGTCAAGCCTGGCCACAAGGCAGTGTATGACATGTTTAGATGGAAAAAGGTGCATGAAAGTGGTGATATGTAATGGGGGAGGAACTCCTCAGATCACTCCTGGATGTAATGCTCTGGATGAAATTGTGGAATCTGATGGACCTTCTTTGACTCTGAATGGACCGCTCTCCCCCATAATCACTAGTCTTCCCATATTCCCTGTTTTAATAAGTTTGCACAACTGGATGAACCCAGCCTCTTCCTCTAATTAATCCCCGTGGGCATTGAGCAGGCTACCACCCAGATTACCACCCAAGCCAATAATACCAGTGCTATAACTCATGGAGACGGGGGCAGAGGATGGTGAATTAAGCACTTTAAGTTGTGATGTAGAAAAATTGAAAACTTTAGTTGGGAAGCTTATTGCACGAATTGTTTAACTTGTGAAATTCCAGCTTAATGCAAACTCTATTTTCAGCTGTGGTGTATGAAAGGCCTTAATTGGAAATCCTAGCTTAGTTGGTGATCTCCCTGATCTAGGCAGGTCTACGATGACCACCGTTCCTATACTGCAGCCACACACTGTGACCTTATCTCCCACTCCCACCAGCCTAGTTCCTGTGCCTACAGCTAGGACAAATCTGGGGCAGTTGCCGTCCGGTAGGGTTCTGCATATAAACCACTACCATGATAATACCAATCCAGACATCAGACTTAGGTTACATTCTCCCTGTGACCCCAAAGTATCTAACCATCCTGGGTCCCATTGTAATCCCCTGGGCACTCTAAAAGATGATGAAGGGGTCGGATTCAGTACCAACACAATTGATTGACTAAGTGGGCAGGTTGGCAGTTTGACCAAAAATGCAGAATCAGGTGCAATCAACAGCGTGAGTCCTCATGTAACACGACCAAGAGTTGCCCTTTTGGTGGAGCTGGAGCGGGGGGGTCTGGCTTCTGATTGTTTCAGGGGAATTGAAAGGGCAATCCGTTTCACTAATAATAGACAACGAGGTGTAATTGACAGTGCTGGTCTTTAGGTAACACAATCAAGCGTTGTCTATACAATGGCGCTCAAGGGGGGGGGGGAAGTCTCTGAGCGCCTCAGTGGGACTAAAGGGGTGAACTGAATCAGACACACCCAGGTGAAGTGTAGGACAAACAATGCATCAAACCAAGAGAGTAGAACCCTAAAAACCGATTTTACCGTGATGTAATGGAACCTGGCTGGTATAAATTCCAAACTTTGTGATGCTGAGTGGAGCACTTACATAGGGGAATTGGATGTATGTGCATTTCACGAAACCTGGGCCGTGGACAAGGTGTATCTCAATGGCTTTATTTCTTATAATGTAGAGGCTACACCACCCCAGAAATCAAGTCATGCCTCTCGGGGTTACTGGTTTTGATTAAGAACACTGCCACCTGTACCCACACGTTGTTAAATGTGCATTCACATGATCTAATGTGGGTTTGCCTCACACTTTTCTCTGGATTTACTAAAGTAATTTTGAATGTCTACATAAGATCAGCATCTACTGATTTGGATTCCCCAGTTTTAGAGCTCTTAGATGGTTTCTTAGAATTCCACCAGAAGCATGCCAAAATCTTTATTACTGGGGATTTCATTGTTACTTTTGAGCCCTGGGCTTGAATTAATTCATTGACTGAATTGATGAATAGTGGAACATACTGATTCTATCATTGAAACCACTAAGGTATCTCCCTAATGTTGCTCTTCAGCTAGTTTCAACTGTAATGGAGAGGGGCCTAAGAGCCTGTAATGGGTGTACACGCTCTGATCCTGAGATGGCACCCACCTTTAAAAGGGAAGTGTATAGGAGTAACATTGATTATGTCCTTGTGGTTTTAAATTCATGGCCGCTCCTTGAGGACATGGAAATTGATAATCTTACTGTTAGTGATCATAATTATCTGATCACTTCTTTTAAAGGGGATGCTTTCAGCTCCCTAGTCACTTTGCATTATACTGAGGTGCCTCTTCCACTGTTTGCTAACAGTTACAGACTGGTTACATGGCCTCAAGTCTTGTACAATCCAAATTTGTTGTCTAAAATTTATTACTGGTTTGCTGAATATTCAGCTGATTTTGTTAGCTGCTCTGTAGATGAAATCCTCATTATGGAGGTCAATGCCAAGTTATTTCCCAAACTGCAGGAGCTCTTCTAAAACAAAGTTAAGCATAAGTAGGTCTCTTGTGTCTAAAAGAAACCATGGTTTAACTATGAATGAATGCAATCTAAACAAGCACTACAGCTGGCTGTTCAGTCGCACTCATGCCTCAAAATTACAAAGGCTAGAAGCCAGTATAAACTGGCACTTGAGAAGATGAGGAGAGCCTGGAAAGATAAACATTTGAAAGACTTAGGGCCTGATTTAGAATTCGGCAGACAGGTTACTCTCTCACAACGGGGAGGGGTATCCCATCTGCCGAAAACTCAAACCCATAAGATAGAATGTGATTTTGATTTTGGTGGACGGGATATTGGTCACCGTTGTGACGGAGTAACCCGTCCACCAAGTTCAAAATCAGGCCCTTAGTTTGTGCTGCTAGTACCAAAAATAATAAAGCATGCTGGAATATATTGTTCTAAGAAAGCCTCGACAGGACTAACACTGTCTCTCACCATATCCAACCAGACAAATGGGTTTCACATTTTACATTTTTGTGTGCTAAGGTTGATACTGACACGTGCCCTCAGGTTCATGTCCCGTGGGTACTACCACTACTGTCACTTTTAATAAAGCTGTGATCCATTCTGCTACCTTTAGTTTATCTGATACAATAGGTGCCATTGACCCCCCTCAAGTTGGCAAAGGCACCAGGTCCAGATAAGATCCCATGAAATCTATTTAAATCAAAATCTACAATCTGGTCTAGTTAAGTTAACCTTTAATCCAATGCCATTGCAGCTGACAGCGAAATCCCTGATACCTGGAGGGGTATCAACTCCAAGGTTTATTTTGACTCCAAAATAAAAGAATGGTGATGGTGGCAATCCTTCCAACTATCACCCCATCAACCTTATCGATAATTTGCGAACAATCTTTACCAGACAGGTTCTTTTCAAACTGCTGGAATGGGTGAATGCACATCACATATTGTCCCCTCTACAACTAGGCTTTCGTGCAAAGATCAGCACTGTTGATCAAGTATTTAGGTTTGCCATCATGTCTTGCTTAACAAGCAAAATATTGATGTGGCATTCATAGATCTACGCGCAGCATTTGCTCTTGTCCTACAGAAAACTATGGAGTGTTCTTGGTGAAATGGGTGTCCCTCCTGAATTAGTTAATCTAACTGCATGTCTACATGAAGATAAATACGCGCACGTGCTTTGGGGTGACAAAGGCAAACTTATCAATCACATCCCAATAAACAAAGGCATCCATCAGGGGTGCATTTAGGAACTACTTTATTTTCTTTATTTGTTAATAATGTGGCTACTTCCCTTTTGTATTGCCTGAATGATTCCCCCACTTTAGATGGCTCAAAGGTACCAATTGTATTTTTTGCAGACAATTCTTTGATTATCACCAAGACACCAATGGGTTTCCAAAAATCCAATTGATTCATTTGTTAAGTTTTGCGATCTGTGAGGGCTAGAGCTGAATGCTACAAAAAATAGGTTTATGGTTCTTAGGGCAAGACCATCCAGAAAGTGCACTGTGAGGGTGGTGTATATTGTGCTGGAGCGTGTCTATAGCTTTTATTACTTGGGGATAAAACTGTCTGACAATTTTGCCTGGGGACCCAACTGAACAAGGGTTTTTTACTCATTCAACATAGGTCCAAAGGTGTTTCACGTATGCACTTTAAAACTAGTTCACACTAAATTTCCCCTGCCCTGCAAACATATAGAGCAAAGGCCCAGAATACTGTATTCTGCAGCGCTGAGTTGTGGAGTTTTAATGACATGCAGAAATTAGATATCGCTTAGAACAACTTTATAAGATCCCTCCTCTCAGTTCCAGTTAGTACGCAGGAACTGCAGCAAACTCATATAAAGTTCCCTGGTTAAAGTATGTATCCAGATGGCTCATCAAATGGGGTCTAAAAGGGAAGTGTAATATCCCAACAACCACTAAAAAGGCTGATGTCGAAGTTCTAAAGTCCTGCTATTAGAATTTTGTCTATGACCATTATGTATTAAATGAGGGCAATGGGTATCTAACCAATCAATACTTGTGATTTTAATTTTGAACAGTGCTTGGTATCTTTTGTAGATAACTTAAGACCCCTTTGATTAATCCTATTGTACTTGCATTTTTATCTATCCTGCACTTTACATTTGGCATGTTGTACAACACCCTTAATGCTTTTAATGTAAATAGAGCGTATTGTCAAGCTCTGTTTTTGTGTACAAAATGTATATATATCATATATATCAACCAACCTCACGGCGTACTGCCTGTGGGCTCTAGAACGGAGGCAGTGCTGAGAGCAGCGCTACACAGTGGCTGTTAGTAGGCAAAATCCAACTCGGTAACACTCGTAAAGGAAGATTGCAGGAATTTTATTCAGTGAACGAGTGAACGGAGTTTTTTTATTTATTATTTGTAACGCATTTTGGCACTTTATACATTGCTAAAGTATTGAAAATGTATTTTATGCCAAGTAGGCTAGACTGAGTGCAGCACCCAGTTCCGTGGGCCACTAGATCTCCAACGAAAGTGAAAAAGGGTTTCCAGAGATAACCTAAATTAAATCTGATCTGAGGTATAAAGAGTTGTCTTCTATCAATAAGGCAATAGCAAAACAGTTTTATAAACTCATTTCAGCCCTAGAGGGATCACCGTTCATGAGGATATTAAATTGTGTGTTGTCTGCATGGGAATGGAAATTGAGCACATGATTGTGAATTAGGGTTGTGAGAGATGGTACATAAATATTCAAGAGTGTGGGGCTTAATGTTAATGTTGAGTCCTGTGGTATCACGCGGGTCACAATTTTAGATTATATGGAAGGAGACAAAAATACTGCTTGTGTGCAATCTACCAAAAAAGATTTGATCCTGTCAAGTGCGCATTCCAAAGGAGTAAAACAGTAAACTGGAGTGTCATTGTTGGCCGGATCGAAGGGAACAAATGAGTCAAATGGGATGAGAGTTGCTGCTGTGCCCTCATCTAGTCTCATCCTCAAATCATCTGAGGCCCCACAACCAAAGAGTTTTCTCCATGGGAAGGGAAGCATCTCCGGTACCATCATCTAGGCTCTTTCTCAAGTCATCTGAGGCCCCACAACCAAAGAGTTTTCTCCTTGGGAAAGGAGGCACCTCCTTTGCTTCAATATATTTGGATAGTTGTTCACTAACCACACTTTCTGTGATCTTGGACATCAAAAGAGAGATTAACAGGAGGTTTTTTATAGTAAGAATATGAACAGGGCTTTTTTTCCCTGAGAGGAGGACATAGTTTTTCTGTAAAAACTCATTACAGAACAGTTTTAAGAAATAGGAAACAGTAGGTCAGATGTATCAAAGGATTCTGCATTCGCAAACGGTGCGAATCGGTAAATTCCACCGGTTGTGAATGCAAAATCGCCTTTCACGATGTATGAAAGGTATTTGCAGTGCAATTTTAAGGAATCGCTAAAATAACGATTCCTTACAATTGCGATGAGATATTGCGAATTCGCAAAACCCGAATCGCAATGCAATGCATCAACAAGTCGCAAATTGCAAATATTTGCAGAATGGGTTTTTGCACGTGCAAATTACCAGAATTTGAAATCAGGTGGTAAACAGGTGAAACCTATATAAAGAGGCCCAGAATGACTAAGCCTCTTTTCCACAAGGGCTGCACTCTACGTCATGGCGGAGGAGGATAAGGATCCTGGCAGATTTGAGGAGAGGGAGGAGGAGACAGGAACGCATGTACAGAGTGCGCATTACCCTTTTTGACCAGACAGAGGAGGAGATATATGATAAGTACAGGTTAAACTCAGCCATGATAATTGACCTGATAGCTGATCTACAAATCCTACTGCAATGAAACACACACAGGACCAATAGCCTACCCACTCATTTGCAGGTAGTATGCTCCCTGCACCTCTAAGCCTCAGGGAGCTATCAAGGGGTCATAGCAGCAGCTGGAGGTGTCTCACAGAGTGTGCTTTCACGCTTCTTCAATGCATTCCTCAATGCCATGCTTAGCCAAATCCATCTGCACATGAGATTCCCCAACACCCCACAGGATTTGCAACAAACCAAATACAATTTCTACCAGATTGCCCAATTCCCACATCATTGACTGCATCGATGGAACACATGTAGCTATCTGTCCACCATGTGCCACAGAGTATGTTTATCCCACCAGAAAGAGTACACATTCCATGAACGTACAAGCCATAAGCAATGCCTCTAAACGTTATAACGGATCTTTTGGCCAGATATCCAGTTAGCACACATGACCCCTATATCTTCAGGCACAGCGGAATACCCACAAGACTACTTGATGGGGAGTTTTGCAAAGGAGACCTACTTGGTAATGTAACAGTTGACAATGTCGCCTTGATGTATATGTGATGTCACAGATAACAATTACTCATTTTACTCTCCTGTCATTCTAGGAGACAGTGCCTATGCAGTGCAGTCCTTCATACTAACACCCTATCTGAATCCTGCCACGCCAGGCGAAAGGAGGTACAATGCAGCACACAGGATGACACAGCGTTGTAGAGAGGACCTTTGGCCTGCTGAAGAGCTGTTTCCGATGCCTGCACAAGAGTGGTGGTGCACTGCAATGCAACCCTGGAAACACCTGCAAAATCGTGGCTACATATGCTATGTTGCACAACATCACAACAACGAGGGGCATACCAGTGGAACCCACAAAGCCTGACTTTGATGAGGATGACGATCCCTTGCCACCCCTTCAGCCAGCAGACAGAAGCAGTGCAGCAGAGGGCAGACAAAGACGTGCTGAGATCATGCGCAACTATTTCTGATATCAGTAATGACAACACCACATCAACATTTATGTATTGCTGTAGGTAGCATCTTTATTGCCTTCAGGTAATGAATGTGTTATTCCTAGTTACAGTGTCACTCTATTAGCATCATAGTATCACTGCATTGCTACATGATATGCAAGTCCCCTGTACCTCTCAACATTACTTTCTACATCCACACACTCCACTTGAGTGCTCAGTAGTCTCAGTGGCACCTCTTGTTGCGGGTTCCGAGACAGTACTGTGTCTGGTACTACGATGCCTAGGATCCATCACAAGAGCTGTGAGACTGTGGAGGCTAGAGAGTTGTTCACTATCCCCAGCACCCAGTTTGCTGTTTGTAGCACTCCGGGCTATCTATATTGTCTCCAAAACATTGGTGATTTGCACCAATCCTCCTGAAACATCCCGACTACAATGTGCCACCTCCACTTGCATGCCCACAGCACGTCGTGGCTCCAAAGCAGTTGTGGTAGTGAGCCGATTGACAGGTCTGCAGAACCCCTCAAACCTGCCCATCAATTGGTGATGGCGCCTACGGTGGCTGACATGCTCCTGCTGCATAACAGTGCAGAGTTCCCTTATGGCATTTGTCGACTCCTTTGCATGTTCTGCCTCTGTTTGCTGTCCCTCATGCAGCTTGCACATGTTGTCATTGAGAGACTCCAACTGCTATGCATTGATCGCATGTTGTCATTGAGAGACTCAAACTGCTTGTTCATTGATCCCATGTTGTCATTGAGAGACCCAAACTGCCTGTGCATAACTCCAATGTTATGACCGATTGACACCAACTGCCTGTGCATTGACCTCATGTGTTTACATTGCAGGTGCTCCACTTTCAGCATGGAAGCCTCAAGGCCACCAAACAGTGATGGGCCCTCACCTTCCTCTGTGCACTGTCTGCCTTTTTCACGACACCTCCTGTGGGGGGTGGACTGATGTTGGGGCAGGGACTGCTGTCTGTGGGTGCTTCTAGCCTCTGGGGGTGGTGTGGGTACTTCATCCCGCATTTCTTCTGAGTCCAGGTTATACTCAGGGAGGGGTAGCACTCTTGCCCTGCGTCTAGTTGGTGCTTGTATGATGGACTCACTGGTGTTTGAGTCAGACTGTAGCTGACTTTTGCAATCCCCCACATTTCCACCTTCTGTTGCTTCATGGCCCGGAACATCTTCAACAACAATGCACAGCATGTCATTCTTGGATATGTACTCTCACAGTTGAGTAATAGGATTAAATTTACCCTGGCATAGTATCTCTGAAAGTCTTTTGTGTCGTGTATCTGTTTGGTTTTACACTATCTCGCTATTTATGTGGTATATGCACTTTAGGGGTGTGGACTACCAGTCCCATAATGCATTGTTGTGTTGTATGTAAAATGTGGCATGGACTACTTATCACACTGCATAGTGCCACTGCTATTTTCTAAGGGCCATTTGTACATGCACATTTGGGGAAACACATCATTACTGTCCAGACCTTTGCTGGTGCTGGCTGTGCCTGAGGTGTCAATGTCAGTGACACCACTGACAGCTTCAGGAAGCAGTGTGGACTCCACCATGTTTTCCATTGGTGTAGACGGTGTCTGGGTGGGTGATCCTCCTCCAGTGCTCCTTGCCTCCTTCAGCCTGCTTGCTACCCTCTCTTTGGCACGTGAACGCAAGTCGTACCAGTGCTTGCGTATCTCCTCGATGGAGTGCTGCACAACACCCACTGTGCATATTTTGGTCTGGATGTCTGACCACATTTTTCTCTTCTCACTCTCCGGCACCTGTAGTGAGTGTTTTCCAAATAACTTTTCATGGTTTCTGACCACCTCCTCTGTGAGCACCTCCAATTCCTGCTCACTGAATTTAAGTTTGCGCTTCCTCTCTCCTTTCTCCTTCACATTCCCATCAGTAACCATTGTTTTGTTTGGTCCTGCCTGACTCTCAAGGCTGCCTCCCTGGTGCTTGCCTGGGTCTCTCTGCCTGCTCCTGTGGCTGGGGCTTCTGGAAACAGCATGCACTGAGTCACTTCCTGGTTGTGATGTCATCAGGCTGTTCCAGATTGCCGGTATCGCAATTTGTGATTTCCAAAAAACGATTCTCTATTTTTGCGATTCGGTATTTGGTACTCGCAAATTGCGATTGTGATTTTTAAGAAATCGCTATTACCGAATCACAAATTTAATACATCCCAATTTGCATTTCTTAAATAGCGATTTCTTAAAATTCGCTATTTAAGAAATGCAAACCGGGAGCTTGATACATCTGGCCCAGTATCTTTGCCACATTTAGTTATGTGTACTGGACAAGGGGAAGTGGCGAGCTGGAAGTAAGAAACGTGTTTATTAAGAATGGTGCAATTATCTAGCTCCCAAACTAAGCAAGAGGTGTACAGCATGATCCAAGGCCAAGGGTAAAGACTGGCATTCCTCCCTGAGACCATGGTCATCTGATGAGGAAATAGTCTGCATTGTGATTGAAGTTTAGTAATTTTGGCCTGAAAAATGTCAGAAAGTTATTGCAACGTGCTTGTGTAGGGGTATTTGGCGTGGAACAGGCCTCAGTAGTGCCTTAACAATTTTAAAAACCTGCTTTGAGACATTAGTGGGAATTAAGATTTTTTTGTGATGTTAAACGGTCTTTGCATTCCTGATATTTTTTACATATATTTTTAGATAGATTTTAGATTAACAACAAATGCTTATCTAACATTGCTCTGATTTTTTTGCCCCTTTATTTGAAAACCACTGCTTGGCAGAACTCAAGAACCTTTGTGTGTACACTTAAGCAAAGATTGGGCATTAAACTACATCATCCTAGGCCTTGTAGTCATTCTAGAGCTTTTCGATGTATTCCCCCTCCATAGTATCCTGCCCGAGGTAATTCCTACTTTTCTTGTCAGTAACCCATTTTATCCTTAACAGCACAAATGTTTCTTAAAAGTTGGAGTCCCCTTACCTATACTCAGTTTTTCCATGGCTTGTTGCCAAGTCCTGACCAAGTCCTGACCAGCGCAGTAACAGGTCTGAATCTGTCCCCAGTCATTCAGATGGTTTGTCACCACTGACACGTCACAAGCATGGTTGTGTTGATGTGCAAGGAAGGGGACTGTCGTAGTTGTGCATCGTTGTTATATTTCTTTAAATGGAGCATTTGTCTCATGCCAGGAATGTTACAGTCTTCTCAGTGGGCACTGGTCTAATGAGTGTCAGTTATAGACTGGTAGCAGCCATCGTTGGTGGTGTATCTCATTCGGCTAATAAAGCTTTTAAACTTATTAACAAGTAAGAGCCTTCTTAACATTGGTGACGACGCGATGAACACCAAGCTTGACTGGGGAAAGCACACCAACAATTCCCCAAGGACCCAAGAAGGCATATGAAGATCGGAAGCTGGAATATTGGAAGTCTGGTTATCATTTTATTGGAACCGAACATTTAAGAAGACGGAACATTTCGGAGGGTCTCTACTAACTAATTTAATAAGCAAATTGAACTTTTTACTTACTATTAATTGTTCCTCTCTCTAGCACCAGAGAGTGAAATACGGTTTTGTGTGGCACGAGAAACCTTGCCGCGAGCTAACAGTGGACATCAGCAACAGGGGTAGGCCCTAGTGACCCCACTATAAATGGGCAAATCTATATATAGAAAGCAGAAATTATAAAGCAGGGAAAAATCATACAAACATCGTTACAGCAGTGAGTACATAAATTATTCACTGGTAATATAAAAAAACCTTTATAAAAAACACATTTATAATAAATCCATCGTAACCACGCAATGTCCCATTTCGTTTGAAACCTAAGCTATGAAGCTATCATATATGCTTCCAAGAACATATAGCAAACATTAATACATAACTTAAACATAAAAAAAACAAAAAATATGCCAGACTTCAGGCTAGAGATTGTATCCAATACAATCTTACTTCAGTCTCCCAAGTCACTAGATATGATGTGACTGTAGTTCTTAATTTCAAAACTCAGTCCACATAGGAGATAGTTTACATAGGGGGCACATCAAAAGGACGCTTCAATCCACTCTGTTACAAAGATGTGAGTCCCAAGCACAATTAAATAACATTTCTAGTTTCAAGTGACTCCTGTAAGAAAGGTGTTTATGCGTTTCGGCCTTTATCACTTGCGGGCCTCCTTAGGACCGTGGAAGAAAGAAGTACCTATTGTAATCAACTGGGTGGACACGAAAAAAATCCACTTTGAAAGAGGCCACCAAGGCTCTGCGGAATCTTTTAGGCGTTGAGCATTGTGCACCAAGCATAGGAGACCAACATACACATCCGAGGGAGTCTAAATTAATTAGACCTTATACGTCAGGCTCACACCACCAAACATCAGTGTCCTGGGAAGGTGTAGCGTAACCTCTGTTGAGTGCTCACAGCAGAAAGACCTAACGTTCAATACGCATATGAGTTTGACTCAATCCAGGATGCTCGGTCCCAACTCCGACTCTGAGGAAGGAGACCTGGTGTGTTTGATTCATGGTGGGCTACAGGTGTGAGTTCTTCCACACCATGCTATAGAGAGGGACAAATGTGGTGTCCTGCAGACACATCTCAGTAACATAATGATTTTGCCAAGCGCCTGACAAGGAGCAGTATATGCAGCACGTGCTAACCAGGACCAGAGGGACTCCATATCCCAGACTGCTTTGCGGCCCCAGGTGGTGGCCATCTTGTGCATCACCTGCTCTCACTTGCCAGATCCAACGAGCGCTATAAAGCGCGAGGGGGCATACCGCAGTGCGGGAATCGCCCAGGCAAGCCCTGGCCAAGGGCGGGCCCATCCACATACGATTGAGGCCGGGCAGGGTCACCCGCTTGAATCTGGCTCTCTTTTTCTGCAACCCCGAATAGTTTTGTCCCCCTCCGGCCTTCCCCCTAACACCTTCCCAGGCCCCTTAACCCATCTCAATACATTGTCATATATATGGGCAAAACTAAAGCAACCCAGGGCGGGGCTGTGGTTGGTGGGCAAAAGCATATTTTTTTCTCCAAAAAGTCGGGTTGCAACGAAGTACTTGACCACATTGATGACCTCCTAGTTGATTGCAGTGAAATCTTAGTTTTACCATCCAGTGCAGACCAACCATTGAGTCCCAAACCGTGCCCCACAACATTGATAACCTCCTCGTTGATTGCGGGGAAATATTAGTTCTACCATCCAGTGCAGACCAACCATTGAGTCCCAAGCCGTGCCCCACAACCCAACCATCAACCAGCAATCAGGAAAGCATATCTAATATGTTGAACAAAGCCAGGGTAAGGATGAGGAACAAGATCAGCACAGCACCCCATAGCCCCGCAGACCCAGTTCCTAGCTCTGGCTCCCCTCATGACTCAGCAATGGTGCCTCCTCCCTCACCCATTCCCTGTACCAATCTCTTTCTTCCGTTATCACGCCCCTCAGACTCACCTACAACTCAGGATCTCGCAGCTCCACCTGTCCAGGGTAGGGCAGGCAGTTTCCCTAATAACCAGCCATCCTCCCCCCCACCAAATGACGACTTGGTAGGTTGCATACAAACACTCAGGGAAGAAATAGCAGCCCTTAAGTGTATGACAGGAGACCTTGCTGTTACAGTGGGGCATCTCATGGAAGAGAGAGAGAGAATAGCTAGGGAAAGTGCCGCCACCCCAGTTCCGACCAACATCGCTGCACTGGCACCATCTGTTTCCACTATGCTCCATCATACAAAACACCATAGAGGCCACCCAGGTCTACCACGTGAGGACTCCTTTTCTAGGATCTCGGTCCGAGACCGTACATCGGGTCCCCGTACACCAGTAGGTGTGCAAATGAATCTCCCTTCACCAACTCCCAGAACAAAAGTTTCAATTTCACTCCTCTCACAGTAGCGGTGGGTTGTCACCTTGGCAGTACACACGTTCCCAAGACCACCACTCTTCCTCCTCGGAAAATCATTATGACCAACGTGCCCAGATCTAATTCTCAGGTGGGGAGGGAAGGGGAAGATTCCCTGATTAACAAAGTCACCCACTGGATTCGACACAGTGGAGGATGTCTCTCAGTAATTAGGAAAGATATTCTTAGGGCCAGACGGCACAGGTCTCTGAGCACTCTGTTTGACCACATCGAGCTTCTCCTAGACAACAGGCAGCTAGCCTATGACTTAGTAGCCCTAGACCAAAGAGCTAACCCCCCGGACAGGTCCACTATACAGTTCAAAATCGAGTCACCCACCCAATTTTGTGTGTCACCCTCCCAAGTTGCTTTAGATGATGCCACAGTCTGTTCCAAGATAGATTGACCAACAGAGCCGGAGGCGCAGGCTTCCTATGATAGACCTGATAGCAGCACAAGCTCTGACAATTGCCTCCGCACCATCAGCCACCAAGCGGACATCTCCGATCAGAGAATTAGGATGGCCCCCACCTCTTCTCTCAATATCGTTGCACCAGCCACCCTAGATCTCCAGGCAAACCTGCTCCCATCGCCCAACCCCATGACCACCAGTTGGAAAGTAAAGATTGTCTCCTGGAATGTGGCAGGTATCAAATCCAAACTCTCTTTGCCTCATTGGAGCACCTTTATCTACCACCACGACACATGTATCTTTCAGGAGACCTGGCCAATCAAAATTGCCCACAAACCTGGCTATGCAACCTACCACATACTTGCTGTTCCCAGCAAGGCGGGCCGTCCATCGGGGGCCTCCTAGTATGAGTGAAAATTGTACTACAGTGTGCAGTGAAACTGATACCCACCGATAGCCCTGATATTCTTGGTATCAGTCTCAAGGGAACAGGGTCCACTGTCACCAACATTTTCCACTCCTATGCCAGGGGGACAAAGGAGCCCAACCACTCTGTCACCTTGCAGTCTGTAGAGACCCAATTGGGTGAAAGACCCTCCAGACATGTCCTTATTGTAGCGGGGGACTTCAATACCACCTTCGAACCCCTCGGTCTGGACCACATAGGCAATTTCAGGAAAGAAGATAATATATGGCACATACCTAGGCTGGAGCTTCCCCCCATCAAGAAGTGACACTCGGCTGCCCTGCAACTAAACGCCCTGACCCTCAGCCATGGCCTGAGGGCTGTAAATAGAAGAACCAAATCTGATAAGCATGCCACCCACACGTTCACTGGCACACAGTGGAAGAGCAGCATCGATTATATACTGATGGACCTTAGATACTGGCACTTGGTACATGACATGGTAGTCGGGACCCAATTGGACAGTGACCACAATCCACTCTGTCTTACTTTAGAACCACCATGGGGTAGGGCGCCCATTGCAACAGCCACTGCCAAAGTAGCAAAGGTGGTCCAGGCTGAGAACAGGCGACTTAAATGGAGCAAGGTGATCCTGCGAGATGACAGTCTCTCTTCCATCGATTTAGACCTGACACATTGGTTAGTATTGATATCCACAATGGGAGAAGACGTAGGAAACAGTTCCTCTCTAATCGAAGTACACACTGAGGCCCTCATTACAACCCTGGCGGTCGGTGTTAAAGCGGCAGTAAGACCGCCAACAGGCCGGCGAAAAAAAAAATGGAATCACGACCATGGTGGAAACCGCCAACATAGACAGCCACTTTAACACTCCGACCGCCACGGTGGTACAAACACCGCAGAGGTAACCGCCAACAGACAGGCGGAAGACAATGTACCGCCCACAGTATTACAACAGGCCAATCCGCCACCTTTTCCGGGGCGGATTCACCGAGAACAAAAACACGGCAGAAACAGGACTTGGAAGGGAAAACGCTCACCTCTACACACCCCACGAGGAACCAGGATGCCATGGAACCGGAACTCCAGATTCTACCTGCCTTTGCCTTCCTGCTCCTCTACCAGGAGCACGAACGCCGGCAGCGAAGACCACGGTGAGTACTGCACCTATGGCACAGGGGAGGGGGGAGGGAAAAGAGAGTGACACACACACGCAACATGCAACACCCCCACCCTCACCCACTACAACACACACACTCTAATACATGTTGATACATTACAGTTACACCCCCAAGCCCCCCGGAAGAATGCAAAGACAAAATTGTAACGATTGTAATCAATTAAAATCCAGTACTCAAAAATATATATACACTATTAACAAATATATACACCAGGAATACAAGTCCAGGTACTGCACCATTTATAGTCCGTTGACCACTGGGCCCAAAATGCATGGGCGAAGCCCACACAAGATACCCGATCAAAACGGAGAGAACACTGCAGGGGCATCAGATAGAAATACAACAGGCACCTCAGGGGGAAGGGAAGGGGAGGCACCTCAGCCTGATAACTGCATGACGCCAGATCCACGAGGGGGCTCCATGCCCACTGCAGTATCCTGGGGAGTGCAAAGCCACAGTCTCTCAAGTCTCTCCAGTGGGTGCTTTGCCCACTGCTTTATGGTGCTTTGCCCACTGCTTTCTCCTGGGGAGTGCAAAGCCACAGTCTCTCAAGTGTCTCCAGTGGGTGCTTTGCCCACTGCTTTATCCTGGGGAGTGCAAAGCCACAGTCTCTCAAGTCTCTCCAGTGGGTGGTTTGCCAACTGCTGCATCCTAGGGAGTGCAAAGCCACAGTCTCTCAAGTCTCTCCAGTGGGTGGGTTGCCCACTGCTTTATCCTGGGGAGTGCAAAGCCACAGTCTCACAAGTGGATAACAGTCTCCACTGGTTCTGGAAGGGGCTTTGTGCCCAAAGTGCTTTATCCTGCCAAGGACAGAGGTAGTTGATGCCTTTCTCCACTGGTTCTGGAGGGGGCTTTGTGCCCAGAGTGCTTCATCTTGCCAAGCACTGAGGCAGTGGATGCCTTTCTCCACTGGTTCTGGCGGGGGCTTTATGCCCAGAGTGCTTCATCCTGCCAAGGACTGAGGTAGTGGATGCCTTTCTTCACTGGTTCTGGAGGGGGCTTTGTGCCCAGAGTGCTTCATCCTGCTCGTGGCAGCCTCAGTAGCGGTGGTGCTTGCAGCGCTCATTGGCCTGCGGTGCTGGTGGGTGGCTCAGTGAGCGTGCTGGTGGCGGCAGTGTCCTTGGCAGCGGTGCTGGTGGCGGCGGTGTCCTGGGCAGCGGTGCTGGTGGCGGCGGTGTCCTGGGCAGCGGTGCTGGTGGCAGCGGTGTCCTTGGCAGTGGTGCTGGTGGCGGCGGTGTCCTGGGCAGCGGTGCTGGTGGCGGTCTTGTCCGCCGTGCAGGTTGGTGGCGACTTCCCTTTCTTTCTGTGCCCCTTCCCCACCTTGGATGGTGGCACAGCTGTCTTCCCACTCCCAACTGTAGTCCTGGGAGAGCCCTTGGCGGCAGGTGTTTTGCCCTTCTCCCTCCGGGCAGTGGCCAACATCTTATGCTTCTGAGGTGTGGGACTGTCCGTGGTCTTGCTCCTTGGCACACTGGCTGCCCTGCTGCTTGGCGCACTCCAGATGCCGGTTACTGCTGGCACCACTGTTCTCACTGATGTGGTGGCTGAGGTGCTGGGTTGGGACCTGGAAAGGCGTGCCCTAGGGGACTTAGGGGTGGGGGAGGTGAGGGGAAGGGGTCAAGGTTGGACAGAAAACGTTTTTTAGACACACTGGGGCAGGTAGATGGAGGGAGTTTGGGAGTGGAGGAAGAGGTAGTGGTTGTAGGAGGTGTACGTCTGCTGACTTTGGGTGAAGGTGCATGGGCTGGAGGCTGTCGTGAGGTGGATGGCTGTTGGGTGGGTGTGTGACTGCATTTGTGTACCTTGCGAGGTCGGCTCACAGACACACTGGGAGAGGACACAGGGGATGTGTGAATGGTAGTGGGGGTGGTGAGTGCACGTGAGCGGTGTGTGGTGATGGGTGTGCTGGTGATGGACGTAGTGGCTGAAGATGTATTGCATGCAGGTGTGTGTGGAGACGTGACAGGGAGGGAGGAGGGAGACAAGGAGGAGGGGGGCACAGTGGAGGCAGTGGCTGTTGGTATGTCTGCATGGGTATGATGCTTGTGTGAGTGCCTGTGGGATGTGTGGTGCTTATGTTTGCCAGAGCTTCCCTTGTGTGTTGAGGTGTGTGCATGCTGGTCTGATGGTATGCTTGGGATAGGCTGAGGTACAGGGGTTTGGGTCTGGGTGGAGGAAGTTGGAGGGGGAGGCTGGACACAGGGACAATGGCTGCCATCAGTGCTGAGGCCAGAGTCTGAAAAGCTCGCTGTTGGGCTGCCTGACCAGAATGAATGCCCTCCAGGTATGCATTGGTGTGTTGCAACTGCCTCTCTACACCCTGGATGGCATTCAGAATGGTAGACTGCCCAACAGTGAGGGATCTGAGGAGGTCAATGGACTCTTGGAGAAGTGTGGCTCAATGGTTAGAGCGGCAGACCCTGAAGCAGAGATCTGGCTCAAGACCAGGGTTCAAGTCCCGCTTCGGCAGGTCTTGGGCTCAATTCCCCTTGACCAGATAATTCTCGCCTCGGTGCCTAATCTAATTCATGGGTCCCACTCTGCAACTCTGGGCAATAGCTTGCTTAATCTCCACAACGGCCCCAACAGCGCTTGGATGCCTGGCTTCACCCTGGGGGTGCTCAGGAGTGGGTGCCTCACAGGGAAAAGCCAGGAGGGGTTCCATAGCGGTATGAGTACAGCGCCTTGAGACCCTAACGGGTGAGTAGTGCGCTATACAAGTGCTAATTTACATTTACATTTACTGAGGGCAGCAGGGCTGGCAGGGGCAGGGACTGAGGTGCCTGGGGCGAAGGAGATGCCCACCCTCCTGGGTGAGCGGGCACGGGGCACACGCTGAGGGGCTGCTGGGAGGGCGGTGCTGGTAGTGGGGGTGGCGGCTATTCCTGTAGATGCGGGGGCACAGAGGGGCCCGCCACCGCAAGGTAGCTCCCATCAGAGGAGGAGTCCGTGTGTTAGAGTCACCAGATCCTCGGGGTCTGCACACGTTCCCAACACGTCCACCACTGAATAGCTCCAAGACTCTGATAGATAAATCACAGAGGCTAAGAGAGTTCAAGAGGGGAAGACCGGATTAGGAAGGGAACAGCTGGGAAGGAGACCTGTAGTAAGAAAAAGGTTAAAACACACAATATGAAAATTACATCTCATGGAATCAATACAAGACTATGATTCTAAGCCTAGACATTCTGTAAACATGAACAACCTAAGAATTAGGCTTAAAATGACTACGTTTCAAGATGGCCGGATTTCCTTTACATGAGAATCAGGAAAACATTCTGAATAAGTTCTAAACCAGTCATATGATTCCTTTTTTGAGAATGCATACTAGGACCATGCAATATTGCATCTAGAAACTCTGGTCTTCTGTGTTCTCTTGAAATGTTTCAACACGAATAGCGCACATTGCAGATTTTCATATATATAGTAAACACCATAAAAGGATTGTGCACCATGAATAACACAATATGGATTCAGGAAACAAATCACACAACTTGTCAACTCGAATATTACCTAATAAATGTCTTAGAATAAATGGCATACAATGAACAACATGAATTAAGCTTGAAGAGATAATCATGCACCATGAAACGAATCGCGCGTCTTTTGCCGATTCTTAAGCCACCATGTAAATGTCAAGAAATGGTAGCGCGCAATGAATAACAAAGTCAAATCATCATGAAACGAATAGCACGTCTTGCCGATTCGCAAGCCACCATACAAATGTCAAGAAATGGTAGCGCGCAATGAATAACAAGATCAAATCAGCATGAAACGAATCGCGCGTCTTGCCGATTCGCAAGCCACCATGCAAATGACAAGAAATGGTAGCGCGCAATGAATAACAAGATCAAATCAGCATGAAACGAATCGCACGTCTTGCCGATTCGCAAGCCACCATGCAAATGTCAAGAAATGGTAGCGCGCAAAGTAACCTGTTAATCATTAAAGAATTAGGCCAAGAATCTGAAAGTTCTCGATAACGGCGTCGGGAGGTCAGCCCAACCACCATCTTACCGCCCAGAACAAGGATCACCAATGAAGAATGAAGGGCAGAGGCCTGGAAGATCAAATAGGCCATCGGGACAGGAGCTCAGGAAGTAGCTGCTGCTCTGCACCGGGACCTCTGAATAGTGAGCACTTGGAGCTGGGTTGGCTCCTTTTTATAGAGTCTTGGCCCAGCCACAACCACACCCAGGCATGCTGCAGGGAAAGTCTCTGGCAGGCCCTGGAAAGGGACCACACCCTAACACACTCTGAAAGCCTGCAGCAATACATTGCCAATGAACAGTATTTGTAAACACATTAAAAATAAGTCTTCAGGATTAAACTCTGCAATGCAAAAGGTTAAACAACAACATATCAGCACAATGCATAAATTACGTTGTTTTGAGAGTGCTGGGTTTTTGCATTCTAGTCGCCAATAGAGCATGCACTGCCCTGGTGTTGATAGTACTCCCCTCTCCCAGACGCGCTCTAGGGCCTGGTTTTCCTGGATTAAGATGATGAAAGCGTCTCACAAGTACTGGAGCATGAACATCAGATGCGGAAACCCATGATTTACTTTCAGGACCATAACCTTTCCATGAGATTAAGTACCATAGATTACGCCCTCTCAGTTTAGAATCCAAAATTTCTTAACTTCGTATTCTTCTTCCCCTTGTACTAGAACAGGAGCTGGATGAGGGTGGACCTTTTGGACTGCCTGCTTCAAGAGGGAAGTGTGGAACACTGGATGAATCCGGAAGGATCTGGGCAATTGTAGTTTATAGGTCACCGGATTGATTTGCTGGAGGACAGTGTAAGGACCTATGAATTTGGGGTTAAACATGTGCTTCTTCTTGAAATCTATATGTTTTGTGGAAAGCCACACTTTGTCACCTGGTTGATATTGCGGTCCCTCACAATGTTTCTTGTCATAATGCCTTTTGTATTTTTGTTTGGCTTTTTCTAAATGCTGTTGAATCAGTTTCTGGGTTTGATGCAAATGCTGAATGGTTTCTGACACAGCTGGAGTAAGAGAACTTTATTGAGGAATTGTGATGGGCAAGGTGTCAGGATGATAGCCAAATAAACCAAAAAAGGGTGTAACGCCAATAGAAGTGTGGAATGAGGTATTGTAGGCTAACTCAGCTAACCAGAGCATAGATGTCCAAGAATGAAGTGCCTTTTCAGCGTAGGCACGTAGGTATTGTTTCAAAGTCTGATTTAGGGGGTCATTCTGACTTTGGTGGGCGGCGGAGGCCGCCCGCCAAAGTAACCCCGTCGGAAGACCGCTCCGCGGTCAAAAGACCGCGGGGTTCATTACGACTTTCCTGCTGGGCCGGCGGGCGACCGCCAAAAGGGCGCCCGCCTGCCCAGCGGGAAAGACCCTGCAACAAGGAAGCCGGCTCCGAATGGAGCCGGCGGAGTTGCAGGGGTGCGACGGGTGCAGTTGCACCCGTCGCAATTTTCACTGTCTGCAAAGCAGACAGTGAAAATCTTCATGGGGCCCTGTTAGGGGGCCCCTGCACTGCCCATGCCAGGGGCATGGGCAGTGCAGGGGCCCCCAGGGGCCCCACGACACCCGTTCCCGCCATCCTGTTCCTGGCGGTAAGAACCGCCAGAAACAGGGTGGCGGGAAGGGGTTCGGAATCCCCATGGCGGCGCCCTGGGCCAGGGGAAAACCGGCGGAAAACCGCCGGTTCCCCTTTTCTGACCGCGGCTTTACCGCCGCGGTCAGAATGGCCCTGGAAGCACCGCCAGCCTGTTGGTGGTGCTTCCGTGGTCCCCGGCCCTGGGGGTCATGGACCGCCAGAGTCGGAATGACCCCCTTAGTCTCTCATTTTGACCATCTGTTTGAGGATGGTGACTAGTAGATAGTGTAGATGTCACTTGGAGTGTTTTACACCATGTCTTCCAGAAATTGGAGGCAAATTGCAACCCCGATCAGAGAGGATAACTTTTGGCAGTCCATGATAACAAACCACTCTGTTCAGTAAAATAGTTGCCAATTCACTAGAAGTGGGCAATTTCTTACAGGCAATGAAATGTCCATATTTCGTGAGACTATCTACTACCACCAGAATTACTGAATGCTGTTGAACCATTGGCAGACCGGTAATAAAGTCTAAAGAAATGTGTTCCCATGGACGACTTGGGGCTGGAAGTGGATGTAACAAACCTTTTCGTTTTGAATGACTTGCTTTAGTGCGAGCACAGACTTCGCAGTTGTTTACCATTGCTTTTACATCTTTTGTTAGGGTAGGCCACCAAAAATAGCGTTGGATCAGTTCAATCGTTTTAGGAGTACCTGGGTGACCTGCTGTAGGTATAACATGCAACCAATGAAACACTATCTTGCGAAGTTTGGTAGTGGGTACGAACAAACGAGCGTCGTGAAAGGGTAGTCCTTGCTTGATTGACCTTTTGGGGTCTGCTTGGGCCCGTGTTTGCCATTTCTCAACAGTGAAAGAGTTGCGAATTTCTTCAAAGAAATCTTCAGTTTTTATGATACATAGAACCTTGTCAGGAGCAATGATAGCTCTGGAGGCTTGAAATGCAGGCAACGTGGTAGATTCTTGGCGGGACAAGGCGTCAGCTTTGCGATTATCTTTACCAGGCCGGAAGGTTACTACAAAATCAAATTCGGCAAAAAAAAGCATCCAGCGTAATTGCCGAGGAGTCAAAAGTCTGGCGGAACTCATGAATTGAAGATTACGATGATCAGTATATACTGTGACAGTGTATTTGGCACCCAACAAATTATGTCTCCGTTCTTTAAAGGCGTCACGAATCGCCAGAAGCTCTTTTTCACAATGACATAGTTCTGTCGGCTTCGTTTAACTTTCGAGACATATAAGCTACAGGATGGAGTTGACCAGTGTCTTTATTTCGTTGCAATAAGACGGCTCCTATTGCTACATCTGAAGCATCAGCTTCCACTATGAAAGGTCGATTCGCATCAGGATGAGTCAAGACTGGAGCAGTGGAGAAAGCTTCCTTCAAAGTAGAGAAGGCTTGATCAGCTTCTGGGGACCATACAAACTTTTCTTTCTTTCTTAATAGCTTAGTGATTGGAGCCACTGTCTGGGAGAAATGATTTATGAACCTCCGGTAAAAATGTGCAAACCCCAGGAAACATTGTACATCACGAACAGTCTTTGGGGTGGGCCAATCAGATACGGCTTTTACTTTCTTTTCTGCCATCGCCCTACCTTGAGGGGTAAGAATAACCCCTAAAAACTCAACTATGGTAACATGAAACTCACACTTGGTTAGTTTGCAATATAAATGGTGTTTTCGAAGGGCTGCAAGAATTTTCTAGGCATGTTGGACATGTTCGTTTTCATTGTCTGAGTAGATCAAAATGTCATCGATGTATACTATGGCAAATATGTCGAGGTACTCTCCAAGAACGTTATTCAAGAAAAATTGAAATGCTGCTGTAGTATTACACAGACCAAAAGGAGTGACGGAATATTCAAAAAGGCCATATCTTGTCTTGAACGCTGTTTTCCATTCATCACCCTCTCTCATTCTGACCAAATGATAAGCACCTCGAAGGTCAAGCTTTGTGTAGATTTTTGCTATTTTTACTTGTTCCAATAAGACCAGAATTAGGGGTAAAGGATATTTATTCTTGATGGTGACTTTGTTCAATCCCCTATAGTCGATACAAGCTCGAAGTTCTCCATTAGCTTTTGGAACAAAAAACAAAGGCGAAGCTGCAGGAGACTTAGAGGGGCGAATGAAACCATTCTCCAAAAATTGATCTAGGTATTTTCGTAAATGTTGATTTTCATGTTCTGACAGGGCATACACATGACAGGTGGGAAGTATCGCACCTGGGGCTAGATCAATTTGACAGTCATAAGATCTATGAGGAGGTAGGGTCTCTGCTCCTTTCTCATCAAATACATCTTTGTAAGATGAATACTGTTTGGGCAGCTGAATTTCTTTCTCCACAGCAGCAGCTATGTAAGAGTTGCAGACTTTTGGTACTTGAATCTTTTGGAGACATTGTTCTTTACATAGCACAGATGAGAACATGATTTTTCATTCTGCCTAAATGATCTCTGGATTGTGATGAGTTAACCATGGCAAGCCAAGTATAATCCCATATTGGGGAGCATGGATCACGTCAAGGATGATTTTCTCTTTATGTTTCTTTCTTTGATTCTTATCTTCACAAATCATCGATTAGAGAATAGTCTGAAGAGTTACTGGACCTCCAGTCAAGAGTTTTCCATCGACTGCCTGGATGATTTCTAGGGTCTTCTTTTCAATACATGGGATCCCCCATGCAGGAACCAATTGGGCGTCAACAAAGTTCCCAGTAGCCCCAGAATCGACTAGAGCTTTTTTTAAATAGATCTTTTTCTTCACCTGAACTCTTATTTCCAGTTTAAGATGTCTAGATTGTGAAGGGTCCACGGTGACACCCAAGAGCAACCCTTCTCTGCATCTCGGGTGTTTTAGTTTTCCAACTCGACTGGTGCATTGGCTGCGACCTTCTGAACTGGACCTTGCTTGCTCTTTGGTTTGATTGGGCAATCTTTGGCAAAATGACCCTTCCGCCCACAATAAAGACATTTTCCATTGTTTCTGCGTAGGTCCTTTTCATCTTTAGTCAAAAGTCTTTTGATGGTTAAATTTTCCATCGATTCCGGCGTTCTTTCTTTCGGAGTTCTTGAGTCTCTGTTATCATGAACAGGCCATGAATATTTTTCAGTCTTTTTGCACATTCCTTTACGTTCTCATAAACGATGATCAAGCCTCAAGACAAGGTTTATTAATTCTTGACAGTCTGTAGGTTGTGGGTCGATTTGCGCTAAGATATCTTTTAGTTCCTCTTTGAGTCCCTTGTAAAACAAGACCGCTTGTTTTTCTTCAGGCCAGGATGTCTCGGCAACCAGCCAGTTAAAGTTGGCTAGATACGACACTAGGGGGGTTATTCTAACTTTGGAGGAGTGTTAATCCGTCCCAAAAGTGACGGTAAAGTGACGGATATACCACCAGCCGTATTACGAGTTCCATAGGATATAATGGACTCGTAATACGGCTGGTGGTAAATCCGTCACTTTTCCGTCACTTTTGGGACGGATTAACACCTCCTCCAAAGTTAGAATAACCCCCTAGGTCCTGATTCCCTTGGCGTAAATCTAATAATTCACGATCTGCTGACTGTGTTACAGTTCTACGATCAAAAACTCTGTCAAACTCACGAACAAAATTTCTCCAGTTGTACAACAAGGGCCAATCTTTACGCACAAGAGGAATTGCCCAGGTAGCTGCATCCCCAGACAGATATGATAACAAGAAAGCTACTTTGGACTGTGCATCTGGGAAAGTATGTGGTCTACAGGTGAAGTGTAGTTCCACTTGAACCAGGAAAGATTGCGCTTTCAAAGGGTCACCTGAAAAACGTTCTGGGGGAGCTAAAGGAATTGCGGAAGGAACATTGAGGGAAATACTTGTTGGATTACTTCCAGAAGTCTGAGAAGAAGTACCTGACCAAGACACTCCTGTGGGACTTTGTTCCTTCTTCTCTACCTCATCTTGTAACTGACTCACTCTCTCAGCTAGGCTATTTGTCAATTCTTTGGATGATACCACCTCTGCCTGTAGCTGGGTGATAGCCTTGGCTAACTCGTCCAGCATGGCCATGCTGAGAACATCCACAAACCGGGAGGATAATAATTCGTGGGCTCACTATTCTGTCAGAGTCACCAGATCCTCGGGGTCTGCGCACATTCCCAACACGTCCACCACTGAACAGCTCCAAGACTCTGATAGATAAATCACAGAGGCTAAGAGAGTTCAAGAGGGGATTAGGAAGGGAACAGCTGGGAAGGAGACCTGTAGTAAGAAAAAGGTTAAAACACACAATATGAAAATTACATCTCATGGAATCAATACTAGACTATGACTCCAAGCCTAATCATTCTGAAAACATGAACAACCTAAGAATTAGGCTTAAAATGACTAAGTTTCAAGATGGCCGGATACCTGTAAGGGAATCAAGATAGATTAAATGAAACTTTCAAATTCAAGTACTTTCCTTTACATGAGAATCAGGAAAACATTTTGAATAAGTTCTAAACCAGTCATATGAATCCTTTTTTGAGAATGCATACTAGGACCATGCAATATTGCATCTAGAAACTCTGGTCTTCTGTGTTCTCTTGAAATGTTTCAACACGAATTGCGCACATTGCAGATTTTCATATATATAGTAAACACCATAAAAGGATTGTGCACCATGAATAACACAATATGGATTCAGGAAACAAATCACACAACTTGTCAACTCGAATATTACCTAATAAATGTCTTAGAATAAATGGCATACAATGAACAACATGAATTAAGCTTGAAGAGAGAATCGTGCGTCTTGCCGATTCGAGTGCCACCATGTAAAATGTCAAGAAATGGTAGCACACAATGAATATCAAGGTTAAATCACCATTAAACGAATCGCGCGTCTTGCCGATTCATAAGCCACGATGTAAATGCCCAAAAAATAACAGCCCACAATGAATAACAAGATTAAAGCACCATGAAACGAATCGCGCATCTTTTGCCGATTATTAAGCCACCGTGTAAATGTCAAGAAATGGTAGCGCGCAATGAATAACAAAGTCAAATCATCATGAAACGAATCGCGCGTCTTTTGGCGATTCTTAAGCCACCATGTAAATGTCAAGAAATGGTAGCGCGCAATGAATAACAAAGTCAAATCATCATGAAACGAATCGCGCGTCTTGCCGATTCGCAAGCCACCATACAAATGTCAAGAAATGGTAGCCCGCAATGAATGCCAAGATCAAATCAGCATGAAACGAATCGCGCGTCTTACCGATTCGCAAGCCACCATGCAAATGACAAGAAATGGTAGCGTGCAATGAATAACAAGATAAAATCAGCATGAAACGAATCGCGAGTCTTGCCGATTCGCAAGCCACCATGCAAATGTCAAGAAATGGTAGCGCACAAAGTAATCTGTTAATCATTAAAGAATTAGGCCAAGAATATGAAAGTTCTCGATAACGGCGTCGGGAGATCAGCCCAACCACCGTCTTACCGCCCAGAACAAGGATCACCAATGAAGAATGAAGGGGAGAGGCCTGGAAGATCAAATAGGCCACTGGGACAGGAGCTCAGGAAGTAGCTGCTGCTCTACACTGGGACCTCTGAATAGTGAGCACTTGGAGCTGGGCTGGCTCCCTTTTATAGAGTCTTGGCCCAGCCCACAACCACACCCAGGCATGCTGCAGGGAAAGTCTATGGCAGGCCCTGGAAAGGGACCACACCCTAACACACTCTGAAAGCCTGCAGCAATACATTGCAAATGAACAGTATTTGTAAACACATTAAAAATAACTCTTCAGGATTCAACTCTGCAATGCAAAAGGTTAAACAACAACATATCAGCACAATGCATAAATTACGTTGTTTTGAGAGTGCCGGGTTTTTGCATTCTAGTCGCCAATAGAGCGTGCACTGCCCTGGTGTTGACACCGTGTCGCTGGTCTCAGCTCCTGACTCCGCCGTGGAGCTCCCCCCACCCTCCGTCTCACTGGTGGCTTCAGACTCCGTTGTCTCACCCTCCAGGGCCATGTGGGATGCAGCTCCTTCCTGATCCAGTGCCACTGCTCTTCCGCCTGATGTTGCTATTGCACACAAGAACAGGGAGACCAAAAAAAGGGAGGGAAAGACAGAAGAATGACATGTTGAGTGCATGCAATACCGCTACCGTTGGCGGACCCTACAGACACAGAAGACCTCTGCACTACGCCGTGCACTTAGAGTTCCCTAATTAATTTAATTATTAAGTAAGTTGACAACAGAACAAAACCAAACGACTACCGCACATTCCTATATTTGAGAGTATGGTTGTGGTGCTCAAACATTCTAAACACGTCCGTTGTCAAACGTGTGTATAGGTACAGGAAAAACCTGTGCCAACAAGTTAATATTAATTAGAAAAGGAATGGAGCACACAGGGCATCAATTAATATATCAAACAAATTGCAACATTTTTTACCCAATAAATATATAAAAATGACAAATAATATGTACCTATCAAGGTGATATCAATATAGTGCCTAATCAATTTAACAGATTGTCAATGAGACTCATGATTGAATGATTGAATATATCATAAATGTAAGATTTAATGTGAACGTAGAAAAATATAGAAAATATTAAGAATAGAAAGGAGAACAGTGTCACAATTGACAATCAAAATATTCAGTGGTACATGACCTATTTGTAAATCAAATGTAATCACCAACAAAAAATTGTCACATCAACCAATAAGTACTGAATCCCCTCTTTGGAGAAAAAATATACAGATCTCATATAGTAGTGAGATGAGCAAAAGATGTCCATTCCAAAGAAATAACTGAAAGATGATCACAGGAACATGGGGTACAAGGCCTATGCCTGATTGCTGCACACATGGAAGTCACACAAGCCTGACTAGGTGTAGTTGGCTCTGAACATGTCTTCTTGCTCCAGCGGCAAATGTCCTCCCATCTTTTCTGGCAGTGGGTGCTCCATCTGTGGTAGACCCCCAGGGTCTGGACTTCCTTGGTGATGGCACGCCAAATATCCTTCTTCTGGTGAGCGCTGACCTACAGGAATATTACAGGGGAAAAGGAGAAGATATAACCGTCCGGACTGTCACAGTCATTGGCCCGCGTTCCTACCCTTGCCATGACGCACATGCACTCACCGTCGTTTCATGCATGCCTCATTCTCCCCCTCCCATCTTCCATCCACACCACTCCACACAGGCATTGCCCATACAGCATGCTCACAGTGTACTTACCTGATTGTCTGGAGGACCGTAGAGTAGCGTGTATTGGGGGAGGACCCCATCCACTAGTTTCTCCAACTCCTCCTTGGTGAAGGCAGGGGCCCTTTCCCCAGACACTCGAGCCATTGTCTCTTCCAGACCGAGGTCACAGCAGCACTTGCAGTGTAGGTCCTCTCCTGTCGAAGATCAAGTATCGAGTGATTGAACAGATAGAAAATGGTGGTCACGTCCGCGGCGGTGCATACCGTCACCGCAGGCGTACATCGTCATTGGCTCCTGGGACCCATAGGGTCCAATGTTAACCAATGCTGCATTGCACCGCGGTCTTCGACCGCCTACCGCGACGGTGTACAACGCCAGCGCAGTTACCTCACATCCCATTGTCCCACTTTAGAGGTCAGGCAGCCGCCATTTTAGGTGCCCACATGGCTTCATTTTCAACTGCGTCACACATACCTAGGCCTAGACTCAACACACATCCAGGCCACCTTTTGTGTATGAATGGTGTTCTGGGTAAACTGTGGGTATGTACCTCTGAGTTGTTAGACTCTGTGCTCGCTGTTGTCCTTCATAGGCACCGTCCGCTAGGACATGTGAGGAGATGGCGGCATCCTCCGGTGTACCGACCATTGGTGGACCTGTCGACAATGGAGGAGCGACATGTCATTATCACATACAGGCTTGACTGTGTCACAATCCAGGAACTGTGTACCCAGTTGGAGCCAGACCTGATGTCAGCAATCTGCCATCCCACAGGAATCCCCCCTCAAGTGCTGTCAGTGCTCCATTTCCTTGCAAGTGGGTCTTTTCAAACAACAGTGGCTATAGCATCAGGGATTTCCCAGCCTATGTTTTCCAACGTATTGTCCAGAGTGTTGTCTGCCCTTCTGAAACACATGCGGAGCTACATCGTTTTTCCTCAGGTGGAGGATTTGCCTACAGTGAAAGGTGATTTTTATGCCCTGGGACACATCCCCAACATCATAGGTGCCATTGATGGGACCCATGTGGCTTTGGTCCCCCCCCACAGGAGTGAACAGGTGTACAGAAACTGGAAGAGTTATCATTCAATGAATGTACAGATGGTATGTTTGGCAGACCAGTACATCTCCCATGTGAATGCCATGTTCCCTGGCTCAGTGCATGATGCCTACATCCTGCGGAATAGCAGCATCCCTTATGTGATGGGTCAACTCCAGAGGCACCGTGTGTGGCTATTAGGTGAGCACCTGGAAGCAAGACAGTGGGAATGGTTGTCTGGGTCTGGCGGATATCCCTACAGGTTAGTGCGTGTCTAACAGTTGTCCCTCGCCATTTGCAGGTGACTCTGGTTACCCCAACCTGTCATGGCTACTGACCTCAGTGAGAAATCCCAGGACAAGGGCAGAGGAACGCCACAATGAGGCCCATGGGCGAAGTAGGAGGGTAATCGAGCGGACTTTCGGCTTCCTGAAGGCCAGGTTCCGGTGCCTCCATATGACAGGTGGATCCCTATTCTACTCACCAAAGAAGGTGTGCCAGATCATCATGGCCTGCTGTATGCTTCACAACTTGGCTTTGCGACGACAGGTGCCTTTTCTGCAGGAGGATATTCCAGATGGTGGTGTTGTGGCAGCTGTGGAGCCTGTGGACAGTGAAGACGAGGAAGCAGAGGAAGAAGACATGAACAACAGGACTCAGTGATCCAGCAATATTTCCAGTGAGACACAGGTAAGAGTACAGACCTGCCTAATACATGTACTTTAACACTACTACCGCTCTACTGTCTGTCGTTTTCACCCAGTGTATGGTCACTGAGTTGTCACTTTCCCTTACGATTTCACAGATGTTGGTCCCACTGTGTGACATCTGCTTAGATTCCTCATGGACTAGAGCTGTGTGACATAGGTATGTTGACATTACAATTGAAAGAGCATTTTGTCCCTGTAATTGCTAATACACTATTTCGAAATCACAGACAGACTCCAGATTGTTTTGTGCTTTAAGTGTGTTATCAGGCGGAGGAATGTCCATGGCAGAGTCCAGTCTATTAGTCTCACAGGTGCATTGCCCATATGGGCATAGGAAGTGGTGCTGGGGCAGTTTAAGTATGGACAGGGTGACAAAGTGGGACAGTAGGATGACAATCAAGGTGGTCTCATTTCTTGGCAGGGGTCTTGGCATCGTGCTCTGTCTTGTTCCTGGATCTCAGGGACCGTTTCTGGGGTGGTTCTCCCTCTGCAGGGGGTGGGGTGGTGGTGTGGTGGTCCTGTGACAGGGCGTCCTGTCCACTAGCGCCGGCAGAGGTGGTGGGCAGTTCATCGTCCATGCTAGTGTCAGGGGCCCCTTGTAGTGCCACAGTGTCCCTCCTGGTGTTCACAAGTTCCTTCAGCACCCCTACGATGGTGCCCAGGGTGGAGCTGATGGTTCTGAGTTCCTCCCTGAAGCCCATATACTGTTCCTCCTGCAGGCGCTGGGTCTCCTGAAACTTGGCCAGTACCGTTGCCATCGTCTCCTGGGAGTGGTGGTAGGCTCCCATGATGGAGGAGAGGGCCTCGTGGAGAGTGGGTTCCCTTGGCCTGTCCGCCCCCTGTCACACAGCAGCCCTCCCAGTTCCCCTGTGTTCCTGTGCCTCCGTCCCCTGGACCGTGTGCCCACTGCCACTGCCCCCAGGTCCCTGTTGTTGGGGTGGTGGGTTGGCCTGGGTTCCCTTTAATGGTGGACACACAGCTGATTGACGTGTCCTGGGGACGGAGGTATGGGCCCGCTGGGTGGGTGCTGTGCTGGTGTTTCCAGAGGGGGGAAGGTCTGTGGTGGCCTGTGACTGGGTGAGGGAAACCGACTGTCCAGAGGTCCCCGATGGGCCGGGCTGGTCATCTAGATCCAGTTGGACAGAGTTGCTGTCATCACTGTGGGCCTCTTCTGTTGGTGGTGTGGACATGTGTGGACCCTCCTGTCCGGTGACGTTGGGTAGGGGTCCTGCAGGGGTATAAAAGGATGGTTATCACATCTGTGTGTGGCATGGTGTGCAATGGGTGGGTGACCGTGTACCCCAGTGCTTGCATTCCTGTGTGGGACCTTGTGTGATGAAGGTTTAGGTGGTTGTATGGGTATGTGCAGTGGGCATGCTTTAGTGATGGGTGTCCATGCTTTGTTGTTGCATGCAGGGCTTGGTGTTGGGATGGGTGGTTTGTGATGTTGGGACATATGTGAGGAGTAGGAGTGCTGGGGGTGAGGGTGAGGGTGGGGGTATGTGCTGTCATGCAGGTAGGGTGGGGGATGTAATAGTTAAGATTTGACTTACCAGAGTCCATTCCTCCACCTACTCCTGTGAGGCCTTCAGGATGCAGAATCGCCAAGACCTGCTCCTCCCATGTTGTTAGTTGTGGGTGAGGAGGTGGGGGTCCGCCGCCAGTCCGCTGAACCGACACGTGGTGTCTTTAGACCACGGAACGCACCTTCCCCCGTAGGTCATTCCACCTCTTCCTGATGTCCTCCTGATTTCTTGGGTGCTGTCCCACTGTGTTGACCCTGTCCATTATTCTTCGCCATAGCTCCATCTTCCTTGCAATGGAGGTGTGCAGCACCTGTGATCCGAATAGCTGTGGCTCTACCCGGACGATTTCCTCCACCATGACCCTGAGCTCCTCCTCCGAGAACCTGGGGTGTCTTTGCCGTGCCATGGAGTGGTGTAGGTGATGTGTGGGGTGGAGTGTGTGGTGATAAGTGTGCTGATATGTAGTGGGGTGTTGTGTGAGGTGCGTGGAAGTTCTGTGGGTGATGGTGTTGTGTGCCTGTGGATGCTGTTGTTCTTGCTGGTGCTGTCTCTCTGGCCTTCTTTCAGAATTGTTGGTAGTAGGGGTTTGTGGGTGATGTGGATGTGTGTTTTATATTGTAATGGGTGTGTGGGAGTGGTGTGTGTATGTGTATCAGGTGTGTGTATTTTGAATTGTCCAATGTGGCTGTGTTTTGTAAAAGTGTGTGTGTTTTGAGCGCGGCGGTGTGTACCGCCAATGGAATACCGCGGTTGAAAGACTGCCACGTGGATTCGTGTGTCGTGATAGTGTGGGCGTATTTCTGTTGGCGTGACGGTGGAGGTTTTGTTTTCGCCAGTTTATCACTGACCTTTGGTGTGGCGGACTTGTGTGGGTGTCTAGATTTTGGCGGATTCCGAACTGTGAGTCATAATAGCTGTGGCGGTATTCCGCGGCGGTGTGTTGGCGGTCTTCTGCACGGCGGTAAGCGGCTTTTACCGCCAATGTTGTAATGAGGGCCATAATGTCTTGTTTTTCCAGGACGACATTCTCCTCTATGGCAAGGATGAACATAAAGGGTGAACATAATGGCACATTAAAATATTAAACATATTAGCAGATATAGGACTCATTGTAAAGAAATAAAAATGTAAAATTGGTGTAACATCAGTGATATATTTGGGTCATGTGATATCAGGTGAAGGAATGCAACCAAAAATGAAATTGTTTGATAGCGATGTAAATGCTCCCACCCCATGTGACAAGGAACAGGTGTGGTCATTTCTAGGGCTTGCAGAGTTCTATTACGAGTTCATCAAAAGATGTGCAAGTGTAGTAGAATGCTGTAAAAACAGGGTATTCACTGTGAGTGGTCAAGAGAATGTGAAGAAGTGTTCCAAACTGTAAAAAAGGAGACCAGTGACATGCTCACATTATGTCACTTTGTCACCAGAAAGAAAACGATTTCAACCACGGACGACAGACTTAAAGGTTTGGGTACATTACTAACCCAAGTGGTGGATGATGCTGAAAAAGTAGTAGCCTTTGCATCAAGAGTGCGCAAAAAAGGGGAAAACACTACTCGTGTATTGAAAGAGAAGCCGTGGCCATACAGATGACAATGAAACATTTAAAATTTTATTTGTGGGGCATTCCTTTTTTTGTGAGGACAGATTGTTGTCCTCTGGTTCAAATTTTTTCTTGTAACCTCAGTGAAAGGTTGACACCAAGAATCAAGCTTTGGAGTGAAGGATTGGAGGAGTTTAATTTCCAGGTGAAGTACATTCCAGGGTTGGTTAACAAGGCAGCTGATTGTTTGTCACGACTGCCAGTGGAAGGAAGCAATGAAGTAGTCATTAGTGATATAAATTGTGTAAATTGGGTGAAGGAACTTACAAACGCACAAGATGAAAGGGAAGATAGCAAGGTGAAGGATGAGTTATTTCCCACAATCAGCACATTTATGGTGAAAGGTTGGCCTGACTACAAGGGATTAGATGCAGAATTTAGACCATTTTGGGCAGAACTCATGGTTTATCAGGGTGACCTAATGAGAGGAGAAAGAATTGTTCCTCCTAGGAGTATGAGAGAAAGAATAATAATCAACTTAGCTTATGAAGGATACCTTTGCAGGAGCCTCACAAAAGCCTGTGTGAGAGAGAGATATTGGTGGCCAAGTATGGGTCATCAAATAGAGGAGGTGGTCAGAGAATGTTGTTTGTGTGCTTCTAATGATGAGTCTTGTGTTACCATTTATGCTCCTCTGTCATCAGTGGTGGTTCCGGACAATGGACCAAACTGCACCTAGACATCATGGGCTCTTTCGAGTTATTACCTTCATCAGAAATATTTTCTTGTTATTAGTAGATTACACTTCTGAATGGGTATCCACCAGATGTGTGACCATGGTGACCACTCGAACAGTTTTGAATTTTCTTAAGGATGAATTTACAAGTGAGAGAATACCACAATTTCTGGTTACGGGCAAAGGATGCAGTTTACCTTACTTGAAATGCAAGAGTCTCAAAAGTAATTTGGGATATGTTAGAAATGGAGTCTCTAGTTGGCAGAGGTATACACCCTTGTCCAAGTAGGGATCACAATCCTAGCCAGGCTAAATCACACACAACCCAAATTATCCTGTGCCCATCTGCTGGTAGCTTAGCACTGAGCAGTCGACTTAACTTAGAAGGCAATGTGTAAAGTATTTGTGCAATAAATCATGCAATGACACAGTAATAACACCACAAAAATACACCACACAGGTTTAGAAAAATATAAGATATTTAGCTGATTAAATTAAGGTCAAAACGATCAAATTGAAATTTCACTTTTGCAATGTTAAGAAGTGTCTTAAGGCTTTACAAATCAACAATTGTCTCTTGTCTGTACAAAGTATCTGGGTTGTGTCAAAATTACACGCACTGAGACCACAGATGATGAGATGGGTGGGAAAAGTGCATCGGATTTCCTGCCACGGCACAGATGATGTGCCTTTTCTTCCCATGCTGCAATCGCTTTTCATCGATTTCCGGAGTGCAGTCTTGGATCCTCACTACGATGCGGGGTCTTTTGACAGCCAGGGGCGATGCATGGAAATCCTGGGTGTGCAGGACGAAGTCACAGGTGCTGCATTGATCCGGAGTGCGGTGCGTCGGAGTTTCTGTCGCACGGCAGAATCTGCATCGATTCTTCACTCAGGAAGTCGGGCTGTGTCGCTCCAGCTCGGCTGTGCGTCGATCTGGTATGGCTGTGTGTCAAAGTTCAAGTCACAATGCAGGTGCTGCGTCGATCTCCATTCGGGAAGCCGACTGTGCCGTTCCGGTTCGACAATGTGGCGATTTTCTCATCACTGGGCAGGCTGTGTGTCATTTCCGGCAGGCTGTACATCGATTTTTGCCACAAAAGGAGTTTCCTTGAAGAAAGGAAATCTTTTTGGCCCTGAGATTTCAGAAAAAGGAGGCAAGTTCAATCTAAGCCCTTGGACAGCACATCTCATCAAAATAGGAGGCTAGCAAGGCAGCAGGGCAACAGCAAGGCAGCAGTCCTTAAAGCTAAGCAGTCCAGGTGATTCCTTTGGGCAAAACAAAATAATAGTGGAGCACACTAAGGATCAATTACTAATTGTCAAGTTGTTAGACTGGGATTTAGTATAACCATAAAGATAATCCAATTAAGTACTCAGATTTCACACAAAAACGGGGGAAAAATCTCAATTATTAGACATCAAGGTGTATATTATATTGTTCCTTTTGTTTACTGCACCAGTTAGGAAAAATACTCTTTACAAATGTTCATGTATGCATTTTTTGTAATCTAATATAGTCACATAATTTCAAACATTTGAAGCAAGCTGACAGCTAATACAAAAGTATTATTTTATAAGCAATGATTGTAGGTTTGAAGCTGTACAGCCTTTACATATTTTTAGCCAATGATTGGAGAGTTCAGCCGACACGTGTTTCATCCCATTACAGGACTTCCTCGAGGCTGATTGAATATCAACATGAAAAGAAAATATTAGACAACATGTTCCATATGTCCACTTATTCAAAAATTATTACAAAAAAATTGAAAATGATTAAATTAAAAACTGTAGAATTGGGCATGAATATAGATAATGAAATGCACTATTTTTTATCATTATATATCAGTTGGGGAAGGTGTGATATAACTTTATTTGATGATATGGTATAGGTATGATCAATGACTAGATGCAGATATAAGATGTCATTGTCTATGAATCTAATAGCTGATATTAATTGGGAACTGTGTCAAGGGTTTGGAACATCAAAATGTATGTAGGGATAATGATTCACTTTAAAAACTTTAGAAAAATATCATAATATGTCAAAGTCCATAAGTGATGTATTTTCCCTTTATGACACCTCTTCTATTATATATACACAGGGACTTTCTTTCCTTCTATCTCTACTCCTATCTAGTTTGGAGATTTGGTATACTTTAATTACGTCCCTAATTAATTGTTACCTGTTTTCTTGTTATTAACTACAAATAGCAATATTTCAGGACTGATAATAGAATAATTTATGTCCATCATAAATTTGAGAGGTGACCATTGAATTTTATGGTACGATGATGGACACATTGATACATAGCCCTTTTGCTGGGATACGATCAGCTCATGAGGATAATTCAAAATTAACATTAAAATGTTTCTAATATACACCTTTCCACTCCAATATGGCGACCAACGGAATGTCGGAACACTCACGGGTTACTTTTTGATATACCGTATATCCAGCTGTATTGAACTTTGGACACTTCGCTACTAAATAAACAGTTTTCACGATGTGCACTACCTCTGTGAATATATGTTATGGATTTTAAATAAAATCCATTTGTTGCATGCTATTTACACCTGGAGCATTGATGATACTATTTTCGGATGTGGAATCAGGTTACTTTTGTTGTTAATATATATTGTTCAAAATAATTCTACAGTGGACTATAGTTTATTTTTCACAATATATAGATATCTTTGTTATACCCTCATAGGATAAAACTATGTAGTTGATGGGCACAAGTTCAGTTCCTCTTCAATATGGCAACTGATTATGTGTTAAGACGGCTTGGGGTCTCTTTCTGATTAAAGGCTCAATGATCCTTGTTCTAATTGGACATCTCGCCTTTCAAAATGGGGCTGCCGCGAGTGGTTCAGGTTTGCTGCAGAGTGCTGGAGGTGCTATTTTGGGTCTCGCATAGAGCGACGGAAATACGGGTGATAACGCGTCCTTCTATGTTAATTTATACACATTAGGACTCGTTTTAGGCCGATGAATCTTTGGACCCAGTGGTGAGACACCGTAAGACGAGGTAACTGATCAATATATCAAGCAATATATCAATAATATTGTCAACATATATCACCACAATGTATTTCACTTTAGACATTAGTTAAACCTTCGGCGCAACCATGACCTTTCAGTCATGAATAACCACACCTTATTAAGTTTTGTGAATTTTATTCCCTATTGATTACAATCTATTAGCAGATGTATTCATCTCAAAACCAAGAAGCAAAAGAGCATAGTCACAATATGGCAACTATGATACATTTTCAACAATACAAAGATCACAAACATAAGATAGTAATATGAAGGTAAACAAATCAAAATACATAGAACCTCATATATGTCTTAGTTCAGCATAGCACCACGTCAGTCACGTCAGTTACGTCAGTCAAGGTGAATGCCTCATCTAACCACTAATTAGCATCAGCATGTTGGACTTCATGCAAAACAATTTAGAACATCAATTTGGAAAAACATCTAACTAAGGTCTCTAATCAAAAATACACAGCAGTTGGTACCTAGAAAGAAAAGGAAAATAGATTAATTTTAATAACAGCAGCATAATTACCCTCCTCGGAATAGGTCAGCATACAGGATCAGTCTTCGTCTTCAGGACATCAGTTAGATCGCCGTCAGTCTATCTAGTCTAAGGCAGGGGCCACTTCCCTCATAAGGAAGAAAGTGCAATGGGGCGACTAAGGGTGAGGATGGTTTATTAAGTCTCAAGTCACCAAACAAAGTGACAGAGTTTCTGGATGCAATCAATATCATTCCCTACCTAGTGCTCTCGAGTCTCCTGTGTCATGGGTTTTTATCCCTTTTTCATAATACATTCCCCCAAAATTCTATTGGATAGTCACTACACCCCACTATCTGTAACCTATCAAATTATACATTAAGTAATGCACTTGTCATTTTATGATAACTTATAACATTTTGATTGGTCTTCATAATTGACGTTTTTCGTAGGTGGCACATCTGGGTAACTTCATTTTCTGGCACGTTCTTCGGGTCAAGAGTTCTCTTTTCCGTGGTTCAATGTCCTTGAAAGTATCCATATTTTGTTGCAAAGCTTATAATTTTTATACTAAAGCAGCTAGCATGCGGATGGGAATATAACTGTCAATGATACAATAAGCAGAGAAAAGAACAATTGCTGGGTCATGGCCTTTTGCGAGTCAGCACACTGAAGAAACAGAAATATACGCTTTAATATGAGAGCTACACAGCTAGTTTTCAACTCATACTAATTTAGGCTTATGGATTCTAATAAATGCAATCTTCGTACGTGTTAACATATTCAATTAATCATAATACAAGCAATTATTTCTTACAGTCGACATTAGTTTATGCATATAATAATTCTCCACGTTTATAATACGTTTCAATGAATAATATTATTAATGCAGCATTGTTAAATATAAGCATTTCACATCTAAAATAGGTAATGTTTAAACTACGCTCTCTCACGGGTAAAGTTATTTCTGTAAAAATTAAGATTATATCTTCTTAGTAATGGATATTTTTGAACAGTGGGGGTGCATATTACAGTAATTAATTTATCTTCTATAGTATTTTAAAATACGATTGATATAATGCTGGATTGCTTGGGTCACCTTTCAGTTTGACGGTTGAAAAAGCTGTGCAGTAATTGGACCTCTTAAGTAAATAGATATTTATATACCGTGCTTTTATGCTTATATGTCACTGGATTCGTGATTTGGAGCACATAAGCGTACCGACTTAAACTATGTGTTATGGAACGGCTTGGCTGTGATACTGTCTGGAACGATATGGGTACTAAATACTTGAAATTGGAGAGGTTGCGATTTTTAACACTTATCATATATGTTGATTTGGAATCTTACATATATATATGCATCTAATGTGTAGGTGGTTATTGAATTAGAGTGGACTCTTTTTGGAAGTATGGAAATACTAATCACACATAATTGGAATTGCGCTGAATCATTCTAAATAAAGTACAAGGTTGGTTCATTTGTAGCATTATAGGCATCTCTTAGTGGCATATACAATCCAAAATGTGTTCTTTTGCTGTGTTTTCTTCTTTTTGTGTTTTCTCCATAGTGGTTGCTTTTTGGCTAAGATGTACTTAATATCAAGAATAAGGTACAACTAGTGAGGAGAAAAAAAATCTCTGTCATGGGATATTGTTTGCCTGATTAAAAACTAACTCTTCACTTTTGTCACTTAATAAGTCAAAGATATTTTTTAAGTGGACATTAGGGTGCTGGACTACTTTCTAATTCTTGTGTTCATCCGAGTGAGTATAACAAATATTAATTTTTATGATATGATTTGAAAATGTTGATTATTGGGCACATGTTGCTTTTATAGAATGCTTTTAATAAATCTTTATCACTGGTGGTCTTAATATAAAAAAAAATAGTAATAATTTTTGAATAAGTGGACATATGGAACAGGTTGTCTAATATGTTCTTTTTGTGTTGATATTCAGTCAGCCTTGAGGAAGTCCTGTAATGGGACGAAACTCATGTCGGCTGAACTCTCCAATTATTCACTGAAAATATGTAAAGGCTGTACAGTTTCAAACCTACAATCACTGCTTATAAAATAATAATTTTGTATTAACTGTCAGCTTGCTTCAAATGTTTGAAATTATGTGAATATTTGAGATTACAAAAAATACACACATGAACATTTGTAAAGAGTATTTTTTCTAACTGATGCAGTAAACAAAAGGAACAATATGATACACACCCTGATGTCTAAAAACTGATATTTTTCACCCATTTTTGTGTGAAATCTGTGTGCTAAACTCGATTATCTTTATAGTTATACTAAACACAACTTGACCCTTTGCAATTGATCCTTAGTGTGCTCCACTATTATTTCGTTTTGATACTAACTGGTCTAAGTTTTCCGATTCCAGCCTATACATCATGGCAACAGATGTATTATAGTGTTAGAGCATCTTAATTGTGCATAAATGATCCCATAAAATTGGAGAGATGTGCAGCTAAGTGGAGTCATTGTTGCCTTCGGTATTTTGGATTCCTTTGGGCAGCCAGGCAGCTCCTCTTGACAGGTTGCAGAATCTGGTCCAGAAGTGTCTGTTGTAGGAAGTGTCTGCTTTGGTGGGGTCAGGAACCCAGTTTATATATCCAAAAATGCTTTGAAGTGGGGGATACTTCAAAGAGTGGTTTTGAAGTGCACAAGGTCTCCTTTCAGTACAGGTCTGTCTGCCAGGGTCCTAGGAGGGGGTTTGGCAGTCCATTGTGTGAGGGCAGGCCACCAGCCTGAGAAATGTAAGTGTCAGGCCCTCCACCCTTCCAGCCCAGGAAGACCCATTCAGTAGGCAGATGAGTGCAGGTGTGACTGAGTATCCTATGTTTGTGGTTGTCTGGGTGAAATGCGCAAGGGAGCTGTCAACCAGCTTAGTCAGAAGTGGATTGGAGACAGGCTGTAAGGCACAGATGGATTTTAGGCGCAAGGAAATGCTCACTTTCTAAAAGTGGCATTTCTAAAACAGTTATATAAGATCCAACTTCACCAATATGCATTATTACTAAATATGACCTGGCTACCCTTTTCTGATCAGAATCTACCACTCAAACAGTATATGAGGGTAGTCCTAATGCTATCCCATGAAAGGAGCAGGCCTCAAATTAGTGGGAAATGAATTTAGGAGTTTTCCACTACCAGGAGATATAAAACACACATGTAGCTTTGATGTACAGGCTTCCGCTCAAAGGAGTGTTGAGAGACCTGGTGGGCCATCGCACCACCATGAATTGTGTGACACAGAAGTCCCCTTTTCAGTTACTAAAGAATAAGATAGCCACTTCAAAATTTAACCCACAGTGGTTGCCTAGCAAGAGAGCTACTGATTTTAACAGAGAGGAGATAAGGAAGAAAATCAGGTGCTAACAACATAAGTACAAGCTCAGGTATGACAATAAGAATTCTGTGAAAGACAAGATGTGGAATGTAGAATATCAAGTATTAGTAAAGAAACCAAGATGAAAAAGGAAGGGTGTGGCTGCGTTTATGGGGCCTTTTGTCATTACTTCCATAAGAAAAAATGTGGTTCTGGTTCATACATGTTGTAAGTGTAGCATATTCAGGTTAGGGAAGTACCGTAACAACGAGTCAAGGGTCTCTACAAAAAATGATAATAATGTGAGACCAAGTTCCCAAGAAGGGGTTCCTATGAACAAACCTCCTATGAGATACAGAAGAACATCGGAGCGATTTAGACTATGGCCTCATTATGAGTTTGATGGTCTGTGGACTGCCATGGCGGCATTAGCGGTCGGACTGCCTTATTACGAGTCATGCTGGCCTATGGAGCAAACACCGCTGCGGTCCCGCCGGCACCGACAGGCAGCACAGAGCACCACAGTCACAAGACTGCACAAACAGACCAGTGGAGTCTGTGTTTGCGCCAGACACATTATGAGGTTGCACCCCACCAATGTCACCATGGCAGTCCAACCACTACGCCTCAGAAGGCAAAAACGGGGAAACACTCACTGGCAGGCAGTCTTACACATCCGGTGCTGACATGGAGCCCATCACACATGTTATGCAGCTGCTTGTGATCATTGAAGGTGCTCAAAATGCTCAAAATCCATGCCGCCGTAGACGCAACCGACCATAAGTACACACACCTACCTGTGTCATTACACTCAATAATAGGTCGTAGCACCGTCAGCCACATTATATGGGGTCACACTGCAGGCACCATGTACACTTGTCATTGTGTCCCGGGTCAGAATCAGACACAAGGAAGGACACATTCACAGTCACAAAACACCCCTTTCGGGCAGGTCACTCACACTGCACCACAACACTACACAAAACACACGTCTCCTCACCTCCGACACAGGGACTGTGAAGTTTACACAACATTGTCTCATACAACAATAACATCACATCTACCAATATAACTCACACACTCACATTCCTCACAAGCCATGGACTGTCATCAAATTCAACGCACATATGTATGAATGTTGCATGGAACACAAACAACTCTCCCAATCAACAGCCCTGCAATTGATACACATATCACCCACATTGCAATACAATGTAAGGTCAGTGGGATGCACAATAGACAGAGAGACAAATATCCCAAGTGCACTATCCAGACAATACCTGCACAGTAGGGATGAGGACACCTGGAACGCTCAGGGAAGGAGGCTGCACTGGGGTACAAATCACTTTGCATATGCCCCTTAAAAAACATTTGCCCAGGAACTGGCCCCTACATGTATCTCAGGGACAAACAATACTAGACCCAAGTGACATGCCTATCTGCACAACGTGGAAGTGTGAGTTAACAAATCACGTACCACTCCAACTGCTTGAGACATATCTCTACATGAAGTAGCTGCAAGGTACACACAGCTAAATGGACACATGCATAGTTAAATGCAAACAAAGCTAGCACAAGTGAACACACTCCATGTCTGCACAAACAAAACTCAAGCTGCCATACATTAGATGAATCCATAATGCATATCAGGGGGACAAATCTAACACCATACATCCTCACATTGGACAACACAAGATGAAATACTTACCATACCAAAAAGTACACAAGGCCATGACACCACCATCTCGGGGGACACCAGCACTGCCCTCAAAATCAGATACTGCAAACAACAGCAAATGGATCAGCAAGCAGTCTTAAACACACATAGCTGTAGACATACAACACAAGTTACTCAGGAACAATATTAAGGTAGAAAAGGAATTGCAGGACAGATGCATAGCCAAAAAGCAACTGTTTGGGTTTATTAAATGTAAATATGTGAAACTCCAAGACCATTGGCCAGTCCATAGTCAATGGGCAATGTACATCACTGTGCTTTCACTTGACTCCTAACTGCCAGGGAGCCTTCACAGGAAGGGGTATCAATTGGGCAGGCAGGCACCTCGGGGATCATCTTCTGGGGGGTCGGATGTGGGAGGGGTTGGTTTGGTCTTGGGTTTTGGAGGGGTGGACAGTTTTTGGGAGGGGTCGACTTCTTCTGGAGGGAGGGGTATGGGTGCTTACAGGGGGACAGATGTGACAGGGGAGAACTTGGAGATGGAAGGGAGGGGTTGGGACATTGGTTGGGGGCTCTTGGGATTTGGTGGGGTGGAAGAAACAAGGGGAAGTTCAGAATCAAACATAAAAACTTTCTTAGGGGCACAGAGACAGTCAGCAGAATGGGGTGATGATTTGGAGGTCAGGGGAGTGCTTGTCTGCTGTGTCCGTGTGGATGTCATGGGTGCGTGCATGTGGGAGGTATGCTTGTGTTTGGATGGTGTCTTTTGCGTGGGTGAGTGAGTACGTTTGTATGTCTTGGTGGTCTGGGGTGAAGGTACTGGGGGATGGAGTGGTAGATGTATGTGTGTCTTTTGGGGTGGTGTCTGCAGGTATGCTGGATGTGGTGGATGTTTGTGTGTCTGTGGGGTGGTGTCTGCGGGCATGGTGGGTATAGTGGATGTCTGTGTGTTTGTTGGTGTGGTGTCTGTGAGTATTTTTTGGTCTGGTGGGTGTGTCACTGACTGTTGTGGTGGTGCCGCCTGTGGGTATGTTTGATATCATTTGTGTTTTCTAGGGGTGGTGGGGGTGTCTGGGGAAGTGGTGACTGATGAGTCTATGGGTGTCTGTTGTTTGCTTGAATGCCGGTGTGTTTTGTGGTGCTTGTGTCCGTGTGTGTTGCTCTTGTGTGTTGAGGTGGCTGCGTGAGAATTGGTCTGTGTGCTTTGGGTAGGTAGGGGAGGAGGGGATTTGTATTGGGAAAAGGGAAGTGGAGGGGGGACAGAAAGAGGGGTGACCGGCTGCTGTCAGTGTGGAGTCCAGAGCCTGAAAAGATCTCTGTAAGCCAGTCATTGCATCATGAATGCCTTCCAGAAATGCATTTATCTGCTGGAGTTCGGTTGCAGATCCTTGCATGGCATTCACAATAGATGTCTGACCCACAGAGATAGCTCTCAGGAGGTCAATAACCTCACTGAGGGTAGCAGGGGTAACAAGGGCTGGGGCAGAGGTGCCTTGTTGTCGGTACTCTAGCATGCCCAAGAGCTCAGTTACAGTAAAGTGCTGTTGCTTGCAACATTCAGACTTATTTGGGTATAATCATTACACCATTGGATATCAAGTTTGCAATAACCAATGCTTGCTAAATGTCTCATTTATTGTAACCAATGCTTGTTGATTATGCGCATTATATCCCACCTGCTAAACTCGCTTCAACTGTAACTGCCAAAACATGTGCTCTTCACAATGTAATCTGTATTGAACATGTGCCATGGTCAAGAGGATAATTGTTCATTCCCTTAACCCCTTCGCTGCCAGGCATTTTCCCCCTCCTGTGCCAGGCCTTTTTTTGGCTATTTGGGGCAGTTTGCGCTTAGGCCCTCATAACTTTTTGTCCACATAAGCTAGCCAAGCCACATTTGCGTCCTTTTTCTTCAACATCCTAGGGATTCTAGCGGTACCCAGACTTTGTGGGTTCCCCAGAAGGAGGCCAAGAAATTAGCCAAAATACAGTGAAAATTTCATTTTTTTTAAAAAAATGGGAAAAAGGGGCTGCAGAAGAAGGCTTGTGTTTTGTTCCCTGAAAATCGCATCAACAAACGGCTTCTGGTGCTAAAATCACCAGCTTCCCAGCTTTCAGGAACAGGCAGACTTGAATCAGAAAACCCAATTTTTCAACACAATTTTGCCATTTTACTGGGACATACCCCATTTTTACGATTTTTTGTGCTTTCAGCCTCCTTCCAGTCAGTGACAGAAATGGGCATGAAACCAATGCTGGATCCCAGAAACCGCAAAGTAGACAAAATTCTGAATTCAGCAAGGGGTAATTTGTGTAGATCCTGCAAGGGTTTCCTACAGAAAATAACAACTGAAAAAAACAAATATTGAAATTGAGGTGAACAAATCTGTACTTTTTCTCTACGTTTTACTCTGTAACTTTTTCCTGCAATGTCAGAGTTTTGAAAGCAATATACCGTTATGTCTGCTGGACTCTTCTGGTTGCGGGGATATATAGGGCTTGTAGGTTCATCAAGAACTCTAGGTACCCAGAGCCAATAAATGACCTGCACCCTGCAGTGGGTTTTCATTCTATACCGGCAATTAATTTGCTGAAATATAAAGAGTAAAAAATAGCTATCAAGAAAACCTTTGTATTTCCAAAATGGGCACAAGATAAGGTGGACACATCCCATTTTTTGACAGAAAACAGAGGTGTTTTTTGCCAAGTGCCTACCTGTAGATTTTGGCCCCTAGCTCAGCCGGCACCTAGGGAAACCTACCAAACCTCTGCATTTTTGAAAACTTGAGACCTAGGGGAATCCAAGATGGGGTGACTTGTGGGGCTCTGACCAGGTTCTGTTACCCAGAATCCTTTGCAAACCTCAAAATGTGGCTAAAAAAACAAATTCTCCTCACATTTTGGTGACAGAAAGTTCTGGAATTAGAGAGGAGCCACAAATGTCTTTCCACCCAGCATTCCCCCAAGTCTCCCGATAAAAATGGTACCTCACTTGTGTGGGTAGGCCTAGCGCCCGTGAAAGGAAATGCCCCAAAACGCAACGTGGACACATCACATTTTTAGAAAGAAAACAGAGGTGTTTTTTGCAAAGTGCCTACCTGTAGATTTTGGCCCCTAGCTCAGCCGGCACCTAGGGAAACCTACCAAACCTGTGCATTTTTGAAAACTAGAGACCTAGGGGAATTCAAGATGGGGTGACTTGTGGGGCTCTGACCAGGTTCTGTTACCCAGAATCCTTTGCAAACCTCAAAATGTTGCCAAAAAACACTTTTTCCTCACATTTCGGTGACAGAAAGTTCTGGAATCTGAGATGAGCCACAAATTTCCTTCCACCCAGCGTTCCCCCAAGTCTCCCGATAAAAATCATACCTCACTTGTGGGGGTAGGCCTGGTGCCAGCGACAGGAAATGCCCCAAAACACAACGTGGACACATCACATTTTGACAAAGAAAACAGAGCTGTTTTTTGCAAAGTGCCTACCTGTGGATTGTGAGCCCTAGCTCAGCCGGCACCTAGGGAAACCTACCAAACCTGTGCATTTTTGAAAACTAGAGACCTAGGGGAATCCAAGATGGGGTGACTTGTGGGGCTCTGACCAGGTTCAGTTACCCAGAATCCTTTGCAAACCTCAAAATGTGGCTAAAAAAACACATTTTCCTCACATTTCGGTGACAGAAAGTTCTGGAATCTGAGAGGAGACACAAATTTCCTTCCACCCAGCGTTCCCCCAAGTCTCCCGATAAAAATGGTACCTCACTTGTGGGGGTAGGCCTAGCGCCCACGAAAGGAAATGGCCCAAAACACAACATGGACACATCACATTTTTTCACAGAAAACAGTGCCTACCGGTGGATTTTGGCCTCTAGCATAGCCGGCACCTGGGGAAACCTAGCAAACCAGCACATTTCTGAAAACTAGACACCTAGGGGAATCCAAGATGGGGTGACTTGTGGGGCTCTGACCAGGTTCTGTTACCCAGAATCCTTTGCAAACCTCAAAACTTGGCCCAAAAAAACACTTTTCCCTCTCATTTCGGTGACAGAAAGTTCTGGAATCTGAGAGGAGCCACAAATGTCCTTCCACCCAGCGTTCCCCCAAGTCTTCCAATAAAAATGGTACCTCACTTGTGTGGATGGGCCTAGCGCCCACGAAAGGAAAGGGCCCAAAACACAATGGGGGGGCAGAAATGGCCTAAAATAAATTTGCCACCCCCCCCGCGAGCGACCCTTGCCTACGGGGTCGCTCCCCCTGCGTGACATTGGCGGCAAAAAAGAAATACCCGGTGCCTAGTGGTTTCTGCCCCCTTGGGGGCAGATTGACCTAAAAACGGCCAATCTTCCCCCAAGGGGGGCAGAAATGGTCTAAATACAATTTGCCCCCCAGGGGAGCGACCCTTGCCCAATGGGTCGCTCCCCATCTCTAAAAAAACAAACAAACAAAAAAAAAAACACACAAAAAGATTTGCCCTGGCGCCTAGAGGTTTCTGCCCCCCCTGGGGGCAGAAATGGCCTAAAATAAATTTGCCCCCCAGCCCCCCCCAAAACTCCCGGGAGCGACCCTTGCCTACGGGGTCGCTCCCCGTGCGTGACATTGGCGCCAAAAAAAAAATCCCCGGTGTTTAGTGGTTTCTGCCCCCTTGGGGGCAGATTGGCCTCATCAAAATAGGCCAATCTGACCCAAAGGGGGGCAGAAATGGCCTAAATATAATTTGCCCCCTAGGGGAGCGACCCTTGCCTAAGGGGTCGCTCCTCACACCTAAAACAAAAAAGTAAACAAAAAACAAAAAAACAAAAAAAAAATGATCCCTGGTGCCTAGAGGTTTCTGCCCCCCCTGGGGTCAGATCGGCCTAATAATAGGACGATCTGCCCCCAGGGGGGCAGAAAAGGCCTTTCAAAAAAATGCCCCCCCTGGGAACGACCCTTGCCCAAGGGGTCGCTCCCTTATATTAACTAAAAAAAAAAAAAAACATCCCTGGTGCAAGCAAACCGGCTTTTGAAACGCTTGGAGAGACTTCAAAGGGAAGGAAATACATTTCCTTCCCTTTGAAGTCTCTCCGGGCCTCCCCCACGTGATCGAAAGAGAAATGCAAAGCATTTCTCTTTCGATTTCCAGCGTGATGGGGGAGGCTCTGTGATTGTCAGCGCGCCCTGACTTGGGGGGGTGGGGGGGAACCCCACAGAGGGAGCGCTCCCTCTGGGCTGTGTGCCTAGGACATAATGGTTACGTCATGGGCACAGCAGCACTGTGCCTCAGGACGTAACCATTACATCCTGGGCACAGAACCGGTTAACAAGCAATCAACTGCCAAAAGGGACATGTGCACATTTGATTATTAAAGGATGCTTGTGAGTCTGAGGCCTTGCTTGACTTCATACCTATTGCTCCTCTCACCTGTCTCCAGTAAAGTCAAGTTCCTTGTTCTCCAGTCTCCAGTCGGATTCCAGTGTTCCTCGTTTCTCCGACCAGCTTCAAGTCAAGCTCCAGCATTTCTCGTCTACCAGTCTGCCTCCAGTCGAGTTCCAGTGTTCCTTGTTCTCTGACCAGCTTCCAGTTGAGTTCCAGCATTTCTCATCCTCCGGGAAGCCTGCTGTCGAGTTCTGGCGATCCTCGCCCTCTAGTCAGCTTCCTGCAGAGTACTGACTCTCCTCTTCCGTCTTCTGCCGACGATCTGTATTTCCTGTAAAAGAGAGAAAATAAGAAAGGTGAGAAAACCCAGTTTGGGTTCTTCTGACATTTTCAAGCAAGAAACTTCACTTCAAAGTAAAGAAAGATTAATCGCTTAATGCACGCTGCACTAAAATCAATGAAACAAAACAGAGCTCTGTCTTTTGAATAATTTATGACAACAAGAACTAGCGTGATTTATTGTTTGGGTGGGAATCCAAGATACTGCTACACACACATTAAGGAAAGACATATTTCCTGTAACAAGTTTGGCAATAGAGCAAGTTTATCAAAAATATTATTGGCAAGAGATTACTCTAGAACCCAAAGAAGCTCCTTTAGTCAAATTGGTTGTTTTTGAATTAGGACATTGCTTCAGAGACTCTATGAAAGTATTGCAACAAGAGGAAGAGACTTGTTCAGCCTTATAGTATGTAAAGAATCCACTATGGCCCTCATTACGACCCTGTTAGTCGGTGGTAAAGTGGTGGCAATACCGCCAACAGGCCGGCGGTAACTACCGCCAAATTATGACCATCGTGGAAAGATCTCCGAAAGACAGCCAATGTACCACACTGACCGCCAGGGTGGAAACAACAGGCATAACGGCGGTAGCCGCCTACAGCCAGGTGGAAGTCAAAGTCCCACCCACCATATTATGACCAGACAATCTGCCACCTTTTACGGGGTGGTGTCAATGACATCAAAAGCCTGGCGGAGACACTGCACAGAAGTGAAAGGACTCACCATTGGAGACACAGGGAATAACCACGCTGCCGTGGAACCAGAACTGAAAGTATTTTCGATGATATTCTACATTCCACTCTACCACGAACACTAACCCCAGCGAAGCCGACAACGGTGAGTACAGCTGCCTAGCACACAAGGGGGGGGAGGAAAACGACAGGGACACACACATGCACCATACACACCCAACACACACACACACCATACACACAACCAGCTGCACTAGAAAACAAGTTGATCCCCCTAAATCGGCTGAATAATGCAAGGATAACAGGAATGTACCAAAGTGATTGTAATAAGATCATCACAGTATAAATAATTTAGCCAATGCTACAGATATTTACAAATGTACAGAAAAAGGGACACTGCCCAGTCCTCAGTTCACGTGGGCCACATGGCCACAGGGCAAAGTCCAAGGCCCCACTTGTCAGCTCCATCAATACGGAGAGAACACTGCAGGGGCATATGTTGGCAAATAGGCAGGCACCTCGGGGGAGGCACCTCAGCCAGAAGTGGAAAAAGGACCACTGGTTCTGGAGGGGGCAACATGCCCTGGGCTTGGTCCTGGGGAGTGATAGGCCACAGTCTCTCGAGTGGGTGTCTTCCCCACTGGTTCTGGAGGGGGCAACTTGCCCTGTGCTTGGTCCTGGGGAGTGATAGGCCACAGTCTCTCGAGTGGGTGTCTTCCCCACTGATTCTGGAGTGGACAGTCCGCCCAGCAGCCCATGGATGCAGGATCACATTGCGTCCGCCGGCGGTGATGGCTGCACTGTGGTGGTGCTGATGGTGGTGTAGGAGGCTCCTGCACAGCCCCTGCACCCTCGGATGGCTGCACTGTGGTGGTGGTGGGAGGCTCCTGCACAGCCCCTGCACCCTGCGATGGCTGCTCAACCACGGTTGGTGGTGGGGGCTCAGTGACAGCTGCTGGTGCAGGCTCCTTCCCCTTCTTGCCTGCTGGTGCAGACACCTTCCCATTTCGGGTGGCAGGTGCAGGCTCCTTCCCCTCCTTGCCTGCTGGTGCAGGCTCCTTCCCCTTTCGGATGGCAGGTGCAGGCCCCTTCCCCTTTTGGCTGGCAGGAGCAGGCTCCTTCCCCTTCAGTAAATGTGGCCTGGAATTCTTTCCACCACGAGAAGGTGCGGATGGAAGTGGGCCCGTGGACTGTGTGGCTGAAGTTCTTGGATGGGTTCGTGATACCCTGGCCATACGTGCAGGACGGGGGGAGGGGGAGGGAAGAGGTCAATGGTGGAAAGGAAAAGCTTTTTAGGGACATTGGGGCGGGAAGAGTGAGAAGTAATGGGAGTGGAGGATGAGGGAGTGGTTGTTGGAGGTGTCTGTCTGCTGGATTTGGGTGCAGGTGCATGGGCTGTATGCTGTTGTGAGGTGGATGGCTGTTGGGTGTCAGAGTGCTTGCGTTTGTGTACTTTAGGAGGGGGGACAGACACAGTGGGAGAGGACACAGGGGACGACAGAGCGATTCTTGACCCTGATCTCAGGGAGGTCGCTCCCCTCGCCGCAACAGCACCACCTGCTGCGTCCGCCTCCCCAGCTCGCTGCTGCTACCCGACGTAGGTTCAAGGCCCTCCTCCACCCACAGGTTATCACCTGCTCCTCATCCCTAGTGGTCAGTGGTATGCCCTAGGTTGCATCAGTACTGTGTCTTTTTTCATTGGTTTCGTTTTGTTTCATTGTTTTTCTCTGTGCCTTGTTTTGCCAACTGCCTCCCTCTCCCGATTCCTGCCGCTGCGTCCCTGCGGGCCCGTCCCCCTGCTCACCCATTTGCTGCCCGCTACCGCTTCCCAGCTGCCCCTCCGTCCCACTTCCCCTTATATGGCACCCGCTGCGCGGCCGCGTGCAGCAAGCGTGCTGCTGGCGCGCCTAAGGCAAGCCCGTCTGCACCCATCCGCGCCTGGACCGCGCTCAGCGCCAGAACCCCTGGTCCACGCGACCGCCACAACGAACAACGCCATTACACCACCAGCACCCTCGTCGCACTCAACACCGGGCGATCACACACCTGCTTCCTGGCTGCCCCGAAGCACACCCAAGGACCCTTCACCTGCGGGAACTGCAGCTTCACCAGCCTCCAAACTGCCAAACTGCCAATCTACCCGCCGAGACAGATTGCAACCACCTCCGATGCATCCTACTGAACACCCGCTCCGCACGCAAACACGCCGTCGAACCCTGGGACCTGCTCGACACCTCAGCCCCGGACATCGCCATAGCCATTCCAGACGGCTACAAGATTACCCGCAGGGACCGCACCAGCGGAGTCAGAGACAGAATCGCCATAGTCCACAAGAACACCATCAGTGTCACGACCTGCACCAACACCCTCAGCACCGCTGAACACCTGCACTTCCAGATCCACCCCAACACCACCCTCAGAGGAGCTTTCATCTACAGACCCCCCAGACCACGGCCTCAGTTCTGCGACTTCATCGCCGACTTCGTCAGCAGGCACACCCTGGCCTCCTCAGACTACATCCTCCTCGGAGACATGAACTTCACCCTGAGAACAACAACACCAACTCCACCACCCTGATCGACAACCTCGCCACCCTCAGACTCAGACAGTTCATCACAACATCAACCCACTCTGTCGGCCACACGCTGGACACCGTCTTCTCCGCAAGCCCCCACCTCACCTTCAGCCACACCACGGAACTCCCCTGGACCGACCACTGCTGCATCTACTTCACCTTCCGGAAACCCACCTCGCACCACTCTACCCAACAGATCCTCTGCTGCAGCTGGAGCAAAGTCAGCGAAGACCAGCTGAACACCGGCCTCGCTCGAAACCCGCCTGCCTACCCCACCGACCCCAACCTCGCAGCCTGCAACCTCGACGACTGCGCCAACACCCTCGCCCCGCTCAAGAAACCCTCCAACAGAGGCGCCACCTAGAGAGCCAGCTAATTCACCCCGGCCCTCCAAGCTTCCAAGCAAACCTGCTGGAAGCTGGAGAAGAAATGGCTCCGCGAACAGACACCGGACAGCCATGCAGCCTTTATGAATGCCATCCTCAAGCACCATCCCCTTATCAGATCTGCCAAAAGGACCTCCTTCAAAGGCCGCCTTGACAACACCGTACACAACAACAAGGAGCTTTTCAACATCGTGAAGGAACTCTCCAACCCCAGCTCCAACACCAACGACATCCCACCGTCGCAAGACCTGTGTGACTGCTTTGCCACCTTTTCCACCACAAAATCACTGACATCCATAACAGCTTCAACAACCAGGCCACCGTGACAACCTCAGACTCTTCACCCACCATCGACTATGACCCCCTGCTCGCCTAGGCCAACGTAAACGTAGACGACACCATCAAAACCATGAGCACTATCCACTCTGGCTCTCCGTCAGACCCATGCCCACACCACATCTTCAACAAAGCCAGCGCCACCATCGCACCCCACCTCTACAAAATCATCAACATCTCCTTCGAGACCGCAACCTTCCCTGAGAGCTGGAAGCACGCTGAAATCAACGCCCTACTCAAGAAACCCAAGGTAGACCCGAAAGACCTCAAAAATTTCCGTCCCATCTCCCTGCTCCCTTTCCCGGCTAAGGTAATTGAGAAGATCATCAACAGACAACTGACCCACTACCTTGAAGAGAACAACATCCTGGACCCATCCCAGTCAGGGTTCCGCAGCAACCACAGTACCGAAACTGCCCTCACCGCTGCCACTGATGACATCAGGACCCTGCTTGACAACGGTGAAACCGCGGCCCTCATCCTCCTGGACCTCTCCACCACCTTTGACACCGTCTGCAACCGCACCCTATGCGCATGCCTCCACAATGCAGGGATCCAGGATAAAGCTCTGGATTGGACCACCTCCTTCCTCTCCTACAGAGCCCAGAACGTCCGCCTCCCCCATTCTGTTTCAAAGCCTCCAAGATCATCTGTGGCGTACCCCAAGGATCGTCCCTCAGCCCAACACTATTCAACGTCTACATGGCCAAGCTTGCCCACGTCGCCCAGCTCCATGACCTCAACATCATCTCCTATGCCGACGACACCCAACTGATCCTCTCCCTCACCAAGGACCCCCTCACCACCAAATCCAACCTCCACGAAGGAATGAAGGCTGTCTCCGAATGGATGAAGAACAGCAGACTGAAGCTGAACTCAGATAAGACGGAGGTCCTCATCCTCGGCGCCAACCCCTCAGCCTGGGATGACTCCTGGTGGCCGACCGCACTGGGAGCAGCCCCGACATCCACCGACCACGCACGCAACCTGGGCGTCATCCTTGACTCAACACTCTCCATGACCAAGCAAGTCAACGCCATCTCCTCCTCCTGCTTCAACATCCTCCGCATGCTCCGCAAGATCTACAGGTGGATCACCACAGAAACAAGAAGAACAGTCACCCAGGCCTTCGTCAGCAGCAGACTTGACTACAGAAACACCCTCTACGCAGGAGCCCCGGCCAAACTCCTCAAACGACTGCAACATATACAAAACGCCTCTACACGCCTGATCCTCGATGCACCCCGCCACAGCCACATCACTCCCCACCTGAGAGACTTACACTGGCTCTGCATCAACAAAAGGATAACCTTCAAGCTCCTCACCCACGCACACAATGCACTCCACAACACAGGTCCTGCCTACCTCAACAGACGACTCACCTTCTACACCCATACCGCCAGCTCCGCTCAGCCTAGCTCGCCCTCGCTACCGTCCCTCGCATCTGAAGAACGACCACCGGAGGCAGATCCTTCTCCCACCTCGCCGCCAAGACCTGGAACACCCTCCCACTGCTCCTACAACAGATAAAAAAGACCTGCTGACATTCAGGAGACTTCTCAAAACCTGGCTGTTTGAGCAGTAGCAGCACCCCCCCCCCCCAGCGCCTTGAGACCCTTACAGGTGTGTAGCACGCTCTACAAGTGTACTGATTGATTGATTGATTAACGTGTGCATGGTTGTTGTGGAGGTGTCTGCCAGTGAGGTGTGTGTTCTGCTTGGAGTGTGATTATGCAGGTAGTGGATGATGATGTAGTGCATGCAGGTGTGAGTGTGGAAGTAACTAGGTGGGAGGTGGAGGAGGAGGAAGAGGGGGAGACAGTGGAAATAGTGGGTATTGGTGTGTCTGCAACTGAATGGTGTTTGTGTGAGAGCCTGTGGGATGAAGTGTTGTGCTTGTGTTTGATGTGACACTCTTGGGTGTTGTCTTATGTGCATGCTCATATGGCTGTGTCCTTGGGATGGGTTGGGGTTGAGGGGAATGGGACTGGGAAGTGGTAGTTGGTGTGGGGACGGTAGTAACAGGGACAATGGCTGCCATCAGAGAGGAGGCCAGAGCCTGGCTCAATCATTGTTGGGCTAAAAATCCAGTGTGAATGCCCTGCAGGAGTGCATTAGATTGTTGCATCTGGGCTGCCAGCCCCTGGATGGCATTCACAATGATTGACTGCCCTACAGAGATGGATCTCAGGAGGTCCATAGCCTCCTCACTCAGCGCAGCAGGGATCACTGGGGCAGTGCCTGAGGTGCCTGGGGCGAAGGAGATGACTACCCTCCTGGGTGAGCGGGCACGGGCAACTCACTGAGGAGCTGCTGGGAGGGCGGTGCTGGTACGGGGTGGCAGCTGTACCTGTAGCTGGGATGGTCACAGAGGTGTCCGCCACCACCAGGGAGCTTCCATCGGAGGAGGTATCTGAGTCTGAATTGTCCCCTCCAGTCTCCGCCGTGGTGCTCTCCTCACCCTACGTCCCACTGGTGCACACAGCAGTGGTGGACTCTGCCTCCTGGGTCCTGTGGGATGCCGCTCCCTCCATCCCCGGTGCCTCTGCTCCTCTGCTAGACAATGCTAATGCACATAAGGACAGGATGACAAAACAAAAAAGGGGGGGAGAGAGACAAAGGACACACCTGGTCAATGGCTGCACCAACACCACTGTTGTTGTACACAGCACCCTTATACACAGGGAACAGGCCTACGCACTATGCATTGCACCACCACTGATATTGCTAGCCACCAAGGCATGAGGAGGGGCACACACTGCCAACTGCATCACACCTGGTACCCGCAGCCCTGACCAGTAGTGGATGCTTACAAGCTAGGTAGGCAGGATGATCCCTTCAGAAACCTAGCCACCAGAGGACCTACACTGCTATGTCAGGCCTGGCCTAGGGGCACCCACTAACACACATCCACCACCCGGATACCACCCCACCAGCGGGAAGTTGTAATGATAGCCACTGTACTCACCCCCTTGTGGCTGCTGTGAAGCCCTCAAGCACCCATCCAGCTCTGGATAGTCCACTGCCAGTATGCCTGCCATCAGGGGGGGTCAGGGTCTGATGGGCACCCCTTCCTTGTTGGGAGGCCATCCCCAGCTGGGCATCCTCTGTCTTCCATGCCCAGCATCTCAGGTCCTCCCACCGTTTGCGACAGTGGGTGCTCTGCCTGCCATAGACCCCCAGGATCCACACGTCCTTGGCGATGGCCCGCCACATACCCTTCTTTTGATGGGCACTGACCTGTAGAGGCAATACACACAGGAAAGCACCATTAGATAAGCAGTCCAGCCAGTTACACATATGGCCCACCATACCCTTTTATAGCACTATTGGAACACACATAGACCAGCTCCCAATGTGTACCCAGCCAGGAGGACATCCCTCCCCCCCTTACACAGAGCTGTCACACACACCTCCATACATGCGTACCACATACATCGTGCCCGCAGTGTACTCACCTGTTGGTCTGGACGCCCATACAGCAGTCCGTACTGGGGTAGGACCCCATCCACCAGTCTCTCCAACTCCTCCGAAATGAAGGCTGGGGCCCTTTCCCCAGTCACACGGGCCATAGTAGGTTCCAGACACAGGTCACAGCAGCACATGCAGTGTAGGTCCTCTCCTATGGAAGGTCAGGTAGCAAGTGAGGAATCAGATACAAAATGGCAGTTATGTCCGCACTGGTGCATACCGTCACTACCGACGTACATCTCCATTGGCCACTGTAACCCATGGGGCCCAATATTAACCAATGAGGATTTGCATGGCGGTTCCTGACCGCCTCCCCCCACAGCAAACAACGTCAGCGGAATTACCTCACTTCCACCTGTCCCTCCACACAGGACAGGTGGATGCCATTTCATGGGGGCCCTATGGAATAATGCTGCGTCACTGGAGAAATGGGCGCATACTGGACAAATCACACTGACCCATTACATGTTTACAGAATGCAAACTACTGTTGTGGCTCCAGTGTTCAGTTTGTGACAGCCTCCTCACTCTTGTGTCCCTTAGATACCTACTGCTGCGGATGAATAGGAGATGGAGACATACCTCCGTGTACAGACCCCTGGTGGACTATGCTACACTGGAGGACAGGCACATTATCCTCACCTATAGACCTGACAGGGCCACAATCACAGAACTGTGTGCCCAATTGGAGACTGACCTGATATCTGCTATCCGTCACCCCACTGGGATCCCCCCTCTTGTGCAAGTGCTATCTGTACTCCATTTCCTGGCAACTGGTTCTTTCCAAGTCACAGTGGGCTTGGCAGCAGGAATGTCACAGGCAATGTTCTCAATAGTGCTGACAAGAGTCTTGTCTGCCCTGATAAAACACAAATGCAGCTACATTGTTTCCCCCCAGGTTGAGGATTTGTCCACAGTGAAGGCTGAGTTTTATGCAATGGGACATATCCTCAACATAATTGGGGCGATTGATTGTACACATATTGCATTTGTTCCCACCCTGGCAGAATGAACAGCTGTTCGGGAATCTGAAAAGTTTCCACTCCATGAATGTTCAGATGGTGTGCTTGGCAGACCAGTACATCTCCAATGTCAATGCTAAGTATCCTGGGTCAGTGCATGATGCCTCTGTCCTGAGGAATAGAAGCATCCCAAATGTGATGGGCCAACTACAGAGGTAAAGGGTGTGGCTAATAGGTGAGCCCTGGATCCGCCCCAGTATATGTTGGTGTATGCCTGTGGTGTTGGCCATATAGTATAGAGTGTGGCTAAATGTTGTCCCTCAATATTTGCACGTGACTCTGGTAACCCAAACCTATCACGTTTTAATGAGGCACATGGGCGAACCAGAAGGATAATTGAGAGAACCTTTGGCCTCTTGAAGGCCAGGTTCCGGTGCCTCCATCTAACAGGTGTATCTCTGTGCTACTCACCCAAGAAGGTCTGCCAGATAGTAGTGGCATGCTCCATGTTGGACAACCTGGCCCTCAGACACCATGTCCCTTTTCTGCAGGAAGAGGAGACTGGAGATACCCCTGTGGCAGCAGTAGACCCTGTGGACAGTGAGGATGAGGAGGCAGAGGATGAGGATTAGGACAACAGAACATCTGTGATCCGTCAATACTTCCAACGACACACAGGTAGGACAGTATAACTTTACATTTCAATTACTTTGGTTATAATCTGTGTGGCAATGGCATGCTGATATTTCCCACTTCTATGCCCAGTTACTGTTCCCTCTGGCAATTCATTTTGCAGATGATGGTGATTTGACAAAAACTCCTGGCGTGATAACTACAGCCAGCTACAGGTCATTAATCTATGCTCATTCTATGTACAGTTCATTTGCAATGTTTATACTTGTTTAACAAAATACATATTTGATATACATGACATACTCCAAATGGATTTTTTTCAAAGGGTGTTTATTGTAGTGCTAACATATAGGAGGAAATTGCAATGGGATGGTGTGAAGATGGAGGAAAGTCAAGGGTATTGTTCCAGTCTGTTTGTAGCACAGGTGCAGTGTCCAAGGGGACATAGGAAGGGGAGCAATGGCAGTTCAAGGTGGACAGGGTGACTGAGTGGGACACAAGGGGGGCATTCAGGAGAGTCTCATTTCCTGGCGGGGGTCTTGGCATGTGTCTCTGGCTTCTGTCTGGATCGCAGGGAAAGTTTGCAGGTGGTTCACCTTCTGTAGGGGGGAGGGGTGCTGGTGGCCTGTGAGTCCTGTGGTGGGGCCTCCTGGCCACTAGCAGCAGTGGAAGTGGAAGTGGAAGGCTGTTCAGATGTCTGGCTAGTAGCAGGGGCCCGCTGGTGTGTGACTGCCTCCCTCATAATATTGCCCATGTCTGCCAGCACCCCTGCTATGGAGATCAAGGTGTTAATGGCCTGTAAGTCCTCGCTGATCCCCTGGTACTGTCCCTCCTGCAGCCGCCTGTTCTCCTGCATGTTGCCCAGGATCTGGCCCATCGTGTCCTGGGAATGTTGGTAGGCTCCCAGGATCTTGGAGAGTGCCTCCTGGAGAGTCGGTTCCCTGGGCCTGTCCTCCCCCTGGCACACAGCACTCCTCCCAGTTTCCCTATTGGCCTGTGCCCCGTCCCCTGAACCGTGTGCCCACTGCCACTGACCCCAGGCCCCTGATTGTCTTGTGAGCGAGGTGTGGCCTGGGGTCCCTGTGTAGGTGGACACACTGCTGATCAACATGTCCTGGGGACAAAGGTGTGGGTTCCCTGGGTGGGTGCTGTGGTGTTGTTTCCTGATGGGGGAGGCTCTGTGGTGGTCTGTGACTGGGCTTGGGTAACCGGCTGTCCAGTGGTCCCTGATGGGCCAGATAGATCGTCTAGATCCTGAAGACCAGAGTCACTGTCATCACTGTGGGCCTCTTCAGTTGGGGGACTGGATAGTGCTGCCACCTCCTCTCCGGTGACATTGGCTGGGGTACCTGTGGGGATGTAAATGATGTGTTATGGTTTAAATGTATGACATATTTTACATCCCTGGCTTCCCCTCTATGGTTGGATTTGCCCTGCCAGCTTTCACTTTTGTATGTTATTATATGGTGGGATTGTTAGTTCTCTATGCTGTGCGTGCTTTAGTGATGAGTGTCCATGCAGGGCTGTGAAGGGTGTCCATGCATTGGTACATCATGCAGGGCTTGGCATTGGGATAAGTGAGATGTGATGGTGGAGTGTGTGGAATGTAGTGGAGTGATGGAGTGAGGGTGTGTGATGGCATGCAGGTAGGGGGGTGATAATAGTAGAAAGTTGACTTACCAGAGTCCAGTCCTCCTCTGACTCCAGCCAGTCCCTCAGGATGCAGTATTGCCAAGACTTGGTCCTCCCATGCTTGGACTTGTGGGGGAGGAGATGGGGGTCATCGCCAGTCCTCTGTATAGCAAGCTGGTGTCTTGTTGCTATGGAATGCACCTTCCCCTGTAGGTCGTTCCACCTCTTCCTGATGTCATCCCTTGTTCTGGGGTTCTGTCCCATGGCATTGACCCTGTCCACGATTCTCCGCCATACCTCCATCTTCCTGGCTATTGATATCTGCTGCACCTGTGCTCCAAATAGCTGTGGCTCTACACAGACAATTTCCTCCATCATGACCCTTAACTCCTCCTCTGTGAAACGGGGGTGTCTTTGTGGTGCCATGGGTGTTATGTGAGGTGTGTTGGTGAGGGTGTGTTCGGTAATGTGTTGGGGTGTGTGATGTGGAGAACGTGAGTGGTGTATAGGCGTGAGTAGTGTGTGGCTCTAGTTGTCTCAGTGGTCTTGGTATCTCTCGGTGGCAATGATTTGTATTTGTAAAGGGTCGTGGGTAATGTGGGTGTGTGTTTTATAGTGGTGTGGGTGTGTGTATGGGTGTCAGGTGTGTGTTTTTTAATTGTCCAGTGTGGTGTTGTTTTGTATGTGGGTGTCCACTGTGAGCGCAGCAGTATGTACCGCCAATGGTTAACCGCCATTGAATGTCCGCTGTGGTGATTCGTGGGTTATAATGTGATGGGTGTTGTTCTGTTGGCGTAACGGTGTGGGTTTTGATACCTTCACTTTATCACAGATCTTTGGACTGGTGTCTTGTGTATGTGGCTGAATTCTGTCAGATGGGTGTGTGTCATAATATGGTGAATGGATATCCGCCACGGCGGCGGTAAGTTGGCGGCCGCCAGTGTGGTGGTAAGCGGGATTTACCGCCTAAGTCATATTGAGGGCCTATGTGTCAAAAATAACTGCCATTATGCAGAGTATAATTCTGCAATAGTTTATGCAAGTTCAAGTCTTTCTTTTGCAGCCCAGACCCAGTATTTTGAGAAATCAGAAGTCCTGACACCCAAAGCGACACGCAGGCCAGTGTCCAGAAGTCTGATTCTACAGTCCACAAAGCATAAGCTAGTATTTTCTCTTTTTCTCTTCCCAAACCCCCTTCCCCTTGAGGACTAGAGAGAGGACAATGTACTCTTCACCGCGGTCACCTTAGTCCTTACAGGGATTGGGGAATTATCATCGCCCCATCGGAACACCTGCAATTCAGGCGAGTGGCTCTACCCTCCTGGGTGAGTGGGCACAGCCAAATGGGTGGGGAGCAACAGGGAAGGCAGTGATAGAATGGGGGGTTGTGGACAAAGATTGTAGAGGGGGATGCCGACATAGGTCCATCACCAGTAGGGAGTGTCCACTGGAGGAAAAATCCAATAATGAAGAGGATGTTCCGGTTTCCCCCATGGCACTCCCCTCACCCTTCAGGCCAATGGTTCCCTCTGTGTCTGTGTGTCTTGACCCGAGGTCCCATGGCCAGATGCGTTCCCAACTCACCTGTGCCCTGTCCTTTTTGCTTGACGGTCCTGATGCTACAAATACAAAGAGAAATAGGGTCATCACATTTCCATGATCACACTTAAGCAGCTTTGGTTAGCAAACATTACCAAGATGTCAAGTAGGCCCCAGCAAAAAAAACTCCACCTGATTGGCCAATACATGTGCTGAAGTTGTACAATCACAGTAACCATTCAACAAGTAGGAGACCTCCTCACCCTCAAAGCTTTGCACCATGGAGCATGCCTCAGTTAACTGTTGTCATACAATTGTAGGCCATACAATTGTAGGCCAATGCCAAATCCATTCCCACAGATCCCACACAAGGCCATGCATACATCTATTTGTCGCATGCATAATGACTCAACAATAAGAAGTGATATCCATAATCCTGCCATGTTGATGACAAAAGTACAATAGCCTTGAGAAGGTGACATGAAAATACTCATGTCATACTGGACGCAGTTCCACTATGAACACTTCAATTGACATTTGTCCCAGTCGAGTCATAGAGGAAATACTAATCTTGCTCAGACAGGCCACACATGTGGCATGGAAATGGACCCTGTAGACATCATAAGCAATATGTCAGGGAGAGAAGTCCCCAAAATCCACAACAAAATGAATTAGCAAGCCATGGTAATCACCACTAATGTCTGGCATCTCTTACAATGACATACTCTGAGTGCATCAGTAGACGCCATTAGTCCCTTCGATGTTGGAGAGGCCCAGAGATTTGCAAGTACTTGTTGAAGGCCCTCAGCAGGTTGCCCAATTGAAAGCTACATCACTGTCTCCATTATGGTCATGCAGACCCAGATGTCTGTCTGTGGATGAATGGTTGCACCAAAACACATGTGATTTCAACATAACTGCAAGTCACTCCATGACGCATGCCAACAGTCAAGTCACAAACCTTACCCATTACACATGTGTAGTGCACTTTGCTACATGCTGCCACATCAGTGGCATAGAAATGCACATTGTGGTTCAAAACTCAAGGCCTACCTGTCATGTCCCTCATTGCTACTGCAGTTGTACATGTCAAATGACAGGCTATCACACATGAGGAAATGTCTCAGCCAACAAACAATGGTGACACAATCCTGTATATGGCACAACATGAAATGTACCCCGATTCTAAATGACTTATTCCACACACAGGTTGCCATGCACATATATGTGAGGGAATACAGACATTATCCCATCAACACAGGTAGACCATGCGTGAAACAGCAGCTTACAAATATTTTGCTAATGAGAAAGGGAGACATGCTGACATGTAGACACAAGCAATGTTGGCAACAGTGATGGCACATTAATCATGTCAATGGACATTGATGGCACATAACTCATGTCAATGGACATTCCCCACTTACCAACGGAAAGTGTTGATCTGTAGGTGGACCCGAAGTACATTGTAGGCTCAGTCACATGCATGATGGCCATCTTCACATTACAGATTGCAGTAAGGCACAAGCATCCATCATACGCTGAAGATAACTAGTCTCTGGGTGGCAGATGCCAATATACTTATTTACCCAGACACATGGCCGAGGGCAGTAATCCATCATTTACTTACCTTTGGCCTGTAACATTGAGGAGTAGTGGCCTGATGCACAGAATTTGCACACACTACAACAATAAACAGTAGTTGATTGATCACTGTACACAGTCATATGTCGTCCCGGGAGAGCAAGTGGTTTGTGGATTGTACACAGTTTTGTCCTAGGTCTCTGGGCCAATAGGCAAGGCACATCACTATACAACACATGGCATGTCTACAGAAACAATCATTCATCTACTGTGTGACACATGGCTCATCCCTAATTGTCAGGGTGAGCTGTCAGAACCTAAAACATTCACTTGGCAATGTGACAGGCAGAAATATGCCCTGTACTCACCCCCTTGTGGCTGCTGTGCTGTCCTCAAACTCCCATCAACCTCTGGGTAGGCCACTGCCAGAATGCGGGCCTTCAGGGGGGTCATGGTCCGGCAGACACCCCGCCCGCATTGGGAGGACATCCCTAGCTGGACCTCTGCGATTTTCCGGGCCCAGCGTCTCAGATCCTCCCACCTCTTGCTGCAGTGGGCGCTGCGCTGGCTGTGGACCCCCAGGGTCCGCACCTCCGGGCAATGGCTTTCCATAGTGCCTTCTTTTGCAGGGCGTTGACCTGCATAGATCCAAAAGACAAATCAAGAGATTATAATCACAAGTTTAATCACAAATGGTTGAGTCACATACATGTCAGAAACATCAAGCTAAGACTTTTATATTTGTCAATACTCCCCAAGTGTGACACACACAAGCCAATAAGTACAGGGACTTGACTACAGACATATATATTTCCATCTGCAGACTAGCCCACTACCTTGCTAATGGCCTCCAATGATTAAGCAAGCTTGCTGACATCAGGTAGCCCATTCTTCAGCAACCTGCACTGTAATGTGAGCCACAATGAAACTAAACACTACACACCAATGCGGTGGCTTCTGAAGGGTAAACTCCTTTGGCATGAATAGACCAACACATTCACACTCTGTGAGAATAACTCACTGCATACAGTCCCCACAAGCAACTGCCAGAGTACAAACTCTAACATTACACATGAGTACCAATGAAAGGGCTGGCATGGTGGGTACAAAAAGTGTCTTCCTTGTCCACGTGGGGACGTGGCCTAACAAATACAGGCTCATGCCACTTCAGGGGGTGGAGTTCTGTGGTGTGTTTCTGTACCACAGACATCTGTGTCCATCCTACAGAGATGGCATCCAACAAGCAAAGGCATGAATTGTACAGTTTCTGCTATGGGACCAAGCTACTGACTCACACATCATGGCCTCCCAGGAATCAGCACACTGTCTGCACCGTGGGACTGTCAGGTATGCTCTAAGCCTGTACAGGACAAATATGACCTGTGGGAAGGTGACTACAGAGCTGGTGAGAGTAAGGGACCTGTCATGAGTGTAAGACTCACACTGACAATGATGCTAAGTACACATATGGACTAGATTAATGATTTACCTCTGTACCCAAACTTAATCTATTCAAAGGACTGAGGCAGGCATTCAGGGCAGGTTTTGCCACCATACCCTCATATTGGCTACGTGACAGAATCTTCTGGTGTACAGGAAGTGGGCACAGTGCCACAATTGCATAGCCACAATGACTCTCCAACAGCCTAGACTAGGTCCCATACTGGGAGATACATGTGACCGGCCCTGGTCTCTGCAGGCTGAGCTGACAGAACTTATTTGACACTCCATTCCCATCACTTCCATGCATGACAGTACATCATGTAGCCAACAGCAATTTGGCATGTGGTGTGTGTGGCAACCTGAAGGGCAGAGTGATTCATGATATGCCTTCCACACAACAGTTTAGCAAGGCCAGATGTGTTTTGAAAGATTTGTGGCACTATACACATTGCTCACAAGCCCATCAACTGACTCATACAGCATGCATATTCAGCTCATGCTGCCATGCACTTACATATTGTCTCACATTCACAACAATCATGAGGAAAGAGATGACAGTGGATGGCAATACTGTCTCCTTATCTAGTTATGTGCATCCAAAACAAGGATGATTTAGGGCCCCAAAAACCTCACACAACATAATGTGGCTGAACATAACATATGGCTCTGGCCCCCAATACTTGCACATTGTCCATCCCATTGATGCCACACAGCCTGCAACAACAGGCACACGAGTAGTCTAACTGGCACACATGGGCACATTCTAGCCTGTGAGGAGGGAAAGGATGGTGAATTACAGAGAAAAGTGTGAACTTGAGAGACTTACCTGATCCTCTGATGAGCCATAGAGCTCTCCATACAGATGTAGTACCTCAGTAACTAGCCTCTGAAGCTCCTCTGGAGAGAAGGCAGGGGCCCTATATTCTGCTTGACATGGCATGATTGCTCTCAGTGAAGGCACACAGCAGCTCAAGTCGTGTCAGGAGTCAAGTGAGTGAATCTGCAGAACAAGGTGATCACGTCTGCCACGTACGTGGTCATCACTGCCGGCGGACCCAGCCATTTGCCCGCGACCACCACTGGCAACAACGTTAGCTTATGGCTGTGTCCACCTTGGTTGCAACCGCCTACTGCCATGACAACTTCCGCCGGCAGTCGCGGGCGGTTCCTAATGGCCAGTGGAGTAGGTCAGGCAGACGAGTCCAGAGTCCAGAGTACTCCTCCCATTGGAACTGGCGGGTAGTTTAGGATCAGTCAGCAGAGTGAATGTGTGGCACACAAAAGAGTTCCTTTAGGAAGAGGTCACTTGCTGGCAGTGGTGGGTGTTTTGCTATCTGCACCTTCTGGATTCTTTGCCAGAAGCCCCGCTTATGTGGAGGGGGGCTCCGCTGCTACAGAGGCAGGGGTGTCTGGTTCTTGTTTCACTGACAGGGCATACCTTCCAGTGGCTGGCACCGAGGAAGAGGGCCTGGTGTTGATTGGCCAAAGGATGGGGGAGAGTGGTGTTGTAGAGCCCTGCTCACGGTTGTGTTAATGTCCCTCATCACCCCTGTTAAGGAGGCCCTGTTGGTATTGTGAGCCTCCCACTGTTCACGCATATCCCTGTGCATGTCCCTCTGTAACTGCTTGATTTCCTGGAGTTCATTCCAAATCTAGCTCATCAAGCCTTGGGACTCCTGCTGGACCCCCAGGACGTGGCTGATGGTGTCCTGGCCAGGAGCAGCCCCAGTGGCCTCCACCTTCTGGTCCACAGCATCCCTCTCACGCACCCTACTCCCACGGCCCTGTGCCCTTTCCACAGAGTTCCCTCTACCACTGGGTCCTGGAGCGTCATTGATGGAAGTGTTGCGTTGCAAATCAGGATCCAGGACTGGGGGTCACGAAATGCTGGACAGTGTACTCAGAACACAGGTTCGGGGGTGAATGCTTGTCTGCAATGTAGAGGCAACAGGGCTGGGGTGTGTTGATGTGGCCAAAGTGAGACTCACTAGTGGTGCCTGACCAGGTTGCTTAGAACCCTGTTCCCCGTTCAGACATCCAGGAGTGTCTTCTTCACTGTGGGCTTCATCCATGGGGGTAGTGGCAGTCTCTTTCGTAGCCTCTGTGTGGCAAGTGGCAAGTGGCTGCTTTACCTGTTGATGTGAAAGATACAATGTTACTGTTTGTATTATGACATCTACCTCCAACAATTTATTGCTACATTAAGCCAGACCTTGTACAAAGGTATTTTGCTGGTAATCTCATTGTGGCAAGTAGCCATGCCGTTGGTTATATTGACATGACATTTGTGGAGCATGCCAGGTTTTTTGGACTGAAGCAGCTGCTGAAATGTGCAAATCATTAGTCCTTGGGAGGATGGCCTGAGAATGCCATCTTACCATCACCGCAGGGAAAACAGTGGCTCAGCAAGATATGTGTTTGGTCATTTTGAGGCCTAGTTGATTATTATGCAGGCAGACCCAGGACTTTGTTGTATATGTGACTGGAGTTATCATGTGGTCAGTGCATTGTGAATGTGTCTGCTGCCAATACCATTCTAGTGATGCATCTTGAGGCCTTTGTGTAGGAAAGTACCATGTTGCCTGGCATGTTACCCCCATTTTTACATGTATGTAAGCTTGTTTTTGCCTGTCTCACTGGGATCCTGCTAGCCAGGACCCCAGTGCTCATAGTTTGTGGCCTGAATGTGCATACCTGTGTAGTGACTAACTGTGTCACTGAGGCTCTGCTAACCAGAACCTCAGTGCTTATGCTTTCTCTGCCTTTAAAATTGTCACTATAGGCTAGTGACCATTTTTACCAATTCTAATTGGCACACTGGAACACCCTTATAATTCCCTAGTATATGGTACCTAGGTACCCAGGGTATTGGGGTTCCAGGAGATCCTTATGTGCTGCAGCCTTTCTTTTGCCACCCATAGGAAGCTCAGACAAACCTTTACACAGGACTGCCACTGCAGCCTGAGTGAAATAACGCACATGATATTTCACAGACATTTTCACTGCACTTAAGTAACTTATAAGTCACCTATATGTCTAACCTTCACTTGCTGAAGGTTAGATGCAAAGTTACTAAGTGTGAGGGCACACCTGCACTAGCAAAGGTGCCCCCACATAGTTCAGGGCAATTTCCCCAGACCTTGTGAGTGCGGGGACACCATTACACGCGTGCACTACATATAGGTCAATACCTATATGTAGCTTCACAATGGTAACTCCGAATATGGCCATGTAACATGTCTAAGATCATGGAATTGTCCCCCATGCCAAATCTGGTATTGGGGTGCCAATTCCATGCATCCCCGGGGCTCCACTATGGACCCCGGCTACTGCCAAACCAGCTCTCTGGGGTTTTCTCTGCAGCTACCGCTGCTGCCACCCCACAGACAGGGTTCTGCCCTCCTGGGGTCTGGGCAGCCCAGTCCCAGGAAGGCAGAACAAAGGATTTCCTCTGAGAGAGGGTGTTACACCCTCTCCCTTTGGAAATAGGTGTTACAGGCTGGGGAGGGGTAGCCTCTCCCAGCCTCTGGAAATGCTTTGAAGGGCACAGATGGTGCCCTCCTTGCATAAGCCAGTCTACACCGGTTTAGGGAACCCCCAGTCCCTGCTCTGGTGCGAAACTGGCCAAAGGAAAGGGGAGTGACCACTACCCTGTCCATCACCACCCCAGGGGTGGTGCCCAGAGCTCCTCCAGTGTGTCTCAGACCTCTGCCATCTTGAATCCAGAGGTGTGAGGGCACTTTGGAGGCCTCTGAGTGGCCAGTGCCAGCAGGTGACGTCAGAGACCTCTCCTGATAGGTGCTTACCTGACTAGGTGGCCAATCCTCTTCCTCTGAGGGCTATTTAGGGTCTCTCCAGTAGGCTTTTTCTCAGATAACGACTTGCAAGAGTTCACCAGAGCTCCTCTGCATCTCTCTCTTTGACTTCTGCCAAGGATCGACCGCTGACTGCTCCAGGACGCCTGCAAAACAGCAACAAAGTAGCAAGAAGACTACCAGCGACATTGTAGCGCCTAATCCTGCCGGCTTTCCCAACTGTTTCCTGGTGGTGCATGCTTTGGGGGCTGCCTGCCTTCATCCTGCACTGGAAGCCACGAAGAAATCTCCTGTGGGTTGACAGAATCTTCCCCCTGCTCCAGTAGGCACCAGACTTCAGCGTCACCAGTACTCTGGGACCCCTCTCATCCTGACGAGCATGGCCCCTGGAACACAGGTGGTGGACCCAAGTGACCCAGACTGTCCAGTGGTCCAACTGTCCAAATTTGGAGGAGGTAAGTCCTTGCCGCCCCTCTCCAGACAGTAATCCTGTGCACCACGTGAACTGCAGCTACAAGAGCTTCTGTGCACATTTCCACAAAATCCTGCATGCACAGCCAAGCCTAGGTCCCCAGCACTCTGTCCTGTGATGCTCAGCTCCCTGAGTTGATCTCCGACTTCGTGGGACCCTCTTTTGCAGTGTTGAAATGACCACTGTGTACAGATTTCCTGAACCCGTGTTCAAGTGCTTCTGTGGGTGCTTCCTTCTTGTGCATGGGCTCTCTATGTTGCTGAGGGTCCCCTCTGTCTCCTCTCCCAAGTGGTGACATCTTGGTCCTTCCTGGGCCCGGGCAGCACCCTTTTGCTTTAACCGTGACTCTTGCAGGTAGCAAGGCTTGTTTGCAGTCTTTTGCCAAAGAAACAACTCTGCATCCTCCAGCACTCTGTGGGACATCTTTTGCATGAAGGAGAAGTTCCTAGCTTCTTTGGTTGTTGCAGAATCTTCACCTTCTTCAATCCGGAGGCAGCCATTTTGCACCTTCATCCGGAGTTTAGTGGGCTCCTGCCCCCTTGGTCACTTTCACAACTCTTGGACTTGGTCCCCTTCCTTCACAGGTCCTCATGCCCAGGAATCCGTCTTCAGTGCTTTGCAGTCTGTTGCAAAATCCTCTATCACAAGTTTAGTGTGTTTCTGGGGAAATAGTAGTACTTTACTCCTACTTTCCAGGGTCTTGGGGTGGGGTATCTTGGACACCTTTAGTGTTTTCTTACACTCCCAGTGACCCTCTACACACTACACTAGCCTAGGGGTCCATTTGTGGTTCGCATTCCACTTTCTTAGTATATGGTTTGTGTTGCTCCTAGGCCTATTGCATCCTATTGTATTCTACAGTGTTTGCATTACTTTCTGACTGTTTTACTTACCTGATTTTGGTGTGTGCGTATATTTTGTGTATTTTACTTACCTCCTAAGGGAGTATATCCTCTGGGATATTTTTGGCACATTGTCACTAAAATAAAGTACCTTTATTTTTAGTAAATCTGAGTATTGTCTTTCTTATGGTATAGTACCTATATGATGTAAGTGGTATAATATGAGCTTTGCAAGCCTCCTCCTAGCTCAACCTAAGCTGCTCTGCAATAGCTACCTCTGTCAGCCTAAGCTGCTAGAACACTACTCATCTACTAATAAGGGATAACTGGGCCTGGCACAAGGTGTAAGTACCATCAGATACCCACTATAAGCTAGGCCAGCCTCCTACATTGGTGGTGCAGCAGTGGGATAAATACTTGTAACTGCTTTACCACTTTGTCATTAGTGCTTTTCATAAGAAAACCGTATTCTAAATACTTAGAAATATAAACAGTTAACCTAAACAGTCTAACTCTCTTTCTAAAAACTTTCTAAAAAGTTTTGAAAAGTTTGAAAATGCTTTTCTCTTTTCTGTAAAAGTTTCTAAACTTTTTTCTCTCTAATCTAAACTCTTTTTTACAACTATGTCTGTAGTAGAGGCCACGCCCAAAGTTGTGCAGACAGCTTATGACAATTTAAATTTTAAAAGTTTGAGGGGTCTCTGCATAGAAAGGAGTTTAGGGATTGGCAAGAACCCTACCAGAGACCTTCTCCTTAGCCTTGTCCTTAAAAGTGACCAGAACCAGTCTGGCCAAACCCAGGATCAGGATGTAGAGGTGGGGGGTACCCAGACAGTTCCAGTGGAGGTCCCTGAGGACTCTGGGGAGGGTGCTTCCAAAGACCTTTCAGTTAACAGGCCATCTAGTGAAGCTGGTAGTGGGAGGGGGGTCACACATCAGTACGGCACCTTTCACTCCAAAAGGCCAGGTAACTAGAGTTCAGGTAGTTAGAGACAGGTCCACTTCTGCCCATTCCCACATCACCTCTGTATCAGAGAATTCCCAAGCCTCCCACCCTGAGGATAACACCCTAGATAGGGAACTCAGAAAGCTGAGGTTGGAAGAGGCCAAACTGAAACTGAGACAGCAGCAGTTGGCCTTAGACAGGGAGTCTCTAGATGTAGAGAGGGAAAGACAGAAGTTGGGGTTAGTTCCCCATGGTGGCAGCAGCAGTATTCTTGATAGTCATCCTATTAGAGAAACAGATTCAAGAAACCTGCATAAGATTGTCCCCCCTTACAAGGAGGGGGGTGACATAAACAAGTGGTTTTCTGCACTTGAGAGGGCCTGTATTGTACAGTTGGTCCCTCAAAGGCAGTGGGCTGCTATCTTGTGGCTATCTTTTACTGGCAAAGGTAGGGACAGGCTCCTGACTGTCTGGGAGAGTGATGCTAACAACTACAAAGATTTGAAAGATGCACTCTTAGATGGATTTGGCTTAACCACTGAACAATACAGGATAAAGTTCAGAGATACCAGAAAACAGTCCTCTCAAGACTGGACAGACTTTGTAGACTGTTCAGTGAAGGCCTTGGAGGGATGGTTACATGGTAGTAAGGCGACTGACTATGAAAGCCTATATAATCTTATTTTGAGAGAGCATATTTTGAATAATTGTGTGTCTGACTTGTTGCGTCAGTAGTTGGTAGACCCAGATCTGACCTCTCCCCAAGAATTGGGAAAGAAGGCAGACAAATAGGTCAGAACAAGAGTGAGCAGAAAAGCTCTTACAGGTGGTGGCAAGGATGGCAAGAAAAAGGATGGTAAGTCTCCTGACAAGGGTGGGGACAAAGATAAAAATAATTCTGAGTCTTCATAAGGCCCACAAAAATCCTCTGGGGGAGGTGGGTCTAAATCCTCTTCAAACAATCAAAAGAAGCCATGGTGTTACTTTGTGTAAAAGTAAAGGCCATTGGGCAAGTGATTCCACTTGTCCAAAGAAAAACACCAAGGCTCCACCCACTACCACAACTCCAACTGCGTCCTCTAGTGCCCCTAGTAATAGCAGTGGTGGTGGGAAGAATACTACAGATAGCCAATCAAAGGGTGTAGCTGGGCTCACCATTGGTAATGTAGTTGGGGTTGGTCTTGTTAGGGTGACCACAAAGGCTGTTTTAGTCTCTGGTGGTGGTATTGACTTTGCCACCTTTGTTGCTTGTCCCCTTAATATGGGTAAGTACAAGCAGCTTCCCCTAATAAATGGTGTTGAGGTTGAGGCCTATAGGGACACAGGTGCCAGTGTCACCATGGTGATTGAAAAACTGGTTGCCCCTGAACAACACCTACTTGGTCAGCAGTACCAAGTGACTGATGCTCATAACAACACTCTTAGCCACCCCATGGCTCTTGTGAATCTTAACTGGGGGGGAGGGGGGGGGGGTTATTGGTCCAAAGAAAGTTGTGGTAGCCACTGCTTTACCTGTAGACTGCTTACTAGGCAATGATTTGGAGACATCAGCTTGGGCTGAAGTGGAGTTGGAGTCTCATGCAGCAATGCTGGGCATTCCAGGGCATATCTTTGCTCTCAGAAGGGCTCAGGCCCAGAAGCAAGGAGGACAGGGAAACTTGGATCCTGGAAAAATGGACCAAGTGCTCCCAAAAGCTAGGGGTAGAAAGGGTAAACCCTTGCCCACTATCCCTCCCTCTCCAGAAGATTCCCCTTTTGAGGAAGAGGAATCCTCTCCCTGTGTAGAACCTACACCAAATGAGCTGGCAGCAGACACTGCTGAACTTTTGGGTGTGGGGGGCCTGCTAGGGAAGAGCTGAGTGTGGCACAGCAGACCTGTCCCACACTAGAGGGCTTAAGACAGCAAGCTGTCAAACAGCAGAATGGGGACATCACTGATAGCCATAAAGTCTATTGGGAAGATAACCTCCTCTATACTGAGTCAAGGGGCTCTAAGCATGGAGCTGCCAAGAGATTGGTCATCCCTTTGCAGTAGAGGGAGTTTCTTTTGACTTTGGCTCATGATTTTCCTTTGGCTGGGCATTTGGGCCGGAGTAAAACTTGGGACAGACGTGTTCCATTGTTTCACTGGTCTTATATGTCAGATGATACCAAGGAGTTGTGTCGCTCCTATGTGACCTGCCAAGCCAGTGGCAAGACTGGTAGCACACCTAAGGCCCCCTTAATTCCACTTCCAGTGGTTGGGGTGCCCTTTGAGAGGGTAGGGGTTGACATTGTTGGCCCCCTTGATTCTCCAACAGCTTCAGGCAATAGATTTATCTTTGTGGTAGTGGGCCATGCCACTAGGTATCCTGAAGCCATACCCTTAAGGACCACTACAGCTCCTGAAGTGGCAAAAGCCCTCCTGGGAATATTTTCCAGAGTGGATTTCACTTAGGAAGTGGTGTCAGACAGAGGTAGTAACTTCATGTCTGCATACCTCAAAGCTATGTGGAAGGAGTGTGGTGTTACTTACAAGTTCACTAATCCTTATCATCCACAGACAAATGGACTGGTTGAGAGGTTTAATAAAACTTTCAAAGGCATGATCATGGGATTCCCTGAAAAACTCAGGAGGAGATGGGATGTCCTGTTGCCATGCTTCCTTTTTGCTTATAGAGAGGTACCCCAGAAAGAAGTGGGCTTCAGCCCCTTTGAACTCCTCTTTGGAGAGGTCCCCTTGCTCTTGTGAAGGAGGGTTGGGAACAACCTTTAAAAGCTCCCAAGCAAGACATTGTGGATTATCTACTTGGCCTCAGATCTAGGATGGCTGAGTACATGAAAAAGGCCAGTAAAAACCTTCAGGCCAGCCAAGAGCTCCAAAAGCAATGGCATGACCAGAAGGCTGTCCTGACCCAGTACCACCCAGGACAGAAGGTGTGGGTATTGGAGCCTGTGACCCCAAGAGCACTCCAGGACAAATGGAGTGGACCCCATCTCATAGTGGGAAAAAAAGGTGAGGTCGCCTATCTGGTAGACCTTGGCACTGCCAGAAGTCCCCTTAGGGTGCTTCATGTCAATAGCCTGAAACCTTATTATGACAGGGCTGACTCAACCCTGCTCATGGCCACTGATTAAGGGCAGGAAGAAGAGAGTGACCCTCTCCCTGACCTCTTCTCCACCACTGAAGCTGATGGCTTAGTAGAGGGAGCTGTGTTAGCAGATTGCCTTACTGCTGAGCAGAAGTGCAGCTGCATAAATCTCCTAGACCAGTTCTCTGACCTCTTCTCACTGATCCCAGGTACAACTACCTGGTGTGAAAACACAATCAACGCTGGAGATAGTTTACCTGTCAAAAACATGTCAGAGATTGCATTAAACAAGAGGTACAGAAAATGTTAGATCTAGGAGTGGATTGAGCCTTCTGAAAGCCCATGGGCTAGCCCTGTAGTGCTTGTCCTCAAACCTCATAGTAAAGATGGTAAAAAGGAAATTAGGTTTTGTGTTGACTCTAGAGGTCTCAATCAAGTAACCAAAACTGATACTCACCCTATACCCAGGGCAGATGAGCTGATAGATACACTGGCTTCTGCCAAGTATCTAAGCACTTTTGACTTAACTGCAGGGTATTGGCAGATTAAGTTGTCAGAAGATGCTAAACCTAAAACAGAATTTTCAACCTTTAAAGAGCACTATCAGTTCACTGTTATGCCCTTTGGATTGAAAAATGCACCTGCCTCTTTTCAGAGGTTGGTGAACATAGTCCTCCAAGGATTGGAAGTCTTTAGTGCTGCATTTCTAGATGATATAGCTGTCTTTAGCTCCACCTGGGGTGATCACCTGGTCCACCTCTGGAAAGTTTTGGAGGCCCTGCAAAAGGCAGGCCTGGCTATCAAGGCTTCAAAGTGCCAGATAGGGCAGGGAAAAGTGGTTTATATGGGCCACCTGGTAGGTGGGGAACAGATTGCACCACTGCAGGGGAAGATCCAAACCATTATGGAATGGGCTCCCCCTACGACTCAAACCCAGGTGAGAGCCTTCCTAGGCCTCACAGGGTACTATAGGAGGTTCATTAAGAACTATGGCACCATAGCTGCCGCTCTTAATGACCTCACATCCAAAAAGATGCCTAAAAAGGTATTATGGACAGCTTGCTGTCAAAAGGCTTTTGATGAGCTCAAACAGGCCATGCGCTCTGCACCTGACCTAAAAAGCCCTTGTTACTCCAAAAAATTCATAGTTCAAACTGAGGCTTCTGAATTAGGGGTGGGGGCAGTTCTATCACAGCTTAACACTGAGGACCAGGATCAACCTGTTGCTTTTATCAGCAGGAGGTTGACACCTAGAGAAAAGCGTTGGTCTGCCATAGAGAGGGAGGCCTTTCCTGTGGTCTGGGCCCTGAAAAAGTTGAGACCATACCTCTTTAGTACTCTCTTTATTTTTCAGACAGACCACAAACCTCTATAATTGCTTAAACAAATGAAAGGTGAAAACCCTAAATTGTTGAGGTGGTCCATCTCCCTACAGGAAATGGACTATACAGTGGAACATAGACCTGGGAGTACCCACTCCAATGCAGATGGACTCTCCAGATATTTCCACTTAGACAATGAAGACTCATCTGGGCAAGGTTAGCATTATTGTCCCTCGTTTGGGGGGGGAGTTGTGTAGGAAAGTACCATCTTGCCTGGCATGTTACCCCCATTTTTACATGTATGTAAGTTTGTTTTTGCCTGTCTCGCTGGGATCCTGCTACCCAGGACCCCAGTGCTCATAGTTTGTGGCCTGAATGTATATACCTGTGTAGTGACTAACTGTGTCACTGAGGCTCTGCTAACCAGAACCTCAGTGCTTATGCTCTCTCTGCCTTTAAAATTGTCACTATAGGCTAGTGACCATTTTTACCAATTCTAATTGGCACACAGGAACACCCTTATAATTCCCTAGTATATGGTACCTAGGCACCCAGGGTATTGGGGTTCCAGGAGATCCCTATGGGCTGCAGCATTTCTTTTGCCACCCATAGCGAGCTCAGACAAACCTTTACACAGGACTGTCACTGCAGCCTGAGTGAAATAATGCACACGTTATTTCACAGACATTTTCACTGCACTTAGGTAACTTATAAGTCACCTATATGTCTAACTTTCACTTGCTGAAGGTAAGGTGCAAAGTTACTAAGTGTGAGGGCACCCTTTCACTAGCAAAGGTGCCCCACATAGTTCAGGGCAATTTCCCCAGACTTTGTGAGTGCGGGGACACCATTACACGCGTGCACTACATATAGGTCAATAACTATATGCAGGTTCACAATGGTAACTCCGAATATGGCCATGTAACATGTCTAAGATCATGGAGTTGTCCCCTCAATGTCAATTCTGGTGTTGGGGTGCCAATCCCATGCATCCCCGGTCTTCAGCATGGACCCCGGGTACTGCCAAACCAGCTCTGTGCGGTTTTCTCTGCAGCTACCGCTGCTGCCACCTCACAGACAGGGTTCTGACCTCCTGGGGTCTAGGCAGCCCAGTCACAGGAAGGCAGAACAAAGCATTTAATCTGAGAGAGGGTGTTACACCCTCTCCCTTTGGAAAAAGGTGTTAGAGGCTGGGTAGGGGTAGCCTCTCCCAGCCTCTGGAAATGCTTTGAAAAGCACAGATGGTGCCAGTCTACACCGGTTTAGGGAACCCCAAGTCCCTGCTCTGGCGCGAAACTGGACAAAGGAAAGGTGAGTGACCACTTGTGAGAAAGTAGCCTCTTTCTAGCCTTGTTACCCCCACTTTTGGCCTGTTTGTGAGTATATGTCAGGGTGTTTTCACTGTCTCACTGGGATCCTGCTAGCCAGGGCCCAGTACTCTTAGTGAAAACCCTATGTTTTCAGTATGTTTGTTATGTGTCACTGGGACCCTGCTAGCCAGGACCCCAGTGCTCATAGGTTTGTGGCCTATATGTATGTGTTCCCTGTGTGGTGCCTAACTGTCTCACTGAGGCTCTGCTAACCAGAACCTCAGTGGTTATGCTCTCTCTTTACAAATTGTCACTAACAGGCTAGTGACCAATTTTACCAATTTACATTGGCATACTGGAACACCCTTATAATTCCCTAGTATATGGTACTGAGGTACCCAGGGTATTGGGGTTCCAGGAGATCCCTATGGGCTGCAGCATTTCTTTTGCCACCCATAGGGAGCTCTGACAATTCTTACACAGGCCTGCCACTGCAGCCTGGGTGAAATAACGTCCACGTTATTTCACAGCCATTTTACACTGCACTTAAGTAACTTATAAGTCACCTATATGTCTAACCTTTACCTGGTAAAGGTTGGGTGCTAAGTTACTTAGTGTGTGGGCACCCTGGCACTAGCCAAGGTGCCCCCACATTGTTCAGGGCCAATTCCCCGGACTTTGTGAGTGCGGGGACACCATTACACACGTGCACTACATATAGGTCACTACCTATATGTAGCTTCACTATGGTAACTCCGAATATGGCCATGTTACATGTCTATGATCATGGAATTGCCCCCTCTATACCATCCTGGCATAGTTGGCACAATCCCATGATCCCAGTGGACAGACCCTGGTACTGCCAAACTGCCTTTCCTGGGGTTTCACTGCAGCTGCTGCTGCTGCCAAACCCTCAGACAGGTTTCTGCCCTCCTGGGGTCCAGCCAGGCTTGGCCCAGGATGGCAGAACAAAGGACTTCCTCTGAGAGAGGGTGTTACACCCTCTCCCTTTGGAAAATGGTGTGAAGGCAGGAGAGGAGTAGCCTCCCCCAGCCTCTGGAAATGCTTTCATGGGCACACATGGTGCCCATTTCTGCATAAGCCAGTCTACACCGGTTCAGGGACCCCTTAGCCCTGCTCTGGCGCGAAACTGGACAAAGGAAAGGGGAGTGACCACTCCCCTGACCTGCACCTCCCCTGGGAGGTGTCCAGAGCTCCTCCAGTGTCCTCCAGACCTCTGCCATCTTGGAAACAGAGGTGCTGCTGGCACACTGGACTGCTCTGAGTGGCCAGTGCCAGCAGGTGACGTCAGAGACTCCTTCTGATAGGCTCCTTCAGGTGTTGCTAGCCTATCCTCTCTCCTAGGTAGCCAAACCCTCTTTTCTGGCTATTTAGGGTCTCTGTCTCTTGGGATTCCTTTGATAACGAATGCAAGAGCTCATCCGAGTTCCTCTGCATCTCTCTCTTCACCTTCTGCCAAGGAATCGACTGCTGACCGCGCTGGAAGCCTGCAAAACTGCAACATAGTAGCAAAGACGACTACTGCAACTCTGTAACGCTGATCCTGCCGCCTTCTTAACTGTTTTCCTGGTGGGGCATGCTGTGGGGGTAGCCTGCCTCCTCTCTGCACTAGAAGCTCCGAAGAAATCTCCCGTGGGTCGACGGAATCGTCCCCCTGCAACCACAGGCACCAAAGAGCTGCATCACCGGTACCTTGGGTCTCCTCTCAGCACGACGAGCGAGATCCCTTGAATCCAGCAACTCTGTCCAAGTGACTCCCACAGTCTAGTGACTCTTCAGTCCAAGTTTGGTGGAGGTAAGTCCTTGCCTCCCCACGCCAGACTGCATTGCTGGGAACCGCGACTTTCACAGCTACTCCGGCCTCCGTGCATTTCCGGTGGAAATCCTTTCTGCACAGTCCAGCCTGGGTCCACGGCACTCTAACCTGCATTGCACGACCTCCTAAGTTGTTCTCCGGCGACGTGGGACTCCTTTGTGCGACTTCGGGTGAGCACTGTTTCACGCATCCTCATAGTGCCTGTTTCTGGCACTTCTTCAGGTGCTGCTTGCTGCTGAGAGGGCTTCTTGTCTTGCTTGACACCCCCTCTGTCCCCAGACGCAATTGGCGACATCCTGGTCCCTCCTGGGCCACAGCAGCATCCAAAAACCCTTACTGCACAATTTGCAGCTAGCTAGGCTTGTTGGCGGTCTTTCGGCGGAAAAACACTTCTGCACAACTCTCCAAAGCGTGAGGGATCCGTCCTCCAAAGGGGAAGTCTCTAGCCTTTGTCGTTCTTGCAGAAACCTACGCTTCTACTGTCCAGTAGCAGCATCTTTGCACCCACAGCTGGCATTTCCTGGGCATTTGCCCATCTCCGACTTGCTTGTGACTTTTGGACTTGGTCCCCTTGTTCCACAGGTACCCTCGACTGGAAATCCATCGTTGTTGCATTGTTGGTTTGTGTCTTTCCTTCAGAATTCCCCTATCACGACTTCTATGTCCTTTGGGGAACTTTAGTGCACTTTGCACTCACTTTTCAGGGTCTTGGGGTGGGCTATTTTTCTAACCCTTACTATTTTCTAATAGTCCCAGCGACCCTCTACAAGGTCACATAGGTTTGGGGTCCATTCGTGATTCACATTCCACTTTTGGAGTACATGGTTTGTGTTGCCACTATCCCTATGTGTCTCCATTGCATCATATTGTAACTATACATTGTTTGCACTGTTTTCTAATACTATTACTGCATATTTTGGTATTGTGTACATATATCTTGTGTATATTTGCTATCCTCATACTGAGGGTACTCACTGAGATACTTTTGGCATATTGTCATAAAAATAAAGTACCTTTATTTTTAGTATATCTGTGTATTGTGTTTTCTTATGATATTGTGCATATGACACTAAGTGGTACTGTAGGAGCTTCACTCGTCTCCTAGTTCAGCCTAAGCTGCTCTGCTAAGCTACCATTATCTATCAGCCTATTCTGCTAGACACCCTATATACTAATAAGGGATAACTGGGCCTGGTGCAAGGTGCAAGTACCCCTAGGTACTCACTACAAGCCAGTCCAGCCTCCTACATTGGTTGTGCAGCGGTGGGATAAGTGCTTTGAGACTACTTACCACTCTTGTCATTGTACTTTTCATAAGAGAAAAATATACAAAACAAGTTCAGTGTATGTACACATAACTAAAAAGTTTTGCATTTCCTCTTTTCACTCTTTTCTAAAGTGCTGAAAAGTACTTCTAAACTTTCTAAAAGTTCTTAAAAGTTGTAAAAGTTTTTTTCTGTCTTTCTAAAAGCTCTAAAAAATTGTTTTATCACTTTTTCTGTCACTTAAACTCTTTCTAAAATGTCTGGCACAGGCCAAAATGTTGATCTGTCCAAACTTGCATATGACCTCCTTAGCTGGAAAGGAGCAAGGAGTCTCTGTGTAGAAAGAGGTTTGAGTGTAGGGAAGAATCCTTCCTTGGAATTATTGCTTAACATGCTTAGAGAACAAGATAAGGCCACAAGGGCCCCATCTGTTGAAGAAGTAGCTAATGGTTCCCAATCTGATCCAGGGACTCCCCTAGGAAAAGATTCAGGAAAGAAACTTCCTAGCCTGCCCATTACTAGACAGTCTAGCATAGTTGGTACTGATGTAGAGTCACACCATACAGATAGTGTTGTCTCACATCATAGCAAAAGCATTCATTCTCACCACAGTAGAAGTGATGTTTCTGTTAACCAAGCTGTTTGGGTGCCCTCTGTAAGGGACAGGTCTCCTTCTGTCCATTCTCACCATACTTCTGTTTCAAGACATGTCCCTCCCACCCACCCTGATGACAGATTGTTAGAAAGGGAGCTCAATAGATTGAGAGTGGAACAAACCAGACTGAAGCTCAAGAAGCAACAGCTGGATTTGGATAGACAGTCCTTAGAAGTAGAGAAGGAGAGACAGAAACTGGGTTTAGAAACCCATGGTGGCAGCAGCAGTATTCCCAATAGTCATCCTGCGAAAGAGCATGATTCTAGGAATCTGCACAAGATAGTTCCCCCTTATAAGGAGGGGGATGACATTAACAAGTGGTTTGCTGCACTTGAGAGGGCCTGTGTTGTACAGGATGTCCCTCAAAGGCAGTGGGCTGCTATCCTATGGCTATCATTTAGTGGAAAGGGTAGGGATAGGCTCCTTACTGTGAAAGAAAGTGATGCCAATAATTTTACAGTTCTTAAGAATGCACTCCTGGATGGTTATGGCTTAACCACTGAACAATACAGGATAAAGTTCAGAGAGACCAAAAAGGAGTCTTCACAAGACTGGGTTGATTTCATTGACCATTCAGTGAAGGCCTTGGAGGGGTGGTTACATGGCAGTAAAGTTACTGATTATGACAGCCTGTATAACTTGATCCTGAGAGAGCATATTCTTAATAATTGTGTGTCTGATTTGTTGCACCAGTACTTGGTGGACTCTGATCTGACCTCTCCCCAAGAATTGGGAAAGAAGGCAGACAAATGGGTCAGAACAAGGGTGAACAGAAAAGTTCATACAGGGGGTGACAAAGAGAACAATAAGAAGAAAGATGGTGAAAAATCTCAAGATAAGCATGGGGATAAGGGTAAAACCAAAGATCCCACTTCAAATCTTAAACACTCTTCAGGGGGTGGGGATAAAACAAATTCTTCCTCTTCTTCTCAACCTACACAATTTAAAAAGCCTTGGTGCTTTGTGTGTAAAAACAGAGGCCATAGGCCAGGGGATAAGTCCTGTCCAGGTAAACCCCCTGAGCCTACCACCACTAATACATCAAGCTCTAGTGCCCCTAGCAGTAGTGGTACTAGTGGTGGGACTGCTGGCAACAGTCAAGCAAAGGGTGTAGTTGGGTTCACTTATGGGTCCATCATAGAAAATGGGGTAGTCACTCCCAAGACAGTTTCTGTCACACCTAGTGGCATTGGCCTTGCCACACTGGCTGCTTGTCCCCTTACAATGGATAAGTACAGGCAGACAGTTTCAATAAATGGTGTTGAGGCCTTGGCCTACAGGGACACAGGTGCCAGTATCACTTTGGTGACTGAAAACCTAGTGCATCCTGAACAACACATCATTGGACAACAGTATAAGATTATTGATGTCCATAACTCCACTAAGTTTCTTCCCTTAGCTATAATTCAGTTTAGTTGGGGTGTGTAGGAAGTTGGCTCTGTATGTGCTATTTCAAAGTAAGGAATAGCATGCACAGAGTCCAAGGGTTCCCCTTAGAGGTAAAATAGTGGTAAAAAGAGATAATACTAATGCTCTATTTTGTGGTAGTGTGGTCGAGCAGTAGGCTTATCCAAGGAGTAGTGTTAAGCATTTGTTGTACATACATATAGACAATAAATGAGGTACACACACTCAGAGACAAATCCAGCCAATAGGTTTTGTATAGAAAAATATCTTTTCTTGGTTTATTTTAAGAACCACAGGTTCAAATTTAACATGTAATATCTTGTTTGAAAGGTATTGCAGGTAAGTACAGTAGGAACTTTGAATCATTTCAATTGCATGTATACTTTTCAAGTTATTCACAAATAGCTATTTTAAAAGTGGACACAGTGCAATTTTCACAGTTCCTGGGGGAGGTAAGTTTTTTTTAGTTTTACCAGGTAAGTACGACACTTACAGGGTTCAGTTCTTGGTCCAAGGTAGCCCACCGTTGGGGGTTCAGAGCAACCCCAAAGTTACCACACCAGCAGCTCAGGGCCGGTCAGGTGCAGAGTTCAAAGTGGTGCCCAAAACGCATAGGCTTCAATGGAGAGAAGGGGGTGCCCCGGTTCCGGTCTGCCAGCAGGTAAGTACCCGCGTCTTCGGAGGGCAGACCAGGGGGGTTTTGTAGGGCACCGGGGTGGACACAAGCCCACACAGAAATTTCACCCTCAGCGGCGCGGGGGCGGCCGGGTGCAGTGTTAGAACAAGCGTCGGGTTCGCAATGGAAGTCAATGAGAGATCAAGGGATCTCTTCAGCACTGCAGGCAGGCAAGGGGGGGCTTCCTCGGGGAAACCTCCACTTGGGCAAGGGAGAGGGACTCCTGGGGGTCACTTCTGCAGTGAAAGTCCGGTCCTTCAGGTCCTGGGGGCTGCGGGTGCAGGGTCTTTTCCAGGCGTCGGGACTTAGGTTTCAGAGAGTCGCGGTCAGGGGAAGCCTCGGGATTCCCTCTGCAGGCGGCGCTGTGGGGGCTCAGGGGGGACAGGTTTTGGTACTCACAGTCGTAGAGTAGTCCGGGGGTCCTCCCTGAGGTGTTGGTTCTCCACCAGCCGAGTCGGGGTCGCCGGGTGCAGTGTTGTAAGTCTCACGCTTCTTGCGGGGAGATTGCAGGGTTCTTTAAAGCTGCTCCTTTGGATAAAGTTGCAGTCTTTTTGGAGCAGGTCCACTGTCCTCGGGAGTTTCTTGTCGTCGTCGAAGCAGGGCAGTCCTCAGAGGATTCAGAGGTCGCTGGTCCCTTTGGAAGGCGTCGCTGGAGCAGAGTTCTTTGGAAGGCAGGAGACAGGCCGGTGAGTTTCTGGAGCCAAGGCAGTTGTTGTCTTCTGGTCTTCCTCTGCAGGGGTTTTCAGCTAGGCAGTCCTTCTTCTTGTTGTTGCAGGAATCTAATTTCTAGGTTCAGGGAGAGCCCTTAAATACTAAATTTAAGGGCGTGTTTAGGTCTGGGGGGTTAGTAGCCAATGGCTACTAGCCCTGAGGGTGAGTACACCCTCTTTGTGCCTCCTCCCAAGGGGAGGGGGTCACATCCCTAATCCTATTGGGGGAATCCTCCATCTGCAAGATGGAGGATTTCTAAAAGTTAGAGTCACCTCAGCTCAGGACACCTTAGGGGCTGTCCTGACTGGCCAGTGACTCCTCCTTGTTGCTTTCTTTGTTCCCTCCAGCCTTGCCGCCAAAAGTGGGGGCCGTGGCCGGAGGGGGCGGGCAACTCCACTAAGCTGGAGTGCCCTGCTGTGCTGTGACAAAGGGGTGAGCCTTTGAGGCTCACCGCCAGGTGTTACAGCTCCTGCCTGGGGGAGGTGTTAGCATCTCCACCCAGTGCAGGCTTTGTTACTGGCCTCAGAGTGACAAAGGCACTCTCCCCATGGGGCCAGCAACATGTCTCTAGTGTGGCAGGCTGCTGGAACCAGTCAGCCTACACAGATAGTCGGTTAAGTTTCAGGGGGCACCTCTAAGGTGCCCTCTGTGGTGTATTTTACAATAAAATGTACACTGGCATCAGTGTGCATTTATTGTGCTGAGAAGTTTGATACCAAACTTCCCAGTTTTCAGTGTAGCCATTATGGTGCTGTGGAGTTTGTGTAAAACAGACTCCCAGACCATATACTCTTATGGCTACCCTGCACTTACAATGTCTAAGGTTTTGCTTAGACACTGTAGGGGCACAGTGCTCATGCACTGGTACCCTCACCTATGGTATAGTGCACCCTGCCTTAGGGCTGTAAGGCCTGCTAGAGGGGTGTCTTACCTATACTGCATAGGCAGTGAGAGGCTGGCATGGCACCCTGAGGGGAGTGCCATGTCGACTTACTCATTTTGTTCTCACTAGCACACACAAGCTGGTAAGCAGTGTGTCTGTGCTGAGTGAGTGGTCTCTAGGGTGGCATAATACATGCTGCAGCCCTTAGAGACCTTCCCTGGCATCAGGGCCCTTGGTACCAGAGGTACCAGTTACAAGGGACTTATCTGGATGCCAGGGTGTGCCAATTGTGGAATCAAAAGTACAGGTTAGGGAAAGAACACTGGTGCTGGGGCCTGGTTAGCAGGCCTCAGCACACTTTCAATTCAAAACATAGCATCAGCAAAGGCAAAAAGTCAGGGGGTAACCATGCCAAGGAGGCATTTCCTTACACAACCCCCCCCCCCCCCAAACGAAAGAGGATGAGACTAACCTTTCCCAAGAGAGTCTTCATTTTCTAAGTGGAAGAACCTGGAAAGGCCATCTGCATTGGCATGGGCAGTCCCAGATCTGTGTTCCACTACAAAGTCCATTCCCTGTAGGGAGATGGACCACCTCAACAGTTTTGGATTTTCACCTTTCATTTGCATCAGCCATCTGAGAGGTCTGTGGTCAGTCTGAACTAGGAAGTGAGTACCAAAGAGGTATGGTCTCAGCTTCTTCAGGGACCAAACCACAGCAAAGGCCTCCCTCTCAATGGCACTCCAACGCTGCTCCCTGGGGAGTAACCTCCTGCTAATGAAAGCAACAGGCTGGTCAAGGCCATCATCATTTGTTTGGGACAAAACTGCCCCTATCCCATGTTCAGAGGCATCTGTTTGCACAATTAACTGCTTGGAGTAATCTGGAGCTTTTAGAACTGGTGCTGTGCACATAGCTTGTTTCAGGGTGTCAAAGGCCTGTTGGCATTCTACAGTCCAGTTTACCTTCTTGGGCATTTTCTTGGAGGTGAGTTCTGTGAGGGCTGTCACAATGGATCCATATCCCTTCACAAACCTCCTATAGTACCCAGTCAAGCCAAGGAATGCCCTGACTTGAGTCTGGGTTTTTGGAGCTACCCAGTCCAGAATAGTCTGGATCTTGGGTTGGAGTGGCTGAACTTGGCCTCCACCTACAAGGTGTCCCAAGTAAACCACAGTTCCCTGCCCTATCTGGCATTTGGATGCCTTGATAGAGAGGCCTGCAGATTGCAGGGCCTTCAAAACCTTCTTCAGGTGGACCAGGTGATCCTGCCAGGTGGAGCTGAAGAAAGCAATATCATCAAGATAAGCTGCACTAAAGGATTCCAACCCAGCAAGGACTTGATTCACCAACCTTTGGAAGGTGGAAGGGGCATTCTTTAAACCAAAGGGCATAACAGTGAACTGATAATGCCCATCAGGTGTGGAGAATGCTGTCTTTTCTTTTGCTCCAGGGGCCATTTTGATTTGCCAGTACCCTGCTGTTAAGTCAAAGGTACTTAAGAATGTGGCAGCCCCTAATTTGTCTATTAGCTCATCAGCTCTAGGAATGGGATGAGCATCTGTCTTGGTGACAGAGTTGAGACCTCTGTAGTCCACACAAAACCTCATCTCTCTCTTTCCTTCTTTGGTGTGAGGTTTGGGGACTAAGACCACTGGGCTAGCCCAGGGGCTGTCAGAGTACTCAATTACTCCCAATTCCAGCATCTTGTGGACTTCCACCTTGATGCTTTCCTTAACTTGGTCAGACTGTCTAAATATTTTGTTTTTGACAGGCATGCTGTCTCCTGTGTCCACATCATGGGTACACAGGTGTGTCTGACCAGGGGTTAGGGAAAAGAGTTCAGCAAACTGCTGCAGGACCTTCCTGCAGTCAGACTGCTGTTGGCTAGAGAGGGTGTCTGAGTAGATCACTCCATCTACTGAGCCATCTTTATGGTCTGATGAGAGGAGATTAGGGAGAGGTTCACTCTCAGCTTCCTGGTCCTCATCTGTTACCATCAACAGATTTACATCAGCCCTGTCATGGAAGAGCTTAAGGCGGTTCACATGGATCACCCTCTTGGGGCTCCTGCTTGTGCCCAGGTCCACCAGGTAGGTGACCTGACTCTTCCTTTCTAGTACTGGGTAAGGGCCACTCCATTTGTCCTGGAGTGCCCTGGGAGCCACAGGCTCCAGAACCCAGACTTTCTGCCCTGGTTGAAATTCAACCAGTGCAGCCTTTTGGTCATACCACAACTTCTGGAGTTGTTGGCTGGCCTCAAGGTTTTTACTTGCCTTTTCCATGTACTCTGCCATCCTGGAGCGAAGGCCAAGTACATAGTCCACTATGTCTTGTTTAGGCTCATGAAGAGGTCTCTCCCAGCCTTCTTTAACAAGAGCAAGTGGTCCCCTTACAGGGTGGCCAAACAGAAGTTCAAAGGGTGAGAATCCTACTCCCTTCTGAGGCACCTCTCTGTAAGCGAAAAGCAGACATGGCAGGAGGACATCCCATCTCCTTTTGAGTTTTTCTGGGAGCCCCATGATCATGCCCTTTAATGTCTTGTTGAATCTCTCAACAAGGCCATTAGTTTGGGGATGATATGGTGTAGTGAATTTGTAAGTCACTCCACACTCATTCCACATGTGTTTTAGGTATGCTGACATGAAGTTGGTACCTCTGTCAGACACCTCCTCCTTAGGGAAACCCACTCTGGTAAAGATACCAATGAGGGCCTTGGCTACTGCAGGGGCAGTAGTCGACCTAAGGGGAATAGCTTCAGGATACCTAGTAGCATGATCCACTACTACTAGGATGTACATATTTCCTGAGGCTGTGGGAGGTTCTAGTGGACCAACTATGTCCACACCCACTCTTTTAAAGGGGACCCCCACCACTGGAAGTGGAATGAGGGGGGCCTTTGGGTGCCCACCTGTCTTACCACTGGATTGACAGGTGGGGCAGGAGAGGCAAAACTCCTTAACCTTCTGGGACATATTGGGCCAGTAGAAGTGGTTGACTAACCTCTCCCACGTCTTGGTTTGTCCCAAATGCCCAGCAAGGGGAATATCATGGGCTAAGGTCAGAATAAACTCTCTGAAACCCTGAGGCACTACCACTCTCCTAGTGGCACCAGGTTTGGGATCTCTTGCCTCAGTGTACAGGAGTCCATCTTCTCAATAGACCCTATGTGTTCCATTTTTCTTGCCTTTGGACTCTTCAGCAGCTTGCTGCCTAAGGCCTTCAAGAGAGGGACAGGTTTCTTGTCCCTTACACAACTCTTCCCTTGAGGGTCCCCCTGGGCCCAAGAGCTCAACCTGATAAGGTTCCAGCTCCATAGGCTCAGTTCCCTCAGAGGGCAGAACTTCTTCCTGAGAAGAGAGGTTCTCTTTTTGGTGTTGTGTTGCAGCTGGTTTCCCAGCTGACTTTCCTTTTCTCTTGGTAGGCTGGGCCATTTTTCCAGACTCCAGCTCTACTTTTTCACCCTGTGCCTTGCACTGTGCCCTAGTCTTGACACACACCAGTTCAGGGATACCCAGCATGGCTGCATGGGTTTTCAGTTCTACCTCAGCCCATGCTGAGGACTCCAGGTCATTTCCAAGCAAACAGTCTACTGGGATATTTGAGGAGACCACCACCTGTTTCAGGCCATTGACCCCTCCCCACTCTAAAGTTACCATTGCCATGGGATGTACTTTAGTCTGATTGTCAGCATTGGTGACTGGATAGGTTTGTCCAGTCAGGTATTGGCCAGGGGAAACCAGTTTCTCTGTCACCATGGTGACACTGGCACCTGTATCCCTCAGGCCCTCTACACTTGTCCCATTAATTAAGAGCTGCTGCCTGTATTTTTGCATGTTAGGGGGCCAGGCAGCCAGTGTGGCTAAATCCACCCCACCCTCAGAGACTAATGTAGCTTCAGTGTGACACCTGATTTGCTCTGGGCACACTGTTGATCCCACTTGGAGACTGGCCATTCCAGTTTTAGCTGGATGGGAGTTAGAAGTGGTATCTTTCTTGGGACAGGCCTTGTCTCCAGTTTGGTGTCCAGACTGACTACAGTTTCGACACCAGGCCTTTTTGGGATCAAAGTTTTTACCCTTGTACCCAGGATTGTTTTGTGAAGAGGCTCTGGGCCCACCCTCCTGTGCAGGTTTTTGGGGGCCTGTAGAAGACTCTTTACTATTTTTATTTTTGGCTGTCTCACCACCTTTCCCCTGGGGAGGTTTTGTGACCCCTTTCTTTTGGTCACCCCCTGTGGAAGTTTTGGACACCCTAGTCTTGACCCAATGGTCCGCCTTCTTTCCCAATTCTTGGGGAGAAATTGGTCCTAGGTCCACCAGATTCTGATGCAGTTTATCATTGAAACAATTACTTAATAGGTGTTCTTTCACAAATAAATTGTACAGCCCATCATAATCATTTACACCATTTCCTTGAATCCAACCATCCAGTGTTTTTACTGAGTAGTCTACAAAGTCAACCCAGGTCTGGCTCGAGGATTTTTGAGCCCCCCTGAATCTAATCCTATACTCCTCAGTGGAGAATCCAAAGCCCTTAATCAGGGTACCCTTCATGAGGTCATAAGATTCTGCATCTTTTTTAGAGAGTGTGAGGAGTCTATCCCTACACTTTCCTGTGAACATTTCCCAAAGGAGAGCACCCCAGTGAGATTTGTTCACTTTTCTGGTTTCACAAGCCCTCTCAAACGCTGTGAACCATTTGGTGATATCATCACCATCTTCATATTTAGTTACAATCCCTTTGGGGATTTTCAACATGTCAGGAGAATCTCTGACCCTAGTTATGTTGCTGCCACCATTGATGGGTCCTAGGCCCATCTCTTGTCTTTCCCTTTCTATGGCTAGGATCTGTTTTTCCAAAGCCAATCTTTTGGCCATCCTGGCTAACTGGATGTCCTCTTCACTGGAGTTATCCTCAGTGATTTCAGAGAGGTTGGACCCTCCTGTGAGGGAGCCACCATCTCTGACTATTATTTTTGGAGTCAGGGCTTGAGAAGCCCTGTTCTCCCTAGATAGGACTGGTGGAGGGGATTCTTCCTCCAGTTCACTATCATCTTCCTCTGTGTTATCCACAGAGGGGTTGGCTCTATCATACTCTGCCAACAGCTCCTGGAGCTGTGCTTTGGTAGGTCTGGAGCCCATTGTTATTTTTCTTATGTTACAGAGTGACCTTAGCTCTCTCATCTGGAGATGGAGGTAAGGTGTGGTGTCGAGTTCCACCACATTCACATCTGCGCTAGACATTATGCTTCTAAAAGTTGGAATACTTTTTAAGAAACTAAAACTGGTTCTAGAATCTAATTCAAACTTTTACAAACTTTTAAACTCTAAAAGAAATGCTAACAGGGACTAACACAAGGCCCTAGCAGGACTTTAAAGAATTTAGAAAACTTTTCAAATTGCAAAAATCAATTTCTAATGACAATTTTGGAATTTGTCGTGTGATCAGGTATTGGCTGAGTAGTCCAGCAAATGCAAAGTCTTGTACCCCACCGCTGATCCTCCAATGTAGGAAGTTGGCTCTGTATGTGCTATTTCAAAGTAAGGAATAGCATGCACAGAGTCCAAGGGTTCCCCTTAGAGGTAAAATAGTGGTAAAAAGAGATAATACTAATGCTCTATTTTGTGGTAGTGTGGTCGAGCAGTAGGCTTATCCAAGGAGTAGTGTTAAGCATTTGTTGTACATACACATAGACAATAAATGAGGTACACACACTCAGAGACAAATCCAGCCAATAGGTTTTGTATAGAAAAATATATTTTCTTGGTTTATTTTAAGAACCACAGGTTCAAATTTAACATGTAATATCTTGTTTGAAAGGTATTGCAGGTAAGTACATTAGGAACTTTGAATCATTTAAATTGCATGTATACTTTTCGTGTTATTCACAAATAGCTATTTTAAAAGTGGACACAGTGCAATTTTCACAGTTCCTGGGGGAGGTAAGTTTTTGTTAGTTTTACCAGGTAAGTACGACACTTACAGGGTTCAGTTCTTGGTCCAAGGTAGCCCACCGTTGGGGGTTCAGAGCAACCCCAAAGTTACCACACCAGCAGCTCAGGGCCGGTCAGGTGCAGAGTTCAAAGTGGTGCCCAAAACGCATAGGCTTCAATGGAGAGAAGGGGGTGCCCCGGTTCCGGTCTGCCAGCAGGTAAGTACCCGCGTCTTCGGAGGGCAGACCAGGGGGGTTTTGTAGGGCACCGGGGGGGACACAAGCCCACACAGAAATGTCACCCTCAGCGGCGCGGGGGCGGCCGGGTGCAGTGTTAGAACAAGCGTCGGGTTCGCAATGGAAGTCAATGAGAGATCAAGGGATCTCTTCAGCGCTGCAGGCAGGCAAGGGGGGGCTTCCTCGGGGAAACCTCCACTTGGGCAAGGGAGAGGGACTCCTGGGGGTCACTTCTGCAGTGAAAGTCCGGTCCTTCAGGTCCTGGGGGCTGCGGGTGCAGGGTCTTTTCCAGGCGTCGGGACTTAGGTTTCAGAGAGTCGCGGTCAGGGGAAGCCTCGGGATTCCCTCTGCAGGCGGCGCTGTGGGGGCTCAGGGGGGACAGGTTTTGGTACTCACAGTCGTAGAGTAGTCCGGGGGTCCTCCCTGAGGTGTTGGTTCTCCACCAGCCGAGTCGGGGTCGCCGGGTGCAGTGTTGCAAGTCTCACGCTTCTTGCGGGGAGATTGCAGGGTTCTTTAAAGCTGCTCCTTTGGATAAAGTTGCAGTCTTTTTGGAGCAGGTCCGCTGTCCTCGGGAGTTTCTTGTCGTCGTCGAAGCAGGGCAGTCCTCAGAGGATTCAGAGGTCGCTGGTCCCTTTGGAAGGCGTCGCTGGAGCAGAGTTCTTTGGAAGGCAGGAGACAGGCCGGGGAGTTTCTGGAGCCAAGGCAGTTGTTGTCTTCTGGTCTTCCTCTGCAGGGGTTTTCAGCTAGGCAGTCCTTCTTCTTGTTGTTGCAGGAATCTAATTTCTAGGTTCAGGGAGAGCCCTTAAATACTAAATTTAAGGGTGTGTTTAGGTCTGGGGGGTTAGTAGCCAATGGCTACTAGCCCTGAGGGTGAGTACACCCTCTTTGTGCCTCCTCCCAAGGGGAGGGGGTCACATCCCTAATCCTATTGGGGGAATCCTCCATCTGCAAGATGGAGGATTTCTAAAAGTTAGAGTCACCTCAGCTCAGGACACCTTAGGGGCTGTCCTGACTGGCCAGTGACTCCTCCTTGTTGCTTTCTTTGTTCCCTCCAGCCTTGCCGCCAAAAGTGGGGGCCGTGGCCGGAGGGGGCGGGCAACTCCACTAAGCTGGAGTGCCCTGCTGTGCTGTGACAAAGGGGTGAGCCTTTGAGGCTCACCGCCAGGTGTTACAGCTCCTGCCTGGGGGAGGTGTTAGCATCTCCACCCAGTGCAGGCTTTGTTACTGGCCTCAGAGTGACAAAGGCACTCTCCCCATGGGGCCAGCAACATGTCTCTAGTGTGGCAGGCTGCTGGAACCAGTCAGCCTACACAGATAGTCGGTTAAGTTTCAGGGGGCACCTCTAAGGTGCCCTCTGTGGTGTATTTTACAATAAAATGTACACTGGCATCAGTGTGCATTTATTGTGCTGAGAAGTTTGATACCAAACTTCCCAGTTTTCAGTGTAGCCATTATGGTGCTGTGGAGTTTGTGTAAAACAGACTCCCAGACCATATACTCTTATGGCTACCCTGCACTTACAATGTCTAAGGTTTTGCTTAGACACTGCAGGGGCACAGTGCTCATGCACTGGTACCCTCACCTATGGTATAGTGCACCCTGCCTTAGGGCTGTAAGGCCTGCTAGAGGGGTGTCTTACCTATACTGCATAGGCAGTGAGAGGCTGGCATGGCACCCTGAGGGGAGTGCCATGTCGACTTACTCATTTTGTTCTCACTAGCACACACAAGCTGGTAAGCAGTGTGTCTGTGCTGAGTGAGGGGTCTCTAGGGTGGCATAATACATGCTGCAGCCCTTAGAGACCTTCCCTGGCATCAGGGCCCTTGGTACCAGAGGTACCAGTTACAAGGGACTTATCGGGATGCCAGGGTGTGCCAATTGTGGAATCAAAAGTACAGGTTAGGGAAAGAACACTGGTGCTGGGGCCTGGTTAGCAGGCCTCAGCACACTTTCAATTCAAAACATAGCATCAGCAAAGGCAAAAAGTCAGGGGGTAACCATGCCAAGGAGGCATTTCCTTACACAACCCCCCCCCAAACGAAAGAGGATGAGACTAACCTTTCCCAAGAGAGTCTTCATTTTCTAAGTGGAAGAACCTGGAAAGGCCATCTGCATTGGCATGGGCAGTCCCAGATCTGTGTTCCACTACAAAGTCCATTCCCTGTAGGGAGATGGACCACCTCAACAGTTTTGGATTTTCACCTTTCATTTGCATCAGCCATCTGAGAGGTCTGTGGTCAGTCTGAACTAGGAAGTGAGTACCAAAGAGGTATGGTCTCAGCTTCTTCAGGGACCAAACCACAGCAAAGGCCTCCCTCTCAATGGCACTCCAACGTTGCTCCCTGGGGAGTAACCTCCTGCTAATGAAAGCAACAGGCTGGTCAAGGCCATCATCATTTGTTTGGGACAAAACTGCCCCTATCCCATGTTCAGAGGCATCTGTTTGCACAATTAACTGCTTGGAGTAATCTGGAGCTTTTAGAACTGGTGCTGTGCACATAGCTTGTTTCAGGGTGTCAAAGGCCTGTTGGCATTCTACAGTCCAGTTTACCTTCTTGGGCATTTTCTTGGAGGTGAGTTCTGTGAGGGCTGTCACAATGGATCCATATCCCTTCACAAACCTCCTATAGTACCCAGTCAAGCCAAGGAATGCCCTGACTTGAGTCTGGGTTTTTGGAGCTACCCAGTCCAGAATAGTCTGGATCTTGGGTTGGAGTGGCTGAACTTGGCCTCCACCTACAAGGTGTCCCAAGTAAACCACAGTTCCCTGCCCTATCTGGCATTTGGATGCCTTGATAGAGAGGCCTGCAGATTGCAGGGCCTTCAAAACCTTCTTCAGGTGGACCAGGTGATCCTGCCAGGTGGAGCTGAAGACAGCAATATCATCAAGATAAGCTGCACTAAAGGATTCCAACCCAGCAAGGACTTGATTCACCAACCTTTGGAAGGTGGCAGGGGCATTCTTTAAACCAAAGGGCATAACAGTGAACTGATAATGCCCATCAGGTGTGGAGAATGCTGTCTTTTCTTTTGCTCCAGGGGCCATTTTGATTTGCCAGTACCCTGCTGTTAAGTCAAAGGTACTTAAGAATTTGGCAGCCCCTAATTTGTCTATTAGCTCATCAGCTCTAGGAATGGGATGAGCATCTGTCTTGGTGACAGAGTTGAGACCTCTGTAGTCCACACAAAACCTCATCTCTCTCTTTCCTTCTTTGGTGTGAGGTTTGGGGACTAAGACCACTGGGCTAGCCCAGGGGCTGTCAGAGTACTCAATTACTCCCAATTCCAGCATCTTGTGGACTTCCACCTTGATGCTTTCCTTAACTTGGTCAGACTGTCTAAATATTTTGTTTTTGACAGGCATGCTGTCTCCTGTGTCCACATCATGGGTACACAGGTGTGTCTGACCAGGGGTTAGGGAAAAGAGTTCAGCAAACTGCTGCAGGACCTTCCTGCAGTCAGACTGCTGTTGGCTAGAGAGGGTGTCTGAGTAGATCACTCCATCTACTGAGCCATCTTTAGGGTCTGATGAGAGGAGATCAGGGAGAGGTTCACTCTCAGCTTCCTGGTCCTCATCTGTTACCATCAACAGATTTACATCAGCCCTGTCATGGAAGAGCTTAAGGCGGTTCACATGGATCACCCTCTTGGGGCTCCTGCTTGTGCCCAGGTCCACCAGGTAGGTGACCTGACTCTTCCTTTCTAGTACTGGGTAAGGGCCACTCCATTTGTCCTGGAGTGCCCTGGGAGCCACAGGCTCCAGAACCCAGACTTTCTGCCCTGGTTGAAATTCAACCAGTGCAGCCTTTTGGTCATACCACAACTTCTGGAGTTGTTGGCTGGCCTCAAGGTTTTTACTTGCCTTTTCCATGTACTCTGCCATCCTGGAGCGAAGGCCAAGTACATAGTCCACTATGTCTTGTTTAGGCTCATGAAGAGGTCTCTCCCAGCCTTCTTTAACAAGAGCAAGTGGTCCCCTTACAGGGTGGCCAAACAGAAGTTCAAAGGGTGAGAATCCTACTCCCTTCTGAGGCACCTCTCTGTAAGCGAAAAGCAGACATGGCAGGAGGACATCCCATCTCCTTTTGAGTTTTTCTGGGAGCCCCATGATCATGCCCTTTAATGTCTTGTTGAATCTCTCAACAAGGCCATTAGTTTGGGGATGATATGGTGTAGTGAATTTGTAAGTCACTCCACACTCATTCCACATGTGTTTTAGGTATGCTGACATGAAGTTGGTACCTCTGTCAGACACCACCTCCTTAGGGAAACCCACTCTGGTAAAGATACCAATGAGGGCCTTGGCTACTGCAGGGGCAGTAGTCGACCTAAGGGGAATAGCTTCAGGATACCTAGTAGCATGATCCACTACTACTAGGATGTACATATTTCCTGAGGCTGTGGGAGGTTCTAGTGGACCAACTATGTCCACACCCACTCTTTCAAAGGGGACCCCCACCACTGGAAGTGGAATGAGAGGGGCCTTTGGGTGCCCACCTGTCTTACCACTGGATTGACAGGTGGGGCAGGAGAGGCAAAACTCCTTAACCTTCTGGGACATATTGGGCCAGTAGAAGTGGTTGACTAACCTCTCCCACGTCTTGGTTTGTCCCAAATGCCCAGCAAGGGGAATATCATGGGCTAAGGTCAGAATAAACTCTCTGAAACCCTGAGGCACTACCACTCTCCTAGTGGCACCAGGTTTGGGATCTCTTGCCTCAGTGTACAGGAGTCCATCTTCCCAATAGACCCTATGTGTTCCATTTTTCTTGCCTTTGGACTCTTCAGCAGCTTGCTGCCTAAGGCCTTCAAGAGAGGGACAGGTTTCTTGTCCCTTACACAACTCTTCCCTTGAGGGTCCCCCTGGGCCCAAGAGCTCAACCTGATAAGGTTCCAGCTCCATAGGCTCAGTTCCCTCAGAGGGCAGAACTTCTTCCTGAGAAGAGAGGTTCTCTTTTTGGTGTTGTGTTGCAGCTGGTTTCCCAGCTGACTTTCCTTTTCTCTTGGTAGGCTGGGCCATTTTTCCAGACTCCAGCTCTACTTTTTCACCCTGTGCCTTGCACTGTGCCCTAGTCTTGACACACACCAGTTCAGGGATACCCAGCATGGCTGCATGGGTTTTCAGTTCTACCTCAGCCCATGCTGAGGACTCCAGGTCATTTCCAAGCAAACAGTCTACTGGGATATTTGAGGAGACCACCACCTGTTTCAGGCCATTGACCCCTCCCCACTCTAAAGTTACCATTGCCATGGGATGTACTTTAGTCTGATTGTCAGCATTGGTGACTGGATAGGTTTGTCCAGTCAGGTATTGGCCAGGGGAAACCAGTTTCTCTGTCACCATGGTGACACTGGCACCTGTATCCCTCAGGCCCTCTACACTTGTCCCATTAATTAAGAGCTGCTGCCTGTATTTTTGCATGTTAGGGGGCCAGGCAGCCAGTGTGGCTAAATCCACCCCACCCTCAGAGACTAATGTAGCTTCAGTGTGACACCTGATTTGCTCTGGGCACACTGTTGATCCCACTTGGAGACTGGCCATTCCAGTTTTAGCTGGATGGGAGTTAGAAGTGGTATCTTTCTTGGGACAGGCCTTGTCTCCAGTTTGGTGTCCAGACTGACTACAGTTTCGACACCAGGCATTTTTGGGATCAAAGTGTTTACCCTTGTACCCAGGATTGTTTTGTGAAGAGGCTCTGGGCCCACCCTCCTGTGCAGGTTTTTGGGGGCCTGTAGAAGACTCTTTACTATTTTTATTTTTGGCTGTCTCACCACCTTTCCCCTGGGGAGGTTTTGTGACCCCTTTCTTTTGGTCACCCCCTGTGGAAGTTTTGGACACCCTAGTCTTGACCCAATGGTCCGCCTTCTTTCCCAATTCTTGGGGAGAAATTGGTCCTAGGTCCACCAGATGCTGATGCAGTTTATCATTGAAACAATTACTTAATAGGTGTTCTTTCACAAATAAATTGTACAGCCCATCATAATCATTTACACCATTTCCTTGAATCCAACCATCCAGTGTTTTTACTGAGTAGTCTACAAAGTCAACCCAGGTCTGGCTCGAGGATTTTTGAGCCCCCCTGAATCTAATCCTATACTCCTCAGTGGAGAATCCAAAGCCCTCAATCAGGGTACCCTTCATGAGGTCATAAGATTCTGCATCTTTTTTAGAGAGTGTGAGGAGTCTATCCCTACACTTTCCTGTGAACATTTCCCAAAGGAGAGCACCCCAGTGAGATTTGTTCACTTTTCTGGTTTCACAAGCCCTCTCAAAAGCTGTGAACCATTTGGTGATATCATCACCATCTTCATATTTAGTTACAATCCCTTTGGGGATTTTCAACATGTCAGGAGAATCTCTGACCCTAGTTATGTTGCTGCCACCATTGATGGGTCCTAGGCCCATCTCTTGTGTTTCCCTTTCTATGGCTAGGATCTGTTTTTCCAAAGCCAATCTTTTGGCCATCCTGGCTAACTGGATGTCCTCTTCACTGGAGTTATCCTCAGTGATTTCAGAGAGGTTGGACCCTCCTGTGAGGGAGCCAGCATCTCTGACTATTATTTTTGGAGTCAGGGCTTGAGAAGCCCTGTTCTCCCTAGATAGGACTGGTGGAGGGGATTCTTCCTCCAGTTCACTATCATCTTCCTCTGTGTTATCCACAGAGGGGTTGGCTCTATCATACTCTGCCAACAGCTCCTGGAGCTGTGCTTTGGTAGGTCTGGAGCCCATTGTTATTTTTCTTATGTTACAGAGTGACCTTAGCTCTCTCATCTGGAGATGGAGGTAAGGTGTGGTGTCGAGTTCCACCACATTCACATCTGCGCTAGACATTATGCTTCTAAAAGTTGGAATACTTTTTAAGAAACTAAAACTGGTTCTAGAATCTAATTCAAACTTTTACAAACTTTTAAACTCTAAAAGAAATGCTAACAGGGACTAACACAAGGCCCTAGCAGGACTTTAAAGAATTTAGAAAACTTTTCAAATTGCAAAAATCAATTTCTAATGACAATTTTGGAATTTGTCGTGTGATCAGGTATTGGCTGAGTAGTCCAGCAAATGCAAAGTCTTGTACCCCACCGCTGATCCTCCAATGTAGGAAGTTGGCTCTGTATGTGCTATTTCAAAGTAAGGAATAGCATGCACAGAGTCCAAGGGTTCCCCTTAGAGGTAAAATAGTGGTAAAAAGAGATAATACTAATGCTCTATTTTGTGGTAGTGTGGTCGAGCAGTAGGCTTATCCAAGGAGTAGTGTTAAGCATTTGTTGTACATACACATAGACAATAAATGAGGTACACACACTCAGAGACAAATCCAGCCAATAGGTTTTGTATAGAAAAATATATTTTCTTGGTTTATTTTAAGAACCACAGGTTCAAATTTAACATGTAATATCTTGTTTGAAAGGTATTGCAGGTAAGTACATTAGGAACTTTGAATCATTTAAATTGCATGTATACTTTTCGTGTTATTCACAAATAGCTATTTTAAAAGTGGACACAGTGCAATTTTCACAGTTCCTGGGGGAGGTAAGTTTTTGTTAGTTTTACCAGGTAAGTACGACACTTACAGGGTTCAGTTCTTGGTCCAAGGTAGCCCACCGTTGGGGGTTCAGAGCAACCCCAAAGTTACCACACCAGCAGCTCAGGGCCGGTCAGGTGCAGAGTTCAAAGTGGTGCCCAAAACGCATAGGCTTCAATGGAGAGAAGGGGGTGCCCCGGTTCCGGTCTGCCAGCAGGTAAGTACCCGCGTCTTCGGAGGGCAGACCAGGGGGGTTTTGTAGGGCACCGGGGGGGACACAAGCCCACACAGAAATGTCACCCTCAGCGGCGCGGGGGCGGCCGGGTGCAGTGTTAGAACAAGCGTCGGGTTCGCAATGGAAGTCAATGAGAGATCAAGGGATCTCTTCAGCGCTGCAGGCAGGCAAGGGGGGGCTTCCTCGGGGAAACCTCCACTTGGGCAAGGGAGAGGGACTCCTGGGGGTCACTTCTGCAGTGAAAGTCCGGTCCTTCAGGTCCTGGGGGCTGCGGGTGCAGGGTCTTTTCCAGGCGTCGGGACTTAGGTTTCAGAGAGTCGCGGTCAGGGGAAGCCTCGGGATTCCCTCTGCAGGCGGCGCTGTGGGGGCTCAGGGGGGACAGGTTTTGGTACTCACAGTCGTAGAGTAGTCCGGGGGTCCTCCCTGAGGTGTTGGTTCTCCACCAGCCGAGTCGGGGTCGCCGGGTGCAGTGTTGCAAGTCTCACGCTTCTTGCGGGGAGATTGCAGGGTTCTTTAAAGCTGCTCCTTTGGATAAAGTTGCAGTCTTTTTGGAGCAGGTCCGCTGTCCTCGGGAGTTTCTTGTCGTCGTCGAAGCAGGGCAGTCCTCAGAGGATTCAGAGGTCGCTGGTCCCTTTGGAAGGCGTCGCTGGAGCAGAGTTCTTTGGAAGGCAGGAGACAGGCCGGTGAGTTTCTGGAGCCAAGGCAGTTGTTGTCTTCTGGTCTTCCTCTGCAGGGGTTTTCAGCTAGGCAGTCCTTCTTCTTGTTGTTGCAGGAATCTAATTTCTAGGTTCAGGGAGAGCCCTTAAATACTAAATTTAAGGGCGTGTTTAGGTCTGGGGGGTTAGTAGCCAATGGCTACTAGCCCTGAGGGTGAGTACACCCTCTTTGTGCCTCCTCCCAAGGGGAGGGGGTCACATCCCTAATCCTATTGGGGGAATCCTCCATCTGCAAGATGGAGGATTTCTAAAAGTTAGAGTCACCTCAGCTCAGGACACCTTAGGGGCTGTCCTGACTGGCCAGTGACTCCTCCTTGTTGCTTTCTTTGTTCCCTCCAGCCTTGCCGCCAAAAGTGGGGGCCGTGGCCGGAGGGGGCGGGCAACTCCACTAAGCTGGAGTGCCCTGCTGTGCTGTGACAAAGGGGTGAGCCTTTGAGGCTCACCGCCAGGTGTTACAGCTCCTGCCTGGGGGAGGTGTTAGCATCTCCACCCAGTGCAGGCTTTGTTACTGGCCTCAGAGTGACAAAGGCACTCTCCCCATGGGGCCAGCAACATGTCTCTAGTGTGGCAGGCTGCTGGAACCAGTCAGCCTACACAGATAGTCGGTTAAGTTTCAGGGGGCACCTCTAAGGTGCCCTCTGTGGTGTATTTTACAATAAAATGTACACTGGCATCAGTGTGCATTTATTGTGCTGAGAAGTTTGATACCAAACTTCCCAGTTTTCAGTGTAGCCATTATGGTGCTGTGGAGTTCGTGTAAAACAGACTCCCAGACCATATACTCTTATGGCTACCCTGCACTTACAATGTCTAAGGTTTTGCTTAGACACTGTAGGGGCACAGTGCTCATGCACTGGTACCCTCACCTATGGTATAGTGCACCCTGCCTTAGGGCTGTAAGGCCTGCTAGAGGGGTGTCTTACCTATACTGCATAGGCAGTGAGAGGCTGGCATGGCACCCTGAGGGGAGTGCCATGTCGACTTACTCATTTTGTTCTCACTAGCACACACAAGCTGGTAAGCAGTGTGTCTGTGCTGAGTGAGGGGTCTCTAGGGTGGCATAATACATGCTGCAGCCCTTAGAGACCTTCCCTGGCATCAGGGCCCTTGGTACCAGAGGTACCAGTTACAAGGGACTTATCTGGATGCCAGGGTGTGCCAATTGTGGAATCAAAAGTACAGGTTAGGGAAAGAACACTGGTGCTGGGGCCTGGTTAGCAGGCCTCAGCACACTTTCAATTCAAAACATAGCATCAGCAAAGGCAAAAAGTCAGGGGGTAACCATGCCAAGGAGGCATTTCCTTACAGGGTGGAGTTACTGGCCCTAAGCAGGTGGTAGTATCACCTAGCTTACCTGTAGACTGTCTCTTAGGTAATGACCTAGAGGCCTCAGGTTGGGCTGGTGTAGAGTTTTATGCCCATGCAGCCATGCTGGGCATCCCAGAGGAATTGTTCCCTCTCATTTCTACTGAAATGAAAAAGCAAAGGAGAAAAGGCCTGAAAACTCAGGATCCCTCTCCAACAACAGGTAAAAAGGGTATCACAGTATCCCCTAACCACCCTGCCATTCAGGATACCATTCCTGTGGTGGGAGAAACCTCTCCTGGGGTGGCACCTGTTCCAAGGGAATCATCAGCTGGCATAGCTGTACTCCCTGTGGTGGAAGTACCTCTCTGTGGGATAACTCATATTGGTGAGAAAAAGAGCACCATTTTAGTTAACATGGAGCATCCCTCCAACCCTCCCAGAGAAACTTTAGTGCAGAATCCCTGCACTGCCTCACAACACTTAGGACAGCATCCCTGCCCTAGTGTGGAGCTCATAGGACAGCATCCCTGCCCTGCTCCAACTAAAGAGAAACAGCATCCCTGTTCTCTCTTCCAGCCATATGGACAACGTTTTTGCCCAGCCATGGCTTTACTGAGACAGCATCCCTGTCTGGCATTTCCATCACTACAAATAGGTTCAGTGGACAATTCCCACTGCTCTAAACTAAAACTTACTGATAGAAACTCTGAAAATACATCTTCACATTGTTGCTTAGCTACAAAACTTCAAACAGGGTGGTTTACATCCCCACAGGGAAGTAACCATATAGTGGATGATAAAGGGAGTAACCAGTCTATTGGAGAGCTACTCTCTACTTATCACCACTTAGACAATAAAGTCTCAACTGGCCAAGGTTAGCCTTATTGTCCTTCGTTTGGGGGGGGGGGGGTTGTGTGAGAAAGTAGCCTCTTTCTAGCCTTGTTACCCCCACTTTTGGCCTGTTTGTGAGTATATGTCAGGGTGTTTTCACTGTCTCACTGGGATCCTGCTAGCCAGGGCCCAGTACTCATAGTGAAAACCCTATGTTTTCAGTATGTTTGTTATGTGTCACTGGGACCCTGCTAGCCAGGACCCCAGTGCTCATAAGTTTGTGGCCTATCTGTATGTGTTCCCTGTCTGGTGCCTAACTGTCTCACTGAGGCTCTGCTAACCAGAACCTCAGTGGTTATGCTCTCTCTTTACAAATTGTCACTAACAGGCTAGTGACCAATTTTACCAATTTACATTGGCATACTGGAACACCCTTATAATTCCCTAGTATATGGTACTGAGGTACCCAGGGTATTGGGGTTCCAGGAGATCCCTATGGGCTGCAGCATTTCTTTTGCCACCCATAGGGAGCTCTGACAAATCTTACACAGGCCTGCCACTGCAGCCTGGGTGAAATAACGTCCACGTTATTTCACAGCCATTTTACACTGCACTTAAGTAACTTATAAGTCACCTATATGTCTAACCTTTACCTGGTAAAGGTTGGGTGCTAAGTTACTTAGTGTGTGGGCACCCTGGCACTAGCCAAGGTGCCCCCACATTGTTCAGGGCCAATTCCCCGGACTTTGTGAGTGCGGGGACACCATTACACGCTTGCACTACATATAGGTCACTACCTATATGTAGCTTCACAATGGTAACTCCGAATATGGCCATGTAACATGTCTATGATCAAGGAATTGCCCCCTCTATACCATCCTGGCATAGTTGGCACAATCCCATGATCCCAGTGGTCTGTAGCACAGACCCTGGTACTGCCAAACTGCCTTTCCCGGGGTTTCACTGCAGCTGCTGCTGCTGCCAAACCCTCAGACAGGTTTCTGCCCTCCTGGGGTCCAGCCAGGCTTGGCCCAGGATGGCAGAACAAAGGACTTCCTCTGAGAGAGGGTGTTACACCCTCTCCCTTTGGAAAATGGTGTGAAGGCAGGGGAGGAGTAGCCTCCCCCAGCCTCTGGAAATGCTTTAATGGGCACACATGGTGCCCATTTCTGCATAAGCCAGTCTACACCGGTTCAGGGACCCCTTAGCCCTGCTCTGGCGTGAAACTGGACAAAGGAAAGGGGAGTGACCACTCCCCTGACCTGCACCTCCCCTGGGAGGTGTCCAGAGCTCCTCCAGTGTGCTCCAGACCTCTGCCATCTTGGAAACAGAGGTGCTGCTGGCACACTGGACTGCTCTGAGTGGCCAGTGCCACCAGGTGACGTCAGAGACTCCTTCTGATAGGCTCCTTCAGGTGTTGCTAGCCTATCCTCTCTCCTAGGTAGCCAAACCCTCTTTTCTGGCTATTTAGGGTCTCTATCTCTTGGGATTCCTTAGATAACGAATGCAAGAGCTCATCCGAGTTCCTCTGCATCTCTCTCTTCACCTTCTGCCAAGGAATCGACTGCTGACCGCGCTGGAAGCCTGCAAAACTGCAACATAGTAGCAAAGAGGATTACTGCAACTCTGTAACGCTGATCCTGCCGCCTTCTCGACTGTTTTCCTGGTGGTGCATGCTGTGGGGGTAGCCTGCCTCCTCTCTGCACTAGAAGCTCTGAAGAAATCTCCCGTGGGTCGACGGAATCGTCCCCCTGCAACTGCAGGCACCAAAGAACTGCATCACCGGTACCTTGGGTCTCCTCTCAGCACGACGAGCGAGGTCCCTTGAATCCAGCAACTCTGTCCAAGTGACTCCCACAGTCCAGTGATTCTTCAGTCCAAGTTTGGTGGAGGTAAGTCCTTGCCTTCCCACGCCAGACTGCATTGCTGGGAACCGCGACTTTTGCAGCTACTCCGGCCTCCGTGCACTTCCGGCGGAAATCCTTTGTGCACAGTCCAGCCTGGGTCCACGGCACTCTAACCTGCATTGCACGACCTCCTAAGTTGTTCTCCGGCGACGTGGGACTCCTTTGTGCGACTTCGGGTGAGCACTGTTTCATGCATCCTCGTAGTGCCTGTTTCTGGCACTTCTGCGGGTGCTGCCGGCTGCTGAGAGGGCTCCTTGTCTTGCTCGACGCCCCCTCTGTCCCCAGACGCAATTGGCGACATTCTGGTTCCTTCTGGGCCACAGCAGCATCCAAAAACCCTTACCGCACGATTTGCAGCTAGCAAGGCTTCTTGGCGGTCTTTTGGTGGGAAAACACTTCTGCACGACTCTCCACGGCGTGAGGGATCCGTCCTCCAAAGGGAAAGTCTCTAGCCCTTGTCGTTCTTGCAGAAACCTATGCTTCTACTGTCCAGTAGCAGCATCTTTGCACCCACAGCTGGCATTTCCTGGGCATTTGCCCATCTCCGACTTGCTTGTGACTTTTGGACTTGGTCCCCTTGTTCCACAGGTACCCTCGACTCAAAATCCATCGTTGTTGCATTGTTGGTTTGTGTCTTTCCTGCAGAATTCCCCTATCACGACTTCTATGTCCTTTGGGGAACTTTAGTGCACTTTGCACTCACTTTTCAGGGTCTTGGGGTGGGCTATTTTTCTAACTCTTACTATTTTCTAATAGTCTCAGCGACCCTCTACAAGGTCACATAGGTTTGGGGTCCATTCGTGATTCACATTCCACTTTTGGAGTATATGGTTTGTGTTGCCCCTATCCCTATGTGTCTCCATTGCATCCTATTGTAACTACACAATGTTTGCACTGTTTTCTAATACTATTACTGCCTATTTTGGTATTGTGTAGATATATCTTGTGTATCTTTGCTATCCTCATACTGAGGGTACTCACTGAGATACTTTTGGCATATTGTCATAAAAATAAAGTACCTTTATTTTTAGTATATCTGTGTATTGTGTTTTCTTATGATATTGTGCATATGACACTAAGTGGTACTGTAGGAGCTTCACTCGTCTCCTAGTTCAGCCTAAGCTGCTCTGCTAAGCTACCATTATCTATCAGCCTATGCTGCTAGATACCCTATACACTAATAAGGGATAACTGGGCCTGGTGCAAGGTGCAAGTACTCCTAGGTACTCACTATAAGCCAGTCCAGCCTCCTACACCACTCCCCTGTCCATTACCACCCCTGGGGTGGTGAACAGGGCTCCTCCAGTGTGTCTCAGACCTCTGCCATCTTGAATCCAGAGGCGTGAGGGCACTCTGGAGGCCTCTGAGTGGCCAGTGCCAGCAGGCGACGTCAGAGACCTCTCCTGATAGGTGCTTACCTGACTAGGTGGCCAATCCTCCTCCTCTGAGGGCTATTTAGGGTCTCTCCAGTGGGCTTTTTCTCAGATAACGACTTGCAAGAGTTCTCCAGAGTTCCTCTGCATCTATCGCTTTGACTTCTGCCAAGGATCGACCGCTGACTGCTCCAGGACGCCTGCAAAACAGCAACAAAGTAGCAAGAAGACTACCAGTGACATTGTAGCGCCTAATCCTGCTGGCTTGCTTGACTGTTTCCTGGTGGTGCATGCTTTGGGGGCTGCCTGCCTTCATCCTGCAGTGGAAGCAACGAAGAAATCTCCAGTGGGTTGACGAAATCTACCCCCTGCTCCAGCAGGCACCAAACTTCAGCGTCACTGGTACTCTGGGACCCCTCTCATCCTGCCGAGCATGGCCCCTGGAACACAGGTGGTGGACCCAAGTGACACAGACTGTCCAGTGGTCCAACTGTCCAAGTTTGGAGGAGGTAAGTCCTTGCCTCCCCTCTCCAGACAGTAATCGTGTGCACTACGTGAACTGCATCTACAAGAGTTTCTGTGCGAATTTCCACAAAATCCTGCATGCACAGCCAAGCCTAGGTCCCCAGGACTCTGTCCTGCTCAGCTCAGCTCCCTGAGTTGAGCTCCAACTTCGTGGGACCCTCTTTTGCAGTGTTGAGATGACCACTGTATACAGATTTCTTGAACTCGTGTTCAAGTGTTTCTGTCGGTGCTTCCTTCTTGTGTGTGGGCTCTCTACATTGCTGAGGGACCCCTCTGTCTCCTCTCCCAAGTGGCGACATCCTGGTCCTTCCTGGGCCTGGGCAGCACCCTTTTTCTTCAAACGCGACTCTTGCAGCTAGCAAGGCTTGTTTGTGGTCTTTTGCCAAAGAATTAACTCTGCATCCTCCAGCACTCCGTGGGACATTTTCTGCACAAAGAAGTTCCTAGCATCTTTCGTTGTTGCAGAATCTTCAGCTTCTTCCATCCGGAGGCAGCCATTTTGCACCTTCATCCTGGGTTTAGTGGGTTCCTGCCCCCCCTAGACACTTTCACGACTCTTGGACTTGGTCCCCTTCCTTTACCGGTCCTCAAGTCCAGGAATCCACCTTCAGTGCTTTGCAGTCTGTTCTGGTCTTTGCAAAATCCTCTATCACGAGTTTAGTGTGTTTCCGGGGAAATTGTAGTACTTTACTCCTACTTTCCAGGGTCTTTGTGTGGGGTATTGTAGGAGGCTGGACTGGCTTGTAGTGAGTACCAAGGGGTACTTGCACCTTGCACCAGGCCCAGTTATCCCTTATTAGTGTATAGGGTGTCTAGCAGCTTAGGCTGATAGATAATGGTAGCTTAGCAAAGCAGCTCAGGCTGAACTAGGAGACGTGTGAAGCTACTACAGTACCACTTAGTGTCATATGCACAATATCATAAGAAAACACAATACACAGTTATACTAAAAATAAAGGTACTTTATTTTTATGACAATATGCCAAAGTATCTTAGAGTGTACCCTCAGTGAGAGGATAGGAAATATACACAAGATATATATACACAATAGCAAAAATATGCAGTATAGTCTTAGAAAACAGTGCAAACAATGTATAGTTACAATAGGATGCAATGGGGAAACATAGGGATAGGGGCAACACAAACCATATACTCCAGAAGTGGAATGCGAACCACGAATGGACCCCAAACCTATGTGACCTTGTAGAGGGTCGCTGGGACTATTAGAAAATAGTGAGAGTTAGAAAAATAACCCTCCCCAAGACCCTGAAAAGTGAGTGCAAAGTGCACCAAAGTTCCCCTAAGGACAAAATAGTCGTGTTAGAGGGAAAATGCAAGGAAAACACAAATCAGCAATGCAACAACGATGGATTCCTGTCTGAGGGTACCTGTGGAACAAGGGGACCAAGTCCAAAAGTCACAAGCAGCTCGGAGATGGGCAGATGCCCAAGAAATGCCAGCGGTTGGTGCAAAGAAGCTCTTACTAGGCTGAAGAACTGTGAATACTGCAGGAACGACAAGGGCTAGAGACTTCCCCTTTGGAGGATGGATCCCCCACGCCTTGGAGAGTCGTGCAGAAGTGTTTTCCCGCCGGATGGACGCCAACAAGCCTTGCTACACGCAAATCGTGCGTTTGGCGTTTTTGGACGCTGCTGGGGCCCAGGAGGGACCAGGAGGTCGCAAATTGGACCTGCAGAGAGAGGGGACGTCGAGCCAGACAAAGAGCCCTCACTGAAGCAGGTAGCACCCGGAGAAGTGCCAGAAATAGGCACTACGAGGATGCGTATAACGGTGCTCGCCGAAGTTGCACAAAGGAGTCCCACGTCGCCGGAGACCAACTTAGAAAGTCGTGCAATGCAGGTTAGAGTGCTGTGGACCCAGGCTTGGCTGTGCATGAAGGATTTCCGCCGGAAGTGCACAGGGGCCGGAGTAGCTTGCAAAGTCGCGGTTCCCAGCAATGCAGCCCAGCGAGGTGAGGCAAGGACTTACCTCCACCAAACTTGGGCTGAAGAGTCACTGGACTGTGGGGGTCACTTGGACGGTGTCGCTGGATTCGAGGGACCTCGCTCGTCGTGCTGAGAGGAGACCCAAGGGACCGGTAATGCAGCTTTTTGGTGCCTGCGGTTGCAGGGGGAAGATTCCGTCGACCCACGGGAGATTTCTTCGGAGCTTCTGGTGCAGAGAGGAGGCAGACTACCCCCACAGCATGCACAAGCAGGAAAACAGTCGAGAAGGCGGCAGGATCAGCGTTACAGAGTTGCAGTAGTCGTCTTTGCTACTATGTTGCAGGTTTGCAGGCTTCCAGCGCGGTCAGCGGTCGATTCCTTATCAGAAGGTGAAGAGGGAGATGCAGAGGAACTCGGCTGAGCTCATGCATTCGTTATCTAAAGTTTCCCCAGAGACAGAGACCCTAAATAGCCAGAAAAGAGGGTTTGGCTACCTAGGAGAGAGGAAAGGCTACTAACACCTGAAGGAGCCTATCACAAGGAGTCTCTGACGTCACCTGGTGGCACTGGCCACTCAGAGCAGTCCAGTGTGCCAGCAGCACCTCTGTTTCCAAGATGGCAGAGGTCTGGAGCACACTGGAGGAGCTCTGGACACCTCCCAGGGGAGGTGCAGGTCAGGGGAGTGGTCACTCCCCTTTCCTTTGTCCAGTTTCGCGCCAGAGCAGGGGCTAAGGGGTCCCTGAACCGGTGTAGACTGGCTTATGCAGAATTGGGCACATCTGTGCCCAACAAAGCATTTCCAGAGGCTGGGGGAGGCTACTCCTCCCCTGCCTTCACACCATTTTCCAAAGGGAGAGGGTGTCACACCCTCTCTCAGAGGAAGTTCTTTGTTCTGCCATCCTGGGCCAGGCCTGGCTGGACCCCAGGAGGGCAGCTGCCTGTCTGAGGGGTTGGCAGCAGCAGCAGCTGCAGAGAAACCCCAGGAAGGGCAGTCTGGCAGTACCAGGGTCTGTGCTACAGACCACTGGGATCATGGAATTGTACCAACAATGCCAGGATGGCATAGAGGGGGCAATTCCATGATCATAGACATGTTACATGGCCATATTCGGAGTTACCATGGTGAAGCTACATATAGGTAGTGACCTATATGTAGTGCACGCGTGTAATGGTGTCCCCGCACTCACAAAGTTCAGTGAATTGGCTCTGAACAATGTGGGGGCACCTTGGCTAGTGCCAGGGTGCCCTCACACTAAGTAACTTTGCACCTAACCTTTACCAGGTAAAGGTTAGACATATAGGTGACTTATAAGTTACTTAAGTGCAGTGTAAAATGGCTGTGAAATAACGTGGACGTTATTTCACTCAGGCTGCAGTGGCAGGCCTGTGTAAGAATTGTCAGAGCTCCCTATGGGTGGCAAAAGAAATGCTGCAGCCCATAGGGATCTCCTGGAACCCCAATACCCTGGGTACCTCAGTACCATATACTAGGGAATTATAAGGGTGTTCCAGTAAGCCAATGTAAATTGGTAAAAATGGTCACTAGCCTGTCAGTGACAATTTGGAAAGAAATGAGAGAGCATAACCACTGAGGTTCTGATTAGCAGAGCCTCAGTGAGACAGTTAGTCACTACACAGGTAACACATTCAGGCACACTTATGAGCACTGGGGCCCTGGGTTACCAGGGTCCCAGTGACACATACAACTAAAACAACATATATACAGTGAAAGATGGGGGTAACATGCCAGGCAAGATGGTACTTTCCTACACAACCCCCCCCCAAACGAAGGACAATAAGACTAGCCATTACCTGATGAGTCTTCATTGTCTAAGTGGAAACATCTGGAGAGTCCATCTGCATTGGAGTGGCTACTCCCAGGTCTATGTTCCACTGTATAGTCCATTCCCTGTAGGGATATGGACCACCTCAACAATTTAGGATTTTCACCTTTCATTTGTTTTAGCCAAAGTAGAGGTTTGTGGTCTGTCTGAACAATGAAGTGAGTGCCAAACAGGTATGGCCTCAACTTCTTCAGAGCCCAGACCACAGCAAAGGCCTCCCTCTCAATGGCAGACCAACACTTTTCTCTAGGGGTCAACCTTCTACTAATAAAAGCAACAGGTTGATCCTGGCCCTCAGAATTAAGTTGTGATAGGACTGCCCCTACTCCTAATTCAGATGCATCAGTTTGGACATAGAATTTTTTAGAGTAACAAGGGCTTTTCAGGACAGGTGCAGAGCACATGGCCTGCTTCAGCTCCTCAAAAGCTTTCTGACAGCTTGCTGTCCATAATACCTTTTTAGGCATTTTCTTGGAAGTGAGGTCATTAAGAGGGGCTGCAATGGAGCCATAGTTCTTAATGAACCTCCTGTAATACCCAGTGAGGCCTAGGAAGGCTCTCACCTGAGTCTGAGTGGTAGGGGGAACCCAATCAATAATTGTTTGGATTTTCCCCTGAAGTGGTGCAATCTGTTCCCCACCAACAAGGTGTCCCAGATAAACCACCTTACCCTGCCCTATCTGGCACTTTGAAGCCTTGATAGTGAGGCCTGCCTTTTGCAGGGCCTCCAAAACTTTCCATAGGTGGACCAGGTGATCATCCCAGCTGGAGCTAAAGACAGCTATATCGTCCAAATATGCTGCACTGAAAGCTTCCAGCCCTTGCAGGACTGTGTTCACCAACCTCTGAAAAGTGGCAGGTGCATTTTTCAAACCAAAAGGCATTACAGTAAACTGGTAATGTCCTCCAATGGTAGAAAATGCAGTCTTAGGTTTAGCATCTTCTGACAATTTGATCTGCCAATACCCTGCAGTCAAATCAAAAGTGCTTAGATACTTGGCAGATGCCAGTGTATCTATGAGCTCATCTGCCCTGGGTATAGGGTGAGCATCAGTTTTGGTTACCAAGTTGAGACCTCTATAGTCTACACAAAACCGCATTTCTTTCTTTCCATCTTTAGAATTGGGTTTTGGTACCAGTACCACAGGAGAAGCCCATGGACTGTCAGAGTGCTCAACCACTCCTAGTTCCAACATTTTCTGAACTTCTTGCTTTATGCAGTCCCTGACATGGTCAGGCTGCCTATAGATCTTACTTTTGACAGGTAAACTGTCTCCAGTATCTATAGTGTGCTCACACCAAGAAGTGGTGCCTGGCACAATGGAGAAGAGTTCTGAAAATTGTCCTAGGAGATTTATGCAATTATCTTTCTGCTCAGCAGTAAGACAATCAGCCAAAACTACACCTTCCACAAGAGCATCTTGTTCTGTGGAAGAGAAGAGATCAGGTAGAGGATCACTGTCTTCTTCCTGTCCCTCATCTGTTGCCATGAGCAGGGTGAGATCAGCCCTGTCATAGTAGGGTTTCAGGCGGTTGACATGGAGCACCCTAAGGGGACTCCTGGCAGTGCCTAAGTCAACCAAGTAGGTGACTTCACCCTTCTTTTCAACAATTGTGTGGGGTCCACTCCATTTATCTTGGAGTGCTCTTGGGGCCACAGGCTCCAAGACCCACACTTTCTGCCCTGGTTGGTACTGAACCAAAACAGCCTTCTGATCATGCCATTGCTTCTGGAGCTCTTGGCTGGCCTGAAGGTTTTTACTGGCCTTTTTCATGTACTCAGCCATCCTTGATCTGAGGCCAAGTACATAATCCACAATATCCTGTTTAGGAGCTTTTAAAGGTTGTTCCCAACCCTCCTTTACAAGTGTGAGTGGACCCCTAACAGGGTGTCCAAAAAGAAGTTCAAAGGGGCTGAAGCCCACTCCTTTCTGGGGTACCTCCCTGTAGGCAAAAAGGAGGCATGGTAGAAGGATATCCCATCTCCTGCGGAGTTTTTCAGGGAGTCCCATAATCATGCCTTTGAGAGTTTTATTAAATCTCTCCACCAGTCCATTTGTTTGTGGATGATAGGGTGTTGTGAACTTGTAAGTTACACCACACTCCTTCCACATGGCCTTTAAGTATGCAGACATGAAATTGCTTCCCCTGTCTGATACTACTTCCTTTGGGAAGCCCACCCTGGAAAATATTCCCAGGAGGGCCTTTGCCACTGCAGGAGCTGTAGTGGTCCTTAAAGGAATAGCTTCAGGATATCTTGTGGCATGGTCCACTACCACTAAGATACACCTATTGCCTGAAGCAGTAGGAGGGTCAAGGGGGCCAACTATGTCAACCCCTACCCTTTCAAAGGGAACCCCAACCACAGGCAGTGGGATAAGGGGTGCCTTTGGAGTGCCACCTGTTTTGCCACTGGCTTGACAGGTTTCACAGGACTTACAAAATTCCTTTGTGTCCTCAGACATCCTAGGCCAATGAAACAATGGTACCAATCTGTCCCAAGTTTTCATTTGACCCAGGTGCCCAGCTAAGGGAATGTCATGTGCCAGTGTTAGGAGGAACTTTCTGTACTCCTGAGGAATCACTAATCTCCTGGCAGCTCCAGGTTTAGGATCCCTATGCTCAGTGTACAAGAGGTTGTCCTCCCAGTAAACTCTGTGAGAGTCACTGACATCCCCATTAGCCTGTTTGACAGCTTGCTGTCTGAGACCCTCTAATGTGGGACAGGTTTGCTGTGCCACACTCAGCTCCTCTCTGGCAGGCCCCCCTTCACCCAAAAGCTCAGCAGTGTCTGCTTCCAGCTCCTCTGGTGTAGGTTCTGCACAGGGAGGGAATTCTTCTTCCTCAGAAGTAGAATCCACTGTAGAGGGAGGGATAGTAGGAAGTGGTTTGCTTCTACTAGCCCTAGCTTTAGGGAGCACTTGGTCCATTGTTCCAGGATCCAAGCTTCCCTGTCCTTTTTGCTTTTTGGCCTGAGCCCTTGTCAAAGCAAAAATATGCCCTGGAATGCCCAGCATTGCTGCATGGGCCTCCAACTCCACATCTGACCAAGCTGATGTCTCCAAATCATTCCCTAATAGACAGTCTACAGGTAAATCTGAAGCTACCACAACTTTCTTTGGACCAGATACCCCCCCCCCAGTTGAGATTTACAACAGCCATGGGGTGGCTTTGTGTTATGTTGTGAGCATCGGTTACTTGGTACTGGTGTCCAAGTATGTGTTGTTCAGGGTGCACCAGTTTCTCAATCACCATTGTGACACTGGCACCTGTGTCCCTGTAGGCCTGGACCTCAACACCATTTATTAGGGTTAGTTGCTTGTACTTCTCCAAGTTATGGGGGCAAGCAACCAAAGTGGCTAAATCAATAGCCCCTTCAGAGACTAAAGTAGCCTCTGTGGTCTCCCTAATCAGACCAACCCCAACTAAATACCAAAAGTGAGCCCAGCTACTCCCTTGGATTGGCTATTAGTAGGTTTGCTCCCACCACCACTGCTATTAGTAGGGACACTAGGTGTAGCAGTAGGGGTTGTAGTGGTAGGAGCTGTGGTGCCTTTCTTTGGACAACTGGGATCTGTTGTCCAATGGCCTTTTATTTTACATAAATAGCACCATGGTTTCTTTTCCTTGTTCTGATTAAAGGAGGATTTGGACCCACCACCCCCACCAGAGTGTTTTTGTGGGCCTGATGAAGACTCATTTTTAGATTTGTCCCCACCCTTGTCAGAAGACTTACCATCCTTCTTTTTGTTGCCATCTTTGTCACCCCCTGTATGAACTTTTCTGTTCACTCTTGTTCTGACCCATTTGTCTGCCTTCTTTCCCAATTCTTGGGGAGAGGTCAGATCAGAGTCCACCAAGTACTGGTGCAACAAATCAGACACACAATTATTAAGAATATGCTCTCTCAGGATCAAGCTATACAGGCTGTCATAATCAGTAACTTTACTGCCATGTAACCACCCCTCCAAGGCCTTCACTGCCTGGTCAATGAAATCAACCCAGTCTTGTGAAGACTCCTTTTTGGTATCTCTGAACTTTATCCTGTACTGTTCAGTGGTTAAGCCATAACCATCCAGGAGTGCATTCTTAAGAACTTGGAAATTATTAGCATCATTTTCTTTTACAGTAAGGAGCCTATCCTTACCTTTTCCAGTGAATGATAGCCATAGGATAGCAGCCCACTGCTTTTGAGGGACATCCTGTACAGCACAGGCCCTCTCAAGTGCAGCAAACCACTTGTTAATGTCATCCCCCTCCTTATAAGGGGGAACTATCTTGTGCAGATTCCTGGAATCATGCTCTTTTGCAGGATGACTATGGGGAATACTGCTGCTGCCACCATGGGTATCTAAACCCATCTTCTGTCTTTCCCTCTCTATTTCTAAAGACTGTCTATCCAAATCCAGCTGTTGCTTCTTGAGCTTCAGTCTGGTTTGCTCCACTCTCAATCTATTGAGCTCCCTTTCTAACAATCTGTCATCAGGGTGGGTGGGAGGGACATTTCTAGATACAGAGGTATGATGGGAATGAACAGAAGGAGACCTGTCCCTTACAGAGGGCACCCTAACAGCTTGGCTACCAGTATAATGTAAGAGCACACCATTAGTATGGTGTGATTCAACCTCTGTACCAACTATGCTAGACTGTCTAGTAATGGGCAGGCTGAGAAGTTTCTTTCCTGAACCTTTTCCTGGGGGAGTCCCTGGATCAGATTGAGAACCATTAGCTACTTTTTCTACAGATTGGGCACTTATGGCCTTATCCTGTACTCTAAGCATATTAATTAACAGTTCTAAAGAAGGATTCTTCCCTACACTCAAACCTCTCTCTATGCAGAGACTCCTTGCTCCTTTCCAGCTAAGGTGATCATATGCAAGTTTGGACAGTTCAACTTTTTGGCCTGTGCCAGACATTTTTAGAGAGAGTTGAAGTGATAGAAAAAGAGAAAAAAGTTTTCAGAACTTTTTGGAAAGACAGAAAAAAACTTTTTAAACTTTTAAGAACTTTTTGAAAGTTTATAAGTACTTTTCAGCACTTAGAAAAGAGTGAAAAGAGGAAATGCAAAACTTTTTGGCTATGTGTATATACACTGACCTTGTTTTGTATATTTTTCTCTTATGAAAAGTACAATGACAAGAGTGGTAAGTAGTCTCAAGCACTTATCCCACCGCTGCACAACCAATGTAGGAGGCTGGACTGGCTTGTAGTGAGTACCAAGGGGTACTTGCACCTTGCACCAGGCCCAGTTATCCCTTATTAGTGTATAGGGTGTCTAGCAGCTTAGGCTGATAGATAACGGTAGCTTAGCAAAGCAGCTCAGGCTGAACTAGGAGACGTGTGAAGCTACTACAGTACCACTTAGTGTCATATGCACAATATCATAAGAAAACACAATACACAGTTATACTAAAAATAAAGGTACTTTATTTTTATGACAATATGCCAAAGTATCTTAGAGTGTACCCTCAGTGAGAGGATAGGAAATATACACAAGATATATATACACAATAGCAAAAATATGCAGTATAGTCTTAGAAAACAGTGCAAACAATGTATAGTTACAATAGGATGCAATGGGGAAACATAGGGATAGGGGCAACACAAACCATATACTCCAGAAGTGGAATGCGAACCACGAATGGACCCCAAACCGATGTGACCTTGTAGAGGGTCGCTGGGACTATTAGAAAATAGTGAGAGTTAGAAAAATAACCCTCCCCAAGACCCTGAAAAGTGAGTGCAAAGTGCACCAAAGTTCCCCTAAGGACAAAATAGTCGTGTTAGAGGGAAAATGCAAGGAAAACACAAATCAGCAATGCAACAACGATGGATTCCTGTCTGAGGGTACCTGTGGAACAAGGGGACCAAGTCCAAAAGTCACAAGCAGCTCGGAGATGGGCAGATGCCCAAGAAATGCCAGCGGTTGGTGCAAAGAAGCTCTTACTAGGCTGAAGAACTGTGAATACTGAAGGAACGACAAGGGCTAGAGACTTCCCCTTTAGAGGATGGATCCCCCACGCCTTGGAGAGTCGTGCAGAAGTGTTTTCCCGCTGGATGGACGCCAACAAGCCTTGCTACACGCAAATCGTGCGTTTGGCGTTTTTGGACGCTGCTGGGGCCCAGAAGGGACCAGGAGGTCGCAAATTGGACCTGCAGAGAGAGGGGACGTCGAGCCAGACAAAGAGCCCTCACTGAAGCAGGTAGCACCCGGAGAAGTGCCAGAAACAGGCACTACGAGGATGCGTGAAATGGTGCTTGCCGAAGTTGCACAAAGGAGTCCCACGTCGCCGGAGACCAACTTAGAAAGTCGTGCAATGCAGGTTAGAGTGCTGTGGACCCAGGCTTGGCTGTGCACGAAGGATTTCCGCCGGAAGTGCACAGGGGCCGGAGTAGCTTGCAAAGTCGCGGTTCCCAGCAATGCAGCCCAGCGAGGTGAGGCAAGGACTTACCTCCACCAAACTTGGGCTGAAGAGTCACTGGACTGTGGGGGTCACTTGGACGGTGTCGCTGGATTCGAGGGACCTCGCTCGTCGTGCTGAGAGGAGACCCAAGGGACCGGTAATGCAGCTTTTTGGTGCCTGCGGTTGCAGGGGGAAGATTCCGTCGACCCACGGGAGATTTCTTCGGAGCTTCTGGTGCAGAGAGGAGGCAGACTACCCCCACAGCATGCACAAGCAGGAAAACAGTCGAGAAGGCGGCAGGATCAGCGTTACAGAGTTGCAGTAGTCGTCTTTGCTACTATGTTGCAGGTTTGCAGGCTTCCAGCGCGGTCAGCGGTCGATTCCTTATCAGAAGGTGAAGAGGGAGATGCAGAGGAACTCGGCTGAGCTCATGCATTCGTTATCTAAAGTTTCCCCAGAGACAGAGACCCTAAATAGCCAGAAAAGAGGGTTTGGCTACCTAGGAGAGAGGAAAGGCTACTAACACCTGAAGGAGCCTATCACAAGGAGTCTCTGACGTCACCTGGTGGCACTGGCCACTCAGAGCAGTCCAGTGTGCCAGCAGCACCTCTGTTTCCAAGATGGCAGAGGTCTGGAGCACACTGGAGGAGCTCTGGACACCTCCCAGGGGAGGTGCAGGTCAGGGGAGTGGTCACTCCCCTTTCCTTTGTCCAGTTTCACGCCAGAGCAGGGGCTAAGGGGTCCCTGAACCGGTGTAGACTGGCTTATGCAGAATTGGGCACATCTGTGCCCAACAAAGCATTTCCAGAGGCTGGGGGAGGCTACTCCTCCCCTGCCTTCACACCATTTTCCAAAGGGAGAGGGTGTCACACCCTCTCTCAGAGGAAGTTCTTTGTTCTGCCATCCTGGGCCAGGCCTGGCTGGACCCCAGGAGGGCAGCTGCCTGTCTGAGGGGTTGGCAGCAGCAGCAGCTGCAGAGAAACCCCAGGAAGGGCAGTCTGGCAGTACCAGGGTCTGTGCTACAGACCACTGGGATCATGGAATTGTACCAACAATGCCAGGATGGCATAGAGGGGGCAATTCCATGATCATAGACATGTTACATGGCCATATTCGGAGTTACCATGGTGAAGCTACATATAGGTAGTGACCTATATGTAGTGCACGCGTGTAATGGTGTCCCCGCACTCACAAAGTTCAGTGAATTGGCTCTGAACAATGTGGGGGCACCTTGGCTAGTGCCAGGGTGCCCTCACACTAAGTAACTTTGCACCTAACCTTTACCAGGTAAAGGTTAGACATATAGGTGACTTATAAGTTACTTAAGTGCAGTGTAAAATGGCTGTGAAATAACGTGGACGTTATTTCACTCAGGCTGCAGTGGCAGGCCTGTGTAAGAATTGTCAGAGCTCCCTATGGGTGGCAAAAGAAATGCTGCAGCCCATAGGGATCTCCTGGAACCCCAATACCCTGGGTACCTCAGTACCATATACTAGGGAATTATAAGGGTGTTCCAGTAAGCCAATGTAAATTGGTAAAAATGGTCACTAGCCTGTCAGTGACAATTTGGAAAGAAATGAGAGAGCATAACCACTGAGGTTCTGATTAGCAGAGCCTCAGTGAGACAGTTAGTCACTACACAGGTAACACATTCAGGCACACTTATGAGCACTGGGGCCCTGGGTTACCAGGGTCCCAGTGACACATACAACTAAAACAACATATATACAGTGAAAGATGGGGGTAACATGCCAGGCAAGATGGTACTTTCCTACAGGTATCCTGGACATCCTTAGTGTTTTCTTACACTCCCAGTGACCCTCTACACACTACAGTAGCCTAGGGGTCCATTCGTGGTTCGCATTCCACTTTCTTAGTATATGGTTTGTGTTGCCCCTAGGCCTATTGTATTCTACAGTGTTTGCACTACTTTCTGACTGTTTTACTTACCTGGTTTTGGTTTGTGTGTATATTTGTGTATTTTACTTACCTCCTAAAGGAGTATATCCTCTGAAATATTTTTGGCACATTGTCACTAAAATAAAGTACCTTTATTTTTAGTAACTCTGAGTATTGTCTTTCTTGTGGTATAGTACCTATATCATATACGTGGTATAGTAGGAGCTTTGCATGTCTCCTAGTTCAGCCTAAGCTGCTCTTCTATAGCTACCTCTATCAGCCTAAGCTGCTAGAACACTACTAATCTACTAATAAGGGATAACTGGACCTGGCACAAGGTGTAAGTACCATCAGGCTCCATCTATAAGCCAGGCCAGCCTCCTACATTTTGCTATCATTGTTTTGCACACTGGGTAAGGTGTCCTTCCTGTCCTCAATAGTTTCATCTTTAGGTAGCTGGTCAAGATGGAGCTAGGTGGCCAGACACATCTCAGAGTTGAGCATGATCTGTATCTTGGTCCCTCCCAGGTGAGTAAATTTCAATTGAGAGTTAAGACACAGGGGTATTTGGGCATGAGAACACTGGGCTTGTGTTGGAGGTTGGAGAGACATAGCCTCCTGGCCTTAGCAGCCAGGCCTCTCCCCCTACTTCATACACTTGAAAAATGTCATCCCCACAGGTAAGTGCACTTCATGTGTGATTTCCCAATTATGAGTCTTTGGAGAAGAGGACAGTGGACTGGTGGATGGAGTGACAGTAAGAGAGCCTCCTAGGAATTGCAGTCATGTAACTCCATGTGCTACACTCACTATACAAATGGTTTCCTCCCAGGCGAGTACACTTCAATTGAGAGTTAAGACACAGAGGCCCTTGGACAAGAGAACACTGCACTGATGTTTGAAGTTCCAGATACAGGGCTTGCTGGGAGTTACAGTCATATAACTCCCTGCACTACACACACTACAGATATATCATCCTCCGAGGTGAGTACACTTCAATTGAGAGTTACCAGACAAGGGTATTTGGACAAGTGAACACTGGTCTGGTGTTTGGAGTTAGAGAAACTGTGCCTCCTGGGAGTTGCAGTAAGATTACGCTCACTACTCCCCAATACTTGACAGATGGTGTCCTCGCAGATGAGTGAACTTCATTTTGGAGTGATGTGCCAAATAGAGGTCTTTGGAGAAGAGCACACTTGCTGGTGTTTGGAGTGACAGAAACAGGGACTCCTGGGAGTTGCAATAAGGTAACTTCTTGTACTATACACACTATACAAATATCATCCTCCCAGGTGAGTACACTTCAATTGAAAGTTATTAAACAAAGGCCTTTGGACAAGTGAACACTGTTCTAGTGTTTGGAGTTACAAAAACAAAGCCTGCTGGGAGTTGCAGTCAGGTCACTCTCTGTAGTACACACACTTGACCAATTGTATCCCTTCAGGTGAGTAAACTTCATTTTAGAGTTCACCAACAGATGTATTGGGGCATGTGACCAATGGTCTGGTATTTGGAGTTGAGAAACAGTACTTCCTGGGAGTTGCAGTCAGGTCTCTCTACCTAGTCCCCAATTCTTGACAAATGGTGCCCCTGCAGGTGAGTAAACTACATTTGGGAATTGACAAACAGTGGTCTTTAGCGAAGAGAACACTGGGTTGGTGTTTGGAGTTAGAGACACAAGGCCTCCTGGGATTTGAAGTCAGGTCACCTTCTCTACTACACACACTATACAAATGGTATCCTCCCAGGAGAGTGAAGAGCATTAGAGAGATTACAAACAGGTGTAATGGAGCAAGTGCACACTTTGCTGGTGTTTGTAGTTACAGGAATATTGCCATCTGGGAGTTGCAGTCAGGTCACTCTCACTACTCTCTAATGCCTGACAAATGTTATCCCCACAGGTGAGTAAACATCTTTGGAGAAATGACAAACAGGGGCCTTTAGACAAGAGAACACTGGGCTGGTGTTTGCAGTTACAGGAACAGGGCCTCCTGGGAGTTGCAGTGAGGTCACTCTCACTACTCCCCAATACCTGACAAATGTTATCTCCACAGGTGAGTAAATTTAATTTGGGGATTGATAAACAGTGGTCTTCAGACAAGAGAACACAGGGCTGGTGTTTGTAGGTACAGGAAAAGGTCCTCCTGGGAGTTGTAGTAAGGTCACTCTCATTACTCCCCAATACTTGACAAATGTTACCCCCCATCACCACACCCCACCCTAGGTGAGTAAACACCATTTGGGATTTGACAAACAGTGGTCTTTGGGCAAGAGAACACTGTGCTGGTGTTTGTAGTTTCTGAAGCAGTGCCTCCTGGGAGTTGCAGTCATGTAACTCCCTGTACTACGCACACTATACAAATATCATCCTCCCAGGCGAGTACACTTCAATTGAGAGTTAAGACACAGGGGTCCATGGACAATAGGACACTGAGCTGTGTTTGGCGTTACTGAAACAGAGCCTGCTGTGAGTTGCAGTCATGTAACTCCTTGTACTACACACACTTTACAAATGTTATCCTCCCAGGTAAGTTCACTTCAATTGAGAATTCACAAACAAAGATATTTGGACAAGAGAACACTGGGCTGGTGGTTGGGCTTACAGACACAAGGCCTTCCTGGCCTTAGTAGTCATGTCACTCTCTCTACTTCCCATATTTGACAAATGGTATCCTCCCAGCTGAGTATACTTAAATTGTGAGTTGGCAGACAGTGATCTTTGGACAAGTGACCACAGTTCTGGTGTTTGGAGTTGCTGAGACAGTGCCTCCTGTGAGTTGCAGTCATGTCACTCTCGCTAGTACACACACTTGACCAATGTTCTCCCCCCAGGCGAGTCCACTTCAATTGAGAGTTCACTAACAGATGTCTTGTAGCATGTGACCACTGTGCTAGAGTTTGTAGTTACAGGAATAGTGCCTCCTGGTAGTTGCAGTCAGGTTGCTCTCTCCAATTCCCACACTTGACAAATGGTATCCTCCCAGGTGATTGAAGTTCATTTGTGATTTGCCAAACAGGGGTATGTTGACAAGTGACCACTGGCCTGGTGTTTGGAGTTGTATAACAGTGCCTGGGAGTTGTTGTCATGTCAGTCCATGTACTACACACACTATACAAATGTCATCTCCCTAAGTGAGTACACTTCAAATGTGAGTTGCCAAATAGAGATCTTTGGACAGGTGGACACTGGGCTGGTGAGTGGAGTGACAGTAACAGTGGCAAACAGTGAGCTGTGGGCATGTATAACATAGCCTTTTGGTGACATTTGTATTACTGTGACTTACCAGACTCCACTACCCCAGGTATTTCTGTCAAGCACTCATGATGCAAGATGGCAAAGACCTTCTCCTCCCAGAGAAAGAGATATAAAGGGGCACTGGAAGGGCCACCTCTAGTCTTCTTGGCCTGCACCAAATGTGTGATAGTAACTTACTAAAGGGGGGTAGTGCAAAAGGGTGTGACTGAAGAGAAGTGTGTGCAGGGTGTTCTATGGGATTGTGAAAAAGATGTGCCTAATCTGTGCAGGGTTTTGGAAATAATGTGCTCTGGCTTCAGTATTTGGTGTTGATAATGTAAAGGATTGTGATTGTGATATGTGAAGAGATGTTTTTTATAGTATCCTTTGCAGGTGTGCCCAATGTGGCAATGTGTCAGCTGTGTTGTTATAAAATTCATCCAATGTGCAGTTGTCTATTCCTTTGATGACTGCGGACCGCTGTGGTTCGACTGCCATTGGCTGACCGCCATGGGTGTCCACCATGGAGACTGTGGCCCTCATTACAATCCTGGCGGTTGGTGTAAAATTGGCAGTAATACCGCCAACAGGTTGGCTGTAATTAGCGCTAAATTATGACCATGGCGGATAGATCTCCGATAGACAGCCACTTTACCACACCGACCGTCAGGGCGGAAACCACAGGCACCATGGCGGTAGCCACCTACAGCCAGGCAGAAGTCAATGTTCCGCCTGTAGGAGGCTGGCCTGGTATGTAGTGGGGACCTTACACCAGGTCCAGTTATCCCTTGTTAGTGAATGTAGTAGTGTTCTAGCAGCTTAGGCTGATAGAGGTAGCTATAGCAGAGCAGCTTAGGCTGAACTAGGAGACATGCAAAGCTCATGCAATACTACTTATAGTTACACAGTACTTATACACAAGTAAAGACAATACTCAGTGTTACCAAAAATAAATGTATTTATTTGGGTGACACAGTACCAAAAATATCTTAGAGACAATACTCCTTCTGGAGGTAAGTATTATACACAATATATACACTAGACACCAAAATTAGACAAATAAATAGTCATAGAACAATGCAAACAATAGGAAATGCTTTAGAATGCAGTGGAAGAAAATAGGTCTTGGGCAACATAAACCATATACTAAAAAAGTGGAATGTGAATCATGAATTCCCCCCTAGACAAGCGTAGTGTGTACAGAATCGCTGGGAGAGCAAGAATACAGTAAAGGTAAGTAAATTACCCCACCCCAGAGGCCAGAAAAGCAGGAGTAAAGTACTGCATGTTTCTTTGGGACACACTACACCTTGTTTTTGGGATTTTGCAGCAGCCAACCAAGTCTGAAAAGAACAACTGCTGGATTATTGGACAGGAAGACCTTCAAAGGAAGGGGACCAAGTCCAGAATTCGAAAGAAGTTCCAGGAAGGACAGGAGCCCCTGCCAACCCAGAAGAGGGTGCAAAAGAAGAGTCCCTGGTTAGTTGAAGACTGCAGAAATGCACCCTAGGAAGATGCCATTGGGTTCCTGCATTATGCAAAAAATGTCCTACGATGTGAAGATTGTTGCAGATGAGATTTCGAGTATGAAAGGCACCAACAAGCATTGGCTACGGCAAAAGTGTGTTTTTCATTAAAATGGTTCTGGATGGACCCAGGAGGGACCTGGGGGCTTCAACCCTGTGTGAGGAGAAAGAGGGGGCTCTCAGCACTTTAGAGAGCCCTCAGGATGCCAGCCAGCACCCCAAGAAGCCCCAGAATCCAGGATCAAAGGAGGTGCAAAATGTGGTTGATGCAGCACAACAAAAGAAAGTCCCACGCCGCCGGAGAACAACTCAGCGAGTTGAGCGTCAGAGGGTGGAATGCTGGGGACCTGGGCCAGGCTGTGTACAAAGGAATTTTGCAAAGAGTGCATAGAGGCCTCAGGAGGTGAAGAAGACACAAAACACAAGTGTACCATCGTTCTTGAGGAAGGAGAGGTCTTACCTTCTCCAAATTGCGTTAGCAGGACCTCAGGACTGTCTATGTCGATGGTGTCAACCCCTGTGTCATTAGGAGCATGCTCGTCACTATGAGAGGAGTCCAAGGGTACCAGTCGTTGCCTTGGAAGGTGCCTGCTTGGAGCAGGGGAGTGACTCCGTCACTCCACGGGAGATTTCTTCGATCCTTCTGGTGCAGGATGAAGACAGGGAGTCCCCAGAGTATGCACACCATGGAAACTGTTGCAGTTGCTGACTTGGAGCTGAGGTTTCTGAAGAAAAGTGTCTCTTGTAGACACTTTGTTGCAGTTACAGCGTTTCTTGGAGCAGGCTGCGGTTGATCCGAGGTCAGAAGATGCTGAAGTTGTTGCAGAGGATTCCTGAAGGAAACTTGCAAGCAGAATCTGAAGAGAACCCACAGGAAAGACCCTAAATAACCCTGAGAGGGGGATTGGCTACCTTATCAGGTATGGACCTATCAGGAGGGGTTTCTGACGTCACCCGCTGGCACTGGCCTCAGAGCCCTCCAGAGTGGCCCCACACCTTGCAAAGCAAGATGGCTGAAGTCTGGGACACACTGGAGGAGCTTTGGGCACCACCCACGGGGTGGTGATGGACAGGGGAGTGGTCACTCCCCATTCCTTTGGCCAGTTTCCCACCAGAGCAGGGGAGAAAGGGTCCCTGAACCGGCGTAGACTGGTTTATGCTAGGAGGGCACCATCTGGGCCCCTCCCCAGCCTGTAACACCTATTTCCAAAGGGAGAGGGTGTATCACCCTGCTCTCAGAGGAAATGCTTTGTTCTGCCTTCCTGTGACTGGGTTGCCCAGACCCCAGGAGGTCAGAACCCTGTCTGTGAGGTGGCAGCAGCTGTAGCTGCAGTGCAAGCCTCAGAGAGCTGGTTTGGAAGTACTGGGGGTCCATGGTGGAGCCCCCAGGATGCATAGAATTGGCTCCCCAATACCAGATTTGGAATGGGGGGACAATTCCATGATCTTAGACATGTTACATGGCCATATTTGAGTTACCATTGTGAAGCTACATATAGCTGTTGACCTATATGAAGTGCACGCGTGTAATGGTGTCCCCACACTCACAAAGTCAGTGGAAATGGCCCTGAACTATGTGGGGGCACCTTTGCTAGTGCAAGGGTGCCCTCACACTTAGTAATTTTGCACCTAACCTTCAGCAAGTGAAGGTTTGACATATAGGCCCTCATTACGACCGCCGGGCGGCCACCAATGCGGCCTCACCCCCGCCGCGGCCATTTGGAGATCCCCGCAGGGCTGGCGGACGGAAACCAAGTTTCTGCCCGCTGATCCAGCGGGGATCTCGGCCGCAACACAGGAGCCGGCTCCAAATGGAGCCGGCGGTGTAGTGGCCGTGAGACGGTTGCAGTTGCACCTGTCGCGCTTAGCTGCACGGGGCCCTGTCAGGGGGTCCCTGCAACTCCCCGTACCGCCAGCCTTTTCGTGGCGGTTTGGGCTGGCGGTAGGGGGACTCGTAATCCCCTGGGCGGATTACAACCGCCGGGGCCATTGTGGCGTGAAAACGCCGGCCCCGGCGGTGCGACCGTGGCGCTTCCGCTGGGGTCGTAATGCCCTGGGAAGCACCTGCCAGCCTGTTGGCGGTGCTTCCTCTGGAACAGCCCTGGCGGTCTTGGACCGCTAGGGTTGTAATGAGGGCCATAGGTGATTTATAAGTTACTTAAGTACAGTGAAAATGGCTGTGAAATAACATGTGTGTTATTTCACGCAGGCTGCAATGGCAGTCCTGTGTAAGGCTTTGTCTGAGCTCCCTATGGGTGGCAAAAGAAATGCTGCAGCCCATATGGATCTCCTGGAACTCCAATGCCTTGGGTACCTAGGTACCATATACTAGGCAGTTATAAGGGGGCTCCAGCATGCCAATTGAAATTGGTAAATGTAGTCACTGGCCTACAGTGACAAATTTAAAAGTAGAGAGAGCATAGGCACTGAGGTTCTGGTTACAGGGCCTCAGTGACACAGTTAGGCACTACACAGGCATACACATTAGGCCACAAACTATGAAAACTGGGGTCCTCGCTAGCAGGATCCCAGGGAGACAGGCAAAACACACTGACAAATAGGTTTTTATCTATGAGCACTGGGGTCCTGGCTAGCAGGATCCCAGTGACACAGTAAAAACACACTGACACACACTCACAAACAGGCCAAAAGTGGGGGTAACCATGCTAATAAGAGGCTACTTTCCTTCACCGCCCACCATATTATGACTGGCTAATCCGCCACCTTTTCCGGGGCGGTACCAACGACATCAAAAGCCTGGTGGAAACACTGCACAGAAGTGAAAGGACTCACCATTGGAGACCCAGGGAACAACCACACCGCCATGGAACCCGAGCTGCATGTCTTACCCATGGTCTTCTACGTGCTGCTCCACCATGAACACCAACGACGGCGAAGACGACGACGGTGAGTACAGCCGCCTAACACACAAGGGAGGGAGGTAGCAAAACGACAGTGACACACACATGCACCACACACACCCGACATACACACCCCATACACACAACCAGATACACAAGAAAACAAGCTGAATAATGCAAGGACAAAACAAATTTACTAAAGTGAGTGTAATAAGATCAACACAGTATAAACAATGTAACAGATATTTACAAATGTACAGTTCAAGGGACACTGCCCAGTCCTCAGTTTGCGTGGGTCACATGGCTACAGGCCAAAGTCCAAGGCCCCACTTGTCACCGGCATCAATACGGAGAGAACACTGCAGGGGCATCAGTTGGCAAATTGCAGGCACCCCAGGGGGACGGGGGGCACCTCAGCCGCGAGATAAAACAAGACCACTGGTTCTGGAGGGGGCAACATGCCCTGTGCATGGTCCTGTGGAGTGCAAGACCACAGTCTCTCAAGTGGCTGATTTGCCCACATGCTCTGGAGGGGGCAACATGCCCTGTGCTTGCTCCTGGGTAGTGCAAGGCCACAGTCTCTCAAGTGAGTGATTTGCCCACATGCTCTGGACGGGGCAACATGCCCTCTGCTTGGTCCTGGGGAGTGAATGGCCACAGTCTCTCAAGTGGTTGATTTGCCCACATGCTCTGGAGGGGGCAACATGCCCTGTGCTTGGTCCTGGGGAGTGCAAGGCCACAGTCTTTCAAGTGGGTGATTTGCGCACTGGTTCTGGAGGGGGCATTGTGCCCTGTTCTCTTGATCCTGGGGAGGCTGGGGTAGGTGGGTGTCTTGCGCACTGGTCCTGGAGGGGGCATCATGCCCTGTGCTCTTGATCCTGGGGAGTGCAAGGTCACAGTCTCTCAGGTGGGTGTCATACCCACTGGATTTGCAGGGGGCAGGCTAGACAGCAGCCCATGGAGGCAGGATTACATACCGTCAGCTGGCGGTGACGGCTGCTCATTGGTGGTGCTGGTGCTGCTGGTATGGGGAGGCTCCTGCCCATCCCCTGCAGCCTCGGACGGCTGCCCAATGGAGGTGGCGGTGCTGGTGCTGGGGGAAGGCTGCTGCCCATCCCCTGCAGCCTCGGATGGCTGCACAACCATGGTTACTGGTAGGGGCACCGTCACAGTTCCTGCCCCAGGCCCCTTGCCCTTTCTGCCTGATGGTCCTGGCTCCTTGCTCTTCCTGGCAGCTGGGGCAGGCTCCTTAGTCTTCCTGGCAGCAGCTGGGACAGGTTCCTTAGTCTTTCTGGCAGCAGCTGAGGCAGTCTCCCTTTCCTTGAGGCTGCCTGGTACAGGCTCCTTAACCCTCAGGACATGTGCCCTGGATCCTTTCCCACCACGAGTGGGTATGGTTACGACTGGGCCTGTGGACTGGGTGGCTGGGGTGCTTGGCTGGGTTTTTAGCCAGACGTGCAGGATGGGGTGGGAGGGGTAGGGAAGAGGTCAAGTTGGGCAAGGAAAAGATTTTTAGGGACATTGGGGTGGGAAGAGGGAGAAGTAATGGGAGTGGAGGAAGAGGGAGTGGTTGTTGGAGATGTCTGCTGCTTTTGGGTGCAGGTGCATGGCCTATATGCTGTTGTGAGGTGGGTGGCTGTTGGGTGTCTGAGTGCTTGCGTTTGTGTACCTTAGGAGGGGGGGACAGACACAGTGGGAGAGGACACAGGGGACGTGTGCATGGCTGTTGTGGAGGTGTCTGCCAGTGAGGTGTGTGTTCTGCTAGGTGTGGAGGTGATGCTGGTAGTGGATGATGGTGTAGTGCATGTAGGTGTGAGCGTAGACGGAACTGGGAGGGAGGTGGAGGAGGAGGAGGAGGGGGACACTGTGGAAATAGTTGATGTTGGTATGTCTGCATCTGGATGGTGCTTGTGTGAGTGCCTGTGGGATGAAGTGTGGTGCTTGTGTTTGCTTGAACCACTCTTGTGTGTTGTCTTGTGTGCATGCTCATCTGCCTGTGTCCTTGGGATAGGTTGGGGTTGAGGAGTATGGGATTGGGAAGAAGAAGTTGGAGGGGGGAGGGTGGACACAGGGACAATGGCTGCCATCAGAGAGGAGGCCAGACCCTGCATTGGTCCCTGTTAGGCCGCCAGGCCAGTGTGAATGCCCTCCAAGAATGCATTGGTCTGTTGCATCTGGGCTGCCAGCCTCTGGATGGCATTCACAATGGTTGGCTGCCCTACAGAGATGGATCTCAGGAGGTCAATAGCCTCCTCACTCAGGGCAGCAGGGCTCACTGGGGAGGGCCTGAGGTGCCTGGGGCAAAGGAGATGCCCACCCTCCTGGGTGAGGGGGCACGGGCAACTCACTGAGGGGCTGCTGGGAGGGCGGTGCTGGTACGGGGTGGTGGCTGTATCTGCAGCTAGGGTGGTCACAGAGGTGTCTGCCACCACCAAGGAGCTTCCATCGGAGGAGGTATCTGTGTCTGAACTGTCCCCTCCAGTCTCTGCTGTGATGCTCCCCTCGCCCTCAGTCCCACTGGTGCCCTCAGCGTCAGTGGACTCTGCCTCCTGGGTCCTGTGGGATGCAGCTCCCTCCATCCTTGGTGCCTCTGCTCCTCCGCCAGATGATGCTAATGCACATAAGGACAGGGTAACAAAACAAGAAGGGGGGGAGAGACAGAGGATACACTTGGTCAATGGCTGCACCAACACCACCGTTGGCGTACTCAGCACCCTCACACACAGGAAACAGGCCTACGCTATATGCATTGCACTACCAGTGATATTGCTAGCCACCAAGGCATGGGGAGGAGCACACACCAGCAAATCCAGCACACCTGGGACCCACGCAGCCCTGACCAGCAGTGGATGCCAACAAGCTAGGTAGCTAATTTTGCCCTTGTGCACCCTAGCCATCAGGGGACCTACGCTGCAATGTCAGGCCTGGCCTAGGGGCACCCACTGACACACATCCACCATTGGGATACTTCCCCACCAGGCGTTATTAGTAATGATGTGCACTGTACTCACCCCCCTTGTGGCTGCTGTGATGCCCTCAAGCACCCATCCAGCTCAGGATAGGCCACTGCTAGTATGCAGGCCATCAGGGGGGTCAGGGTTCAACGGGCACCCCTTCCTCGTTGGGAGGCCATCCCCAGCTGGGCCTCTGCAGTCTTCTGTGCCCAGCGTTTCAGGTCCTCCCACTGTTTCCGACATTGGGTGCTCCGCCTGCCGTAGACCCCCAGGGTCCGCACCTCCTTGGCGATGGCTCGCCATATACCCTTCTTTTGATGGGCGCTGACCTGCAGAGGCAATACACACAAAAATAGTGTTAGTCAGACAGTCCTGTCTGTTACACTTATGGCCCACCATACCCCTTCACATCACCATTTGCACACACATGGCCCAGCACACAACCAATACGCTGCACAGAGGACATCCACCCACCCCCTTACACGAGGCCTTCACACACACCACCCCATGCGTTCATGCCATATGCATCGTGCCCACAGTGTACTCACCTGTTGGTCTGGAGGCCCAAACAGCAGCCTGTACTGGGATAGGACCCCACCCACCAGTCTCTCCAACTCCGCCGAAGTGAAGGCTGGGGCCCTTTCCCCAGTCACATGGGCCATGGTAGGTTCCAGACACAGGTCACAGCAGCACATGCAGTGTAGGTCCTCTCCTATTGAAGGTCAGGTAGCAAGTGAGGAATCAGATAGAAAATGGCGGTCACGTCCGCGGCGGTGCATACCGTCACCGCCGCCGTAGATCACCATTGGCCACTGTAACCCATAGGGCCCAGTGCTACCCAATGAAGAGTTGCACAGCTGTTCCCAACCACCTCCCGCAACGGCACCAAACATCAGCGGAATTACCTCACTTCCACCTGTCCCTACACACAGGACAGGCGGACGCCATTTCAGGGGTGGGGGGAAAGCCTGGATATTTGCTGCGCCTGGATATTTGCTGCGCCTGGATATTTGCTGCGTCACTGTCTAAATTTGGACATACTGGACAATTCACACTGACCCATTACAAATTAACAGCACGCAACGTTCTGTTGTAGCCCGATTGTTCCGTTTGTGACGGTCTCCTCACTCTTTTGCCCCATAGATTGCTACTGCTGCGGATGAATGAGAGATGGAGACATACCCCGTGTACAGACCTCTGGTGGACTTGGCAACACTGGAGGACAGACACATTATCCTCACCTATAGACTGGACAGGGCCACAATCACAGAGCTGTGTGCCCAATTGGAGCCTGACCTCACCCCACTGGGATCCCCCTCTTGTGCAAATTCTATCAGTGCTCTATTTCCTGGCAACTGGTTCTTTCCAAGTGACAGTGGGCTTGGCAGCAGGAATGTCACAGCCAATGTTCTCAATTGTGCTGACAAGAGTGTTGGGTGCCCTGATTAAATACATGTGCAGCTACATTGTATTTCCCCAGGTGGAAGATTTGGCCACAGTGAAGGCCGAGCTCTATGCAATGGGACATATCCCCAACATAATAGGGGTGATTGATGGTACACATATTACATTTGTCCCCCCCATCAAAATTAACAGGTGTACAGAAATCGTAAGAGTTTCCACTCTATGAATGTACAAATGGTGTGCTTGGCGGACCAGTACATCTCCCACGTCAATGCTAAGTATCCCGGTTCAGTGCATGATGCCTTTGCCCTGAGGAATAGCAGCATTCCAAATGTGATGGGCCAACTACAGAAGCACAGGGTGTGGCTAATAGGTGAGCCCTGGTCCCCACCCAGTATATGTTGGTGTATGGGTATGGTGTGGGCCATAAGGGATAATGTGTGGCTAAATGTGGTCCCTCAATATGTGCATGTGACTCTGGTTACCCCAACCTATCTTTGGCTGCTGACCCCTGTGAGGAATGCCAGCACAAGGGCAGAAGAACGTTACAATGAGGCACATGGGTGAACCAGAATGATTATAGAACGGACCTTTGGCCTCCTGAAGGCCAGGTTCCGGTGCATCCATGTAACAGGTGGATTCCTGTGCTACTCACCCAAGAAGGTCTGCCAAATAATATTGGCATGCTGCATGCTGCACAACCTTGCCCTGAGACTCCATGTGCCTTTTCTGCAGGAGGATGAGGCTGGAGATGCCCATGTGGCAGCAGTGGACCCTGTGGACAGTGAGGATGAGGAGCCTGGGGATGAGGATGGGGACAACAGAACAGCAGTCATCAGCCAGTACTTCCAATGACACACAGGTAAGACAGTGTTACTTCACATTTCATTGTAATTATTTTTAATATCTGTGGCACTGGCATGCTGTTATTTCCCACCTCTATGCCCACTTACTGTACCCTTTGGCAATTCATTTTACAGATGTGGTGCCTAACAATAGTTCATGGTCTGAACACAGCAGCCAGCTACAGATCATTAACATATGCTTATTTACGGTACAGTTGAATTGCATTGTTTGAACCTGGTTAAATGAATACATATTTGAAAAATTTGACATACTCCATACGTCTATTTTTTCCAAGGGTGTTTATTGAAGTGCTAAGTAAAAGAGGGGCAAGTGCAATGGGCTGGGGTGATAATGGAGGAAAGTCCAGGGTAGTGTTCCAGTCTATTTGTAGCACAGATGCATTGTCCAAGGGGACATAGGAAGGGGAGCAATGGCAGTGCAAGGTGGACAGGGTGACATAGTGGGACACATGGATGACAATCAGGAGAGTGTCATTTCCTGGCAGGGGTCTTGGCAATAGTCTCTGGCTTCAGTCTGGATTGCAGGGAAAGTTTGTGGGTGGTTCTTCTTCTGCAGGTGGAGGGGTGCTGGTGGTCTGTTAGTCCTGTGGCAGGGCCTCCTGTCCACTAGCGGCAGCGGAGGTACAAGGCAGTTCAGATGTCTGGCTAGTGGCAGGGGTCCGTTGCTGTGAGACTGCCTCCCTCATAATATTGGCCATGTCTGCCAGCACCCCTACTATGGAGACCAGGGTGTTGTTGTCCTCCCCTTGTACTGTCCCTCATGCAGCTGTCTGTCTCCTGCACATTGTCTAGGATCTGGCCCATTGTGTCCTGGAAATGTTGATATGCTCCCAGGATCTCTGCAAGTGCCTCCTGGAGAGTCGGTTCCCTGGGCCTGTGCTCCCCCTGGCATACTGCAGCCCTCCCAGTGTCCCTGTTGTCCTGTGCCTCTGTCTCCTGAACGGTGTGCCCACTGCCACTGACACCAGGACCCTGATTGTCTTGGGTATGAGGGGTGCCTTGGGGTCCCTGTAGAGGTGGACACACTGCTGAGTGACGTGTCCTGGGGACAGAGGTGTGGGTATGCTGGGTGGGTGCTGTGGTGTTGTTTCCTGATGGGGGAGGCTCTGTTGTGGTCTGTGACTGGGCTTGGGTGACCGGATGTCCAGTGGTCCTTGATGGGCCAGGTAGATCATCCAGATCCTGAAGACCAGAGTTACTGTCATCACTGTGGGCCTCTTCAGTTGGGGGACTGGATAGTGCTGGCACCTCCTCTCCAGTGACATTGGCTGGGGTACCTGTGGGGATGTAAATGATGTGTAATTGTTTTTGTGTATGACATATTGTGCATCCATGGCATGCCCTCTTTGGTTGTATTTGCCCTGGCAGTTTTCACTTGTGTACGTTTTTATGTGGTGGGATAGCTGATTCCCTCTAGTGTGCATGCTTTAGTGATGCAGGGCTGTGAGTGGTGGCATTGCAATGAGTGCGATGTGGTGGTGGGGTGTGTAGGAAGTGGTGGAGTGATGGGACTGAGGGTGAATGTGGGGGTATATGATGGGATGCAGGTAGGGGGGTACTAGTAGTATAGAGTTGACTTACCAAAGTCCAGTCCTCCTCCTACTCCGGGCAGGCCCTCAGGATGCATGATTGCCAAGACTTGCTCTTCTCATGTTGTTAATTGTGGGGGAGGAGGTGGCGGTCCCCCGCCAGTCCTCTGTACAGCGAGTTGGTGTCTTGCTGCAATGGAACATATCTTCCCCTGTAGGTCGTTCCACCTCTTCCTGATGTCATCCCTAGTTCTTGGGTGCTATCCCACGGCGTTGACCCTGTCCACAATTCTCCACCTTAGCTCCATTTTCCTAGCTATCGATATCTGCTGCACCTGTGCTCCAAATAGCTTTGGCTCTACCCTGATGATTTCCTCCACCATGACCCTTAGCTCCTCGTCTGAGAATCGGGGGTGTCTTTTTGGTGCCATTGGTGTTTTGTGTGAGTTGTGTAAGTGAGAGTCTGTAGGGTGATGTGTTGGGTTGTGTGATATGGGGTGTGTGGGTGGTGTATAGGTGTAGGTAGTGTGTGGCTCTGGTTTTGTCTGTGGTCGTGGTGTCTGTCCCGTGCCAATGGTTTGTAGTCGTAAAGGGTTGTGGGTGGGTGTTTTATAGTGGTGTGGATGTGTGGGTGTGGAGTGTGAATGGGTGTCAGGTGTGTGTTGTTTGAATTGCCCAATGTGGTGGTGTTTTTGTTTGTGTGTGTGCGTTTTGAGCGCAGCGGTATGTACCGCCAATGGTTTACCGCCATTGAATGTCTGCCGTGGTGATTCGTGGGTCATGATGTGATGGGCGTAGTTCTGTTGGCGTAATGGTGTGGGTTTTGATACCGCCAGTTTATCACTGACCTTTGGGCTGGTGGAATTGTGTATGTGGCTGAATAGTGATGGATTGGTGTGTGTTAATATGGTGAACGGATATCCGCCACTGCGGCGGTATGTTGGCAGCTGTCAGCGTGGCAGTAAGTGGGATTTACTGCCAATGTCATAATGAGAGCCTGTGTGTTTGTAATGCAGTCAGTGGTTGGCTGTGGTGCTGTCAGCGCTGGAGGTCAGAATGTCTGTTTCCAGCCCTCCGCACCGCTGCTGGTTTGTCTTTTTTAGTTTGCGGTCCTGCCTGTGCAACTCGTAATGGGGCGATTTGAAAGACCTCCAACATGGTGGTCTTTTTAGGACTTCCAACATGGCGGTCTGTCGGTCCAACCACCAAACTCGTAATGAGGCCCAATGTCATGTAGGGGTACTCTTACATAAGAGTTTAGTTGACATCTCTTTTCTACTAAGTACATCTTCATTTCCATCTTTTTTCGTCTTAAGCCTTGCAAATCTGTTGCTCTCTTGAGAGCTAATTTATTGTTCTTTAGTTGTAATAGTTGTATCTTAAATGTAATAATCATTTAGTTAAGATAATATAGACATGCTCCTTGTATTTTTATGTGAGGGGGATGTATTGTAGTAATGTATTGTTGTTATATTTCTTTAAATAGGACGTTTGTCTCATGCCAGGAATGTTCTATTACTTACTGGTAATCTTCATTACTCCTGGTCCTGTTGTCCTCGTCTAAGTCATCACTAATTGGAGATAACTATCTCCACAACAGAAAAAAGAACATGAGGAATGCTGGGATATCCCCTCCGCAGCCCCTCCCTCTGGTAGTACATCAGCTGTACTTACTCAGCAGGACAACAGGACCAGGAGTGATAAAGATTAGTAAGTAATAGAACATTACCCCCAGGTCCCTCAGTCATCGTTCTATTCATCACTAACTGGAGAATACCCAAGCAGGCCAACCGGCCTTTTGAAAACTGGACAGAGCCAACAGAATACCCCAAGCAGGGATACCAAACAAAACGCCACAGGAATCCCAACAAAGAAAGAGCCAATAGTCCCCAAACCAGCCGTCACGATCAGCACAAGAGCACCTCCAGAGGAGGGAGACCAGACACCACAAAAGCCACGGCAACAGACAGCGCAGGAGAGGGACCCAAAAGACATGCCCACCAACAAAACCCCACTGGGCATGACCCAACAACAATCACAAAGGCCAAGGCAAAGCCTGGAAGTAAAACGCCAACTGGAGACATTCACAACCCGAGAACGCAAGGCAAGAAGAGGAGGACTCGCAACAAACGGAACCAAAAAAGGAACCACAGGAACAAGGAAGAAGCAACACACAAAAAGCACTCCAGAGGCAGAAAAAAAGAAGAGGGGGACCCCGAAACCAGAAGCGCTCAGGACCCGTAGCCCCCAAACCAAAGAAAGGGCCAAGCAAGCGAACACCAAAAAAGAGCAACCTCCAGAGACACACAGGAGCAAACCCAAATGGGAGCAGACCAAAACACAGCACACCTACTGACAGAAACTGGGAAAGCCCAAGCACAGCAACCCATGCCAGACAGAGAGCAGCCGCAGGAGCAGAGTGGAAGGAAAGGGAAGCAACCAAAGCCACCCACAACCAGCCCCATGGGAAATGGAAAACCACAACGCCAGGTGGAAACCATGAACAGGCGAACACCACCCGGAGGGCATCCCAGATGCAAGGCAGAAACAGGGCAACAACCCCCCCCCGGGGGAAAGAAGTACAACAGACACCAAGGCCCCCACCCCATAGGCACCCCAGTAGACAAGGGCCACAAGAGGGGAAGCGGACCATGGGAACAGGAAACAAAAACAGCATATGCCACCGACACCACAAACACGTGGAGAACAATAGGAGAGAGGGACCAAGAAATGAACAGCCCCGAATGGCAAAAAGAAACACCGCCACCCGGGAGGCCGAGCGCACCACCAAGGCCGCACCACCCGAGGAAAAACCCCCAAAGCGGGACAACTCCGGCCTCAAAAGCATGACCAGTGCCATCAAGGAAATTCAAGACAAGGCCCAGCGTACCAAACCAGCGGGCCTGACCGAGAAAACCCAAACAGGCACCACAATGCGCTGGACACGTACGGAGAAAAAGAGGAACCCAGAAGGGGGGAGGAAAAATACGTTATCAGCCGAAAAACAAAAAGGCAGCAGCAGGAACAGGACCCTGGCCAACTAACCACCAAAGCCCAGAAAGGAAGCACCAAACCCGGCGCAGAGAACCATACAACAGCCGGCCCCAGTCAAAGGTCGGAGCTAGAAACAGGGACCAACATGAACCAGGCCCAGGAGCTACACACAGCCATGAACCATGGGACCAGGGAAGGAGCACCACCAGGAGAATCACCAATCCTGGCAAAGTGAGGCATAGACCAGAGACCGATACCGGGAAAGCCACAAATATGCAACAAGTCAACCATCCCCACTTGGAAAAGCCCCAAGCACCCAGGGAAGAATACAGGAAAGAGTCCATACCAGACAGGGACACAGCCTATAGAAAAGCCCATAGCCGGCAAACAGCAACCGGACAAACAACACAGAATGTCCGACCCACCAGAACAACGGAGCTGAACACCCACCCCGTACCAAGGTGGGCAACTGACCCAAAGCAGGAGACCACTGAAAAAAGAATCCCATGTGGAAGGGTCAGCAAAAAGACTCTTGAAGGAGGGGCAAGGAGCAAAACGCACCTCAGACGTGATAGAAGCCAACATGACCCGCACATACAAAAAGAAGAGCTATGCCGGGGAGCCACCCAAGACAACCGCCCGCTGTAAATGCCCCAAAAGAGTGTCAGGACCCTGCACTGGGTGCAGGACTCCAGAGACAACACAGCACCCCCGAGAACAGGACACAAACCCAGAGCACATGGCAGCACCACCTGGGAAGCAGCCCGAACCAGGAGAATCGGAAAAAGAAAGAGGTGGCGTAGAGCCATCAAAGAACATAAACGGCCCACCCGAGGGGAACCACAAACACACAGCAGAGGAGGCAGGGACAGTGAGCCACAGGCGACAGGAAAGCCACACAAAATACCAGGGGCGGCACAACAAGAAGCGTGACCCTGCACAAAAGAAAAGAAGGGAGGGGCACTGCCACAGACAGATGGCAGCCAGAACCGGGACCAGGAACCCAAAGGCCAGCAGGCAGCGCCGCACCCCCTGGAAGGGAGAGCCATGCGCCCGCCACGGACCGATCTGAACACCCCACAGGGGGAAGCCCCTGCCTTCCAGGCCGAAGCAGAGGAAGAACCAGGGCCAGAGCCACAGCGGGCCAAAGACAGCAACCAACCACTGACAAGAAAACCCCCCAAAAAATGTCAGGGCCACACAGGATGAAGAGTAAGAGACCGAGGAACCAGAGGGGGTGGCCACAACAAACAGGGAACAGAACCCACATCCAGCCAAGCATGGTCAAGCAGAGCCAAAGGACCAGGAAGCGAGAACCTGGTACCACCAGGGGCCAACAGGAGGAGCAGGGAAAGAAACACATGCCCCCAAACTAGTAAGCGGAAAAGGCAGGCAGGAAACCGCAAGAGACCAAGCAGAAAAATAAGAGCAAGAGGACCAGGAGCCGCAAACGCACAACACCAGGCCATCCCACAGAGAAAAAGCAGAAAGCAGACGGGCACCACCACCCAGGACGGGAGCCGCTAAAATTGCCCCCAGCAGAGACCGACCCGATACTTCACAGGGGGAAGCCAGCAACATGGAAACCCCAGCCGGAGGAAAATAGGGTCACAGGGGCACCAGCGGATGCCAGCCAGATACTGCCAGAAGGAGAGGGCTGGGTGGTTGCACCAGGTGAGGCACGAACACGCCACCTCAGCATGGTGCAGTGCAAGTACAGCAAAAAACAGCACCACGCACTAACTGAGGGCGCCACCGGAGCACCGGGCCCTACCAGCCACTTCCAAGGGCGAATCATGACGTAGACCAACACACACGCAGAAGCCGGTACTCACCCCAGGGCCCCAGCAACGTAGGAACAGCAAACGCCAGCAGCCATATCCAAGGCACACGTCCCGCACATGCTCGGTGAATAGTGCGGCCACGGAGGAAGTCAGGCAATGCCTGACTTCCGGCATCCATTGCCCAGCTCCCAGCTGCCCAGCTGGCTGCCTCAGCCAGCATTGAGAAGGGCCCGTCCAGTGGCCACAGCGAGGCCCAACAGCAGCGCAAAACCCCAGCAAGCCAAGCAGGCCAGGAGGCAGCACAACAGGAACGACCAGTCATCCAAGCCCAGCAGGGACGACCTCCTCATGTCCTTGAACAGTCGGAATACAGAAAAAAGAAGAGGCGGAATGCTGGGTAAGTACAGCTTATGTACTACCAGAGGGAGGGGCTGGGGACAGGATATCCCGGCATTCCTCAAGTTATTTTTTCTGTCGTGGAGATAGTTATCTCCAATTATTGATGACTGGGACGAGGACTGAGGGACTTGGGGGTAATATTACATACTTCTCAGTGGGCAATTGTAGGAAGTTGACTCTGTATATACTATCTCAAAGTAAGAGATAGTGTGCACAGAGTCCAAGGGTTCCCCTTAGAGGTAAGATAGTGGCAACATTAGATAAGTCTAATGCTCTATTTTGTGGTAGTGAGGTCAAGCAGTAGGCTTATCAGAGGGTAGTGTTAAGCATTTGTTGTAAACACACAGGCAATAAATGAGGAACACACACTCAAAGACTTACTCCAGGCCAATAGGTTATGATATAGAAAAATATATTTTCTTAGTTTACTTTAAGAACCACAGGTTTAAGATTTGTAGTAAATACATAAAATGCAAGGACTCCACACAGGTAAGTTAGGAACTTTGAATTAGAGCAATATCATATATAGTCTTTGTAAAAATGGCAATAAGCTATTTCAAAAATGGACACTGTGCAAAAATCAACAGTTCCTGGGGGAGGTAAGTAAAGGTTAGATTGTGAGGTAAGTAAGACACTTACAAGTCTCAGTTCCTGGGCATAGGCAGCCCACCGTTGGGGGTTCAAGGCAACCCCAAAGTTACCACACCAGCAGCTCAGGGCTGGTCAGGTGCAGAGGTCAAAGAGGTGCCCAAAACACATAGGCACCAATGGCGAACAGGGGTGCTTCAGTTCCAGTCTGCCAGCAGGTAAGTACCTGCGTCATCGGGGGCAGACCAGGGAGGTTTTTTATAGAGCTCTGGGGGGACACAAGTAGGCACACAAAACACAGCCTCAACGGCACAGGGGCAGCCGGGTGCAGTGTGCAAAGCAGGCGTCAGGTTTTAGATAGGAAGCAATGGAGGGACCCGGGGGTCACTCTAGCGGTGCAGGCAGGCACAGTGGGGGCTTCTCAGGCCAGCCACCACCTGGGCTAGGCAGAGAGTCACCTGGGGGTCACTCTTGCACTGAGGTTCAGTTCCTTCAGGTCCTGGGGGCTGCGGGTGCAGTGCTTGGTCCAGGCATCGGGTCCCTTGTTACAGGCAGTCGCGGTCATGGGGAGCCTCTGAATTCTCTCTGCAGGTGTCTCTGTGGGGGTCCAGGGGGATCGTCTCGGGCTACTCATGGGGTCACAGTCGCCAGGGAGTCCTCCCTGTGGTGTTGGTTCTCTGGATCTCGAGCCGAGGTGCATCGGGGCAGTGTGGGAAGTCTCACACTTCCGGCGGGAAGAGTGAGTTCTTTAAAAGTTGCTTCTTTGTTGCAAAGATGTTGCTGTTGTTGAGGAGAGCCGCTGCTCACAGGAGTTTCTTGGTCCTGGGGGTCAGGGCAGTCCTCTGAGGCTCCAGAGGTCGCTGGTCCCTGTTGGATGCATCGCTGGTTGCAGGTTTTCTAATCTGAAGACAGGCCGGTAGGGCTGGGGCCAAAGCAGATGTTGTTGTCCGTCGTCTCTGCAGGCTTGTAGGTCAGCAGTCCTTCTTTGTAGTTCAGGTTGCAGGACACAAAGTCATACCATTACTAAATGGGGAGTCTCGAGTACATATTTGGAGCTTCACGGACATAATGTTGGCAGTTGCAGCAGAGTGAGGGAAGTGATAATTAGACAAATATGTAACAGCACTTCATTGGAGTACAAGAAATGAAAGCATCATGTAAGGAATTATGCTGCAATTGTCAAGTAATATGCTGGAGGAAGAACTATCTTGGAATGTTGAAGGAATAAACTACTCAAGTTATAATTATGCAGGCACCTTGAATGAAAGTCTGCTCTCTTTGATCATGATATTTTCAAATAAAAGGAAGTGCAAAAACAGATCTAATTTTCGCTAATCACATTGAAAAAGGCAGTTGGTGCTGAAACGCGTCTGTGGGCGAAATTAATTATATATATATATATATATATATATATATATATATATATATAGAAATATCCATGTAGATAGATATATTTATATAGAGAACTATATATATATATATATATATATATATATATATATATATATATATATATATATATGTATCACTTTTGTCAGTGCATGTGTGGTTTCCCTGGGGGCTGCAATCGGCCCCCAGGAAAACCAGACCCACATATAAAAGTGATCTGTATATATATATATATATATTTGCCACCAGTTGTCTTGCAGTTGCAGCTTGCGTCTTCAAAGCAGTGCACATACTTCAACTGACGCATTTCAACTGTAGCTTTTAGGCAGCAATAAAAAAGTCAAGTAAGTCTTGTGATTATGTTTCTGCTACAAAAGGATCAGACTTTTGTCTAGTGGCAGTTTTAGTGCCATAAATAAGCGCAGAAGGTTTATGTGACCACTGCAAAGAGCAAATCTGTATTTTAAGTAAATAGCTGAGTACGTTAGTAAAGTCAGCCACTACCTGCACTATAATACAAATTAAATGTATGTGCGGGGTGGGGGCAGCTATGGAGAGATGAAGAGCACGTTTGCTGGGTGGTAATGAGGGAATCCAAGGAGGAGGACATGGGAGTGGGAGCACCAATAATGATTGTTGGACTCGGCGCAGGAGGTACTAAAGACTGTGACGAATGGTGTATGACAAGGTGTTTGAGTGTCTTGAAAGAACGTGCTGATTGAGGGAAGAAGTGCAGGTAAGGTGACCTCTACTGTTGCACGTATCACACACACACACCAGCAATTTTGTGACTGTCTATGTAGGCTAGTGTTTTAGAGCAACAGTTTAGCCAATAGCAGAGATGGCATCTTGATGGATGACTGCTGCTGACATCACTCTGGTTATAGAGGACACCTCTGACATAGGATCAGAGACTGAGACAGCAGATACTGAGACAGCATCTGAGGGATAGGACAATGGCGCAGACTTTGGGAGTGATTTTTCAGTTGGATGAGTCCCATTGGATAACTCCTTCAGGTAAATTTTGAGGGAGGTGATGAGGGCAGTCCTGTTGTCCCTTCGCAAGCACAGTCTGTGCAACAGGGCAATAGTGGGTTAGCCCAACCCAGAGAGCAGGTGAATGCGAGGGCAAGCACAGAGAGGGTGCTCTCTTGGGAGCTCCCCAATTTAGTTCAGCCCCGAATTCCACTGCCCAAATTGTACTGTGGAGACATCAAAATTATCTATCACAAAACAAACTGGTTTTGTAAGGCAGGCAGGCACCTGTGTTTTTGGTCCTGGGTTCAGCGACTATATAGGGAAACATACTAAACCCAAACATTTCTGGAAACTAGACATCCGGGGGAGTCCACAGAGGTGTGACTTGTGTGGATTCCCCAAAATGTTCTTACCCAGAATACCCTGCAAAGCTGAAATGTTGAATAAAAACTCTATTTTTCTTGCATTTCTGTCACACAAACTACAGGAATATGCTGCGATCTACAAAATTCCTACCACCCAGTGATTCCGCACCTGTCCTGATAAAAACACTACCCCACTTGAGTGCCTATACCTAGTGCCTGCGTAAGGAATGGATCACCCCAGGGTCAACAGTTGACTCATGTAAGTACCAACATTGACCGTTGTGTGATCTATTCCTGTTGCGGGCACTAGGCCTACCCACACAAGTGAGGTACCATTTTTATCTGGAGACTTGGGGGAGCGCTGGGTCGATGGACATTTGTGGCTCCTCTCAGATTCCAGAACTTTCTGTCACCGAAATGTGAGGAAAAAGTGTTTTTTTGGCCACATTTTGAGGTTTGCAAAGGATTCTGGGTAACAGAACCTGATTAGAGCCCCACAAGTCACCCCATCTTGGATTCCCCTAGGTGTCTAGTTTTCAAACCTGTACAGGTTTGCTAGGTTTCCCTAGGTGCCTGCTGAGCTAGAGGTAAAAATCTACAGCTAGGCACTTTGCAAAAAACAGCTCTGTTTTCATTGTCAAAATGTGATGTGTCCACGTTGTGTTTTGGGGCATTTCCTGTCGCTGGCACTAGGCCTACCCCCACAAGTGAGGTATCATTTTTTTCGGGAGACTTGGGGGAACGCTTGGTGGAAGGAAATTTGTGTCTCCTCTCAGATTCCAGAACTTTCTGTTACCCAAATGTGAGGAAAAAGTGTTTTTTTGGCCACATTTTGAGGTTTGCAAAGGATTCTGGGTAACAGAACCTGATCAGAGCCCCACAAGTCACCCGTCTTGGATTCCCCTAGGTGCTTAGTTTTCAAAACTGTGCAGGTTTGCTAGGTTTCCCTAGGTGCCTGCTGAGCTAGAGGCCAAAATCCACAGCTAGGCACTTTGCAAAAAACAGCTCTGTTTTCTTTGTCAGAATGTGATGTGTCCACGTTGTGTTTTGGGGCATTTCCTGTCGCTGGCACTAGGCCTACCCCCGCAAGTGAGGTATCATTTTTATCTGGAGACTTGAGGGAACGCTAGGTGGAAGGAAATTTGTGGCTCCTCTCAGATTCCAGAACTTTCTGTCACCGAAATGTGAGGAAAAAGTGTTTTTTTCGCCACATTTTGAGGTTTGCAAAGGATTCTGGGAAACAGAACCTGATCAGAGCCCCACAAGTCACCCCGTCTTGGATTCCCCTATGTGTTTAGTTTTCAAAACTGTGCAGGTTTGCTAGGTTTCCCTAGGTGCCTGCTGAGCTAGAGGCAAAAATCCAAAGCAAGGAACTTTGCAAAAAACAGCTCTGTTTTCTTTGTCAAAATGTGATGTGTCCACGTTGTGTTTTGGGGCATTTCCTGTCGCGGGTACTAGGCCTACCCCCACAAGTGAGGTATCATTTTTATCGGGAGACTTGGGGGAACGCTGGGTGGAAGGAACTTTGTGGCTCCTCTCAGATTCCAGAACTTTCTGTCACCGAAATGTGAGGAAAAAGTGTTTTTTTCTCCACATTTTGAGGTTTGCAAAGGATTCTGGGTAACAGAACCTGATCAGAGCCCCACAAGTCACCCCGTTTGGATTCCCCTAGGTGTTTAGTTTTCAAAACTGTGCAGGTTTGCTAGGTTTCCCTAGGTGCCTGCTGAGCTAGAGGCCAAAATCCACAACTAGGCACTTTGCAAAAAACAGCTCTGTTTTCTTTGTCAAAATGTGATATGTCCATGTTGTGTTTTGGGGCATTTCCTGCCGCGGGCACTAGGCCTATCCCCACAAGTGAGATATCATTTTTATCGGGAGACTTGGGGGAACGCTGGGTGGAAGGAAATTTGTGGCTCTTCTCAGATTCCAGAACTTTCTGTCACCGAAATGTGAGGAAAAAGTGTTTTTTTGGCCACATTTTGAGGTTTGCAAAGGATTCTGGGTAACAGAACCTGATCAGAGCCCCACAAGTCACCCCGTCTTGGATTCCCCTAGGTGTTTAGTTTTCAAAACTGTGCAGGTTTGCTAGGTTTCCCTAGGTGCCTGCTGAGCTAGAGGCCAAAATCCACAGGTAGGGACTTTGCAAAAAACAGCTCTGTTTTCTTTGTCAAAATGTGATGTGTCCACGTTGTGTTTTGGGGCATTTCCTGTCGCGGGTACTAGGCCTACCCCCACAAGTGAGGTATCATTTTTATCGGGAGACTTGGGGGAACGCTGGGTGGAAGGAAATTTGTGGCTCCTCTCAGATTCCAGAACTTTCTGTCACCGAAATGTGAGGAAAAAGTGTTTTTTTGGCCACATTTCAAGGTTTGCAAAGGATTCTCGGTAACAGAACCTAATCAGAGCCCCACAAGTCACCCCGTCTTGGATTCCCCTAGGTGCTTAGTTTTCAAAACTGTGCAGGTTTGCCAGGTTTCCCTAGGTGCCTGCTGAGCTAGAGGCCAAAATCCACAGGTAGGCACTTTGCAAAAAACAGCTCTGTTTTCTTTGTCAAAATGTGATGTGTCCACGTTGTGTTTTGGGGCATTTCCTGTCGCGGGTACTAGGCCTAATCCCACAAGTGAGGTATCATTTTTATCGGGAGACTTGGGGGAACGCTGGGTGGAAGGAAATTTGTGGCTCCTCTCAGATTCCAGAACTTTCTGTCACCGAAATGTGAGGAAAAAGTGTTTTTTTGGCCACATCTTGAGGTTTGCAAGGATTCTGGGTAACAGAACCTGATCAGAGCCCCACAAGTCACCCCGTTTTGGATTCCCCTAGGTGTTTAGTTTTCAAAACTGTGCAGGTTTGCTAGGTTTCCCTAGGTGCCTGCTGAGCTAGAGGCCAAAATCCACAACTAGGCACTTTGCAAAAAACAGCTCTGTTTTCTTTGTCAAAATGTGATATGTCCATGTTGTGTTTTGGGGCATTTCCTGTCACGGGTACTAGGCCTACCCCCACAAGTGAGGTATCATTTTTATCGGGAGACTTGGGGGAACGCTGGGTGGAAGGAAATTTGTGGCTCCTCTCAGATTTCAGAACTTTCTGTCACCGAAATGTGAGGAAAAAGTGTTTTTTTGGCCACATTTTGAGGTTTGCAAAGGATTCTGGGTAACAGAACCTGATCAGAGCCCCACAAGTCACCCCGTCTTGGATTCCCCTAGGTGTTTAGTTTTCAAAACTGTGCAGGTGTGCTAGGTTTCCCTAGGTGCCTGCTGAGCTAGAGGCCAAAATCCACAGCTAGGCACTTTGTAAAAAACAGCTCTGTTTTCTTTGTCAAAATGTGATATGTCCATGCTGTGTTTTGGGGCATTTCCTGTCGCTGGCACTAGGCCTACCCCCAGAAGTAAGGTATCATTTTTATCAGGAGACTTGGGGGAACGCTGGGTGGAAGGAAATTTGTGGCTCCTCTCAGATTCCAGAACTTTTTGTCTCCGAAATGTGAGGAAAAAGTGTTTTTTTTGGCCACATTTTGGGGTTTGCAAAGGATTCTGGGAGACAGAACCTGATCAGAGCCCCACAAGTCACCCCGTCTTGGATTCCCCTAGGTGTATAGTTTTCAAAACTGTGCAGGTTTGCTAGGTTTCCCTAGGTGCCTGCTGAGCTAGAGGCCAAAATCCACAGGTAGGGACTTTGCAAAAAACAGCTCTGTTTTCTTTGTCAAAATGTGATGTGTCCACGTTGTGTTTTGGGGCATTTCCTGTTGCGGGTACTAGGCCTACCCCCACAAGTGAGGTATCATTTTTATCGGGAGACTTGGGGGAACGCTGGGTGGAAGGAAATTTGTGGCTCCTCTCAGATTCCAGAACTTTCTGTCACCGAAATGTGAGGAAAAAGTGTTTTTTTTGGCCACATTTCAAGGTTTGCAAAGGATTCTCGGTAAGAGAAACTAATCAGAGCCCCACAAGTCAACCCTTCTTGGATTCCCCAAGGTGTTTAGTTTTCAAAACTGTGCAGGTTTGCCAGGTTTCCCTAGGTGCCTGCTGAGCTAGAGGCCAAAATCCACAGCTAGGCACTTTGCAAAAAACAGCTCTGTTTTCTTTGTCAAAATGTGATATGTCCATGTTGTGTTTTGGGGCATTTCCTGTCGCGGGCACTAGGCCTACCCCCACAAGTGAGATATCATTTTTATCGGGAGACTTGGGGGAATGCTGGGTGGAAGGAAATCTGTGGCTCCTCTCAGATTCCAGAACTTTCTGTCACCGAAATGTGAGGAAAAAGTGTTTTTTTGGCCACATTTTGAGGTTTGCAAAGGATTCTGGGAAACAGAACCTGATCAGAGCCCCACAAGTCACCCCGTCTTGGATTCCCCTAGGTGCTTAGTTTTCAAAACTGTGCAGGTTTGCTAGGTTTCCCTAGGTGCCTGCTGAGCTAGAGGCCAAAATCCACAGCTAGGCACTTTGCAAAAAACAGCTCTGTTTTCTTTGTCAAAATGTGATGTGTCCACGTTGTGTTTTGGGGCATTTCCTATCGCGGGTACTAGGCCTACCCCCACAAGTGAGGTATCATTTTTATCGGGAGACTTGGGGGAACGCTTGGTGGAAGGAAATTTGTGGCTCATCTCAGATTCCAGAACTTTCTGTCACCGAAATGTGAGGGAAAAGTGTTTTTTTGGCCACATTTTGAGGTTTGCAAAGGATTCTGGGTAACAGAACCTGATCAGAGCCCCACAAGTCACCCCGTCTTGGATTCCCCTAGGTGTTTAGTTTTCAAAACTGTGCAGGTTTGCTAGGTTTCTCTAGGTGCCTGCTGAGCTAGAGGCCAAAATCCACAGCTAGGCACTTTGTAAAAAACAGCTCTGTTTTCTTTGTCAAAATGTGATATGTCCATGTTGTGTTTTGGGGCATTTCCTGTCGCTGGCACTAGGCCTACCCCCACAAGTGAGGTATCATTTTTATCTGGAGACTTGGGGGAACACTAGGTGGAAGGAAATTTGTGGCTCTTCTCAGATTCCAGAACTTTCTGTCACCGAAATGTGAGGAAAAAGTGTTTTTTTGGCCACATTTCAAGGTTTGCAAAGGATTCTCGGTAAGAGAACCTAATCAGAGCCCCACAAGTCAACCCTTCTTGGATTCCCCAAGGTGTTTAGTTTTCAAAACTGTGCAGGTTTGCCAGGTTTCCCTAGGTGCCTGCTGAGCTAGAGGCCAAAATCCAAAGCTAGGCACTTTGCAAAAAACAGCTCTGTTTTCTTTGTCAAAATGTGATATGTCCATGTTGTGTTTTGGGGCATTTCCTGTCGCGGGCACTAGGCCTACCCCCACAAGTGAGATATCATTTTTATCGGGAGACTTGGGGGAATGCTGGGTGGAAGGAAATCTGTGGCTCCTCTCAGATTCCAGAACTTTCTGTCACCGAAATGTGAGGAAAAAGTGTTTTTTTGGCCACATTTTGAGGTTTGCAAAGGATTCTGGGAAACAGAACCTGATCAGAGCCCCACAAGTCACCCCGTCTTGGATTCCCCTAGGTGTTTAGTTTTCAAAACTGTGCAGGTTTGCTAGGTTTCCCTAGGTGCCTGCTGAGCTAGAGGCCAAAATCCACAGTTAGGCACTTTGCAAAAAAGAGCTCTGTTTTCTTTGTCAAAATGTGATGTGTCCACGTTGTGTTTTGGGGCATTTCCTATCGCGGGTACTAGGCCTACCCCCACAAGTGAGGTATCATTTTTATCGGGAGACTTGGGGGAACGCTTGGTGGAAGGAAATTTGTGGCTCATCTCAGATTCCAGAACTTTCTGTCACCGAAATGTGAGGGAAAAGTGTTTTTTTGGCCACATTTTGAGGTTTGCAAAGGATTCTGGGTAACAGAACCTGATCAGAGCCCCACAAGTCACCCCGTCTTGGATTCCCCTAGGTGTTTAGTTTTCAAAACTGTGCAGGTTTGCTAGGTTTCTCTAGGTGCCTGCTGAGCTAGAGGCCAAAATCCACAGATAGGCACTTTGTAAAAAACAGCTCTGTTTTCTTTGTCAAAATGTGATATGTCCATGTTGTGTTTTGGGGCATTTCCTGTCGCTGGCACTAGGCCTACCCCCACAAGTGAGGTATCATTTTTATCTGGAGACTTGGGGGAACACTAGGTGGAAGGAAATTTGTGGCTCTTCTCAGATTCCAGAACTTTCTGTCACCAAAATGTGAGGAAAAAGTGTTTTTTTCGCCACATTTTGAGGTTTGCAAAGGATTCTGGGTAACAGAACCTGATCAGAGCCCCACAAGTCACCCCGTCTTGGATTCCCCTAGGTGTTTAGTTTTCAAAACTGTGCAGGTTTGCTAGGTTTCCCTAGGTGTCTGCTGAGCTAGAGGCCAAAATCCACAGCTAGGCACTTTGCAAAAAACAGCTCTGTTTTCTTTGTCAAAATGTGATGTGTCCACGTTGTGTTTTGGGGCATTTCCTGTCGCGGGTACTAGGCCTACCCCCACAAGTGAGGTATCATTTTTATCGGGAGACTTGGGGGAACGCTGGGTGGAAGGAAATTTGTGGCTCCTCTCAGATTCCAGAACTTTCTGTCACCGAAATGTTAGGAAAAAGTGTTTTTTTGGCCACATTTTTAGGTTTGCAAAGGATTCTGGGTAACAGAACCTGATCAGAGCCTCACAAGTCACCCCGTCTTGGATTCCCCTAGGTGTTTAGTTTTCAAAACTGCGCAGGTTTGCTAGGTTTCCCTAGGTGCCTGCTGAGCTAGAGGCCAAAATCCACAGCTAGGCACTTTGCAAAAAACAGCTCTGTTTTCTTTGTCAAAATGTGATATGTCCATGTTGTGTTTTGGGGCATTTCCTGTCGCGGGCACTAGGCCTACCCCCACAAGTGAGATATCATTTTTATCGTGAGACTTGGGGGAACGCTGGGTGGAAGGAAATGTGTGGCTCCTCTCAGATTCCAGAACTTTCTGTCACCGAAATGTGAGGAAAAAGTGTTTTTTTGGCCACATTTTGGGGTTTGCAAAGGATTCTGGGAAACAGAACATGATCAGAGCCCCACAAGTCACCCGTCTTGGATTCCCCTAGGTGTTTAGTTTTCAAAACTGTGCAGCTTTGCTAGGTTTCCCTAGGTGCCTGCTGAGCTAGAGGCCAAAATCCACAGGTAGGCACTTTGCAAAAAACAGCTCTGTTTTCTTTGTCAAAATGTGATGTGTCCACGTTGTGTTTTGGGGCATTTCCTGTCACTAGCACTAGGCCTACCACCACAAGTGAGGTATAATTTTTATCTGGAGACTTGGGGGAACGCTAGGTGCAAGGAAATTTGTGGCTCCTCTCAGATTCCAGAACTTTCTGTCACCGAAATGTGAGGAAAAAGTGTTTTTTTCGCCACATTTTGAGGTTTGCAAAGGATTCTGGGTAGCAGAACCTGATCAGAGCCCCACAAGTCACCCCGTCTTGGATTCCCCTAGGTGTTTAGTTTTCAAAACTGTGCAGGTTTGCTAGGTTTCCCTAGGTGCCTGCTGAGCTAGAGGCCAAAATCCACAGGTAGGCACTTTGCAAAAAACAGCTCTGTTTTCTTTGTCAAAATGTGATGTGTCCACGTTTTTTTTTGGGGCATTTCCTGTTGCTGGCACTAGGCCTACCCCCACAAGTGAGGTATCATTTTTATCTGGAGACTTGGGGGAACGCTAGGTGGAAGGAAATTTGTGGCTCCTCTCAGATTCCAGAACTTTCTGTCACCGAAATGTGAGGAAAAAGTTTTTTTTTCGCCACATTTTGAGGTTTGCAAAGGATTCTGGGTAACAGAACCTGATCAGAGCCCCACAAGTCACCCCGTCTTGGATTCCCCTAGGTGTTTAGTTTTCAAAACTGTGCAGGTTTGCTAGGTTTCCCTAGGTGCCTGCTGAGCTAGAGGCCAAAATCCACAGCTAGGCACTTTGCAAAAAACAGCTCTGTTTTCTTTGTCAAAATGTGATATGTCCATATTGTGTTTTAGGGCATTTCCTGTCGCGGGCACTAGGCCTACCCCCACAAGTGAGATATCATTTTTATCGGGAGACTTGGGGGAACGCTGGGTGGAAGGAAATGTGTGGCTCCTCTCAGATTCTAGAACTTTCTGTCACCGAAATGTGAGGAAAAAGTGTTTTTTTGCCCACATTTTGAGGTTTGCAAAGGATTCTGGGTAACAGAACCTGATCAGAGCACCACAAGTCACCCCGTCTTGGATTCCCCTAGGTGTTTAGTTTTCAAAACTGTGCAGGTTTGCTAGGTTTCCCTAGGTGCCTGCTGAGCTAGAGGCCAAAATCCACAGCTAGGCACTTTGCAAAAAACAGCTCTGTTTTCTTTGTCAAAATATGATGTGTCCACGTTGTGTTTTGGGGCATTTCCTGTTGCTGGCACTAGGCCTACCCCCACAAGTGAGGTATCATTTTTATCTGGAGACTTGGGGGAACGCTAGGTGGAAGGAAATTTGTGGCTCCTCTCAGATTCCAGAACTTTCTGTCACCAAAATGTGAGGAAAAAGTTTTTTTATCGCCACCGTTTGAGGTTTGCAAAGGATTCTGGGTAACAGAACCTGATCAGAGCCCCACAAGTCACCCCGTCTTGGATTCCCCTAGGTGTTTGGTTTTCAAAACTGTGCAGGTTTGCTAGGTCTCCCTAGGTGCCTGCTGAGCTAGAGGCCAAAATCCACAGGTAGGCACTTTGCAAAAAACAGCTCTGTTTTCTTTGTCAAAATGTGATGTGTCCACGTTGTGTTTTGGGGCATTTCCTGTCACTAGCACTAGGCCTACCACCACAAGTGAGGTATAATTTTTATCTGGAGACTTGGGGGAACGCTAGGTGCAAGGAAATTTGTGGCTCCTCTCAGATTCCAGAACTTTCTGTCACCGAAATGTGAGGAAAAAGTGTTTTTTTCGCCACATTTTGAGGTTTGCAAAGGATTCTGGGTAGCAGAACCTGATCAGAGCCCCACAAGTCACCCCGTCTTGGATTCCCCTAGGTGTTTAGTTTTCAAAACTGTGCAGGTTTGCTAGGTTTCCCTAGGTGCCTGCTGAGCTAGAGGCCAAAATCCACAGGTAGGCACTTTGCAAAAAACAGCTCTGTTTTCTTTGTCAAAATGTGATGTGTCCACGTTTTTTTTGGGGGCATTTCCTGTTGCTGGCACTAGGCCTACCCCCACAAGTGAGGTATCATTTTTATCTGGAGACTTGGGGGAACGCTAGGTGGAAGGAAATTTGTGGCTCCTCTCAGATTCCAGAACTTTCTGTCACCGAAATGTGAGGAAAAAGTTTTTTTTTCGCCACATTTTGAGGTTTGCAAATGATTCTGGGTAACAGAACCTGATCATAGCCCCACAAGTCACCCCGTCTTGGATTCCCCTAGGTGTTTAGTTTTCAAAACTGTGCAGGTTTGCTCGGTTTCCCTAGGTGCCTGCTGAGCTAGAGGCCAAAATCCACAGCTAGGCACTTTGCAAAAAACAGCTCTGTTTTCTTTGTCAAAATGTGATATGTCCATATTGTGTTTTGGGGCATTTCCTGTCGCGGGCACTAGGCCTACCCCCACAAGTGAGATATCATTTTTATCGGGAGACTTGGGGGAACGCTGGGTGGAAGGAAATGTGTGGCTCCTCTCAGATGCTAGAACTTTCTGTCACCGAAATGTGAGGAAAAAGTGTTTTTTTGCCTACATTTTGAGGTTTGCAAAGGATTCTGGGTAACAGAACCTGATCAGAGCACCACAAGTCACCCCGTCTTGGATTCCCCTAGGTGTTTAGTTTTCAAAACTGTGCAGGTTTGCTAGGTTTCCCTAGGTGCCTGCTGAGCTAGAGGCCAAAATCCACAGCTAGGCACTTTGCAAAAAACAGCTCTGTTTTCTTTGTCAAAATATGATGTGTCCACGTTGTGTTTTGGGGCATTTCCTGTTGCTGGCACTAGGCCTACCCCCACAAGTGAGGTATCATTTTTATCTGCAGACTTGGGGGAACGCTAGGTGGAAGGAAATTTGTGGCTCCTCTCAGATTCCAGAACTTTCTGTCACCAAAATGTGAGGAAAAAGTTTTTTTTTCGCCACCGTTTGAGGTTTGCAAAGGATTCTGGGTAACAGAACCTGATCAGAGCCCCACAAGTCACCCCGTCTTGGATTCCCCTAGGTGTTTGGTTTTCAAAACTGTGCAGGTTTGCTAGGTCTCCCTAGGTGCCTGCTGAGCTAGAGGCCAAAATCCACAGGTAGGCACTTTGCAAAAAACAGCTCTGTTTTCTTTGTCAAAATGTGATGTGTCCACCTTGTGTTTTGGGGCATTTCCTGTCGCTGGCACTAGGCCTACCCTCACAAGTGAGGTATCATTTTTATCTGGAGACTAGGGGGAACGCTAGGTGGAAGGAAATTTGTGGCTCCTCTCAGATTCCAGAACTTTCTGTCACCGAAATGTGAGGAAAACGTGTTTTTTTCGCCACATTTTGAGGTTTGCAAAGGATTCTGGGTAACAGAACCTGATCAGAGCCCCACAAGTCACCCCGTCTTGGATTCCCCTAGGAGTTTAGTTTTCAAAACTGTGCAGGTTTGCTAGGTTTCCCTAGGTGCCTGCTGAGCTAGATGCCAAAATCCACAGCTAGGCACTTTGCAAAAAACAGCTCTGTTTTGTTTGTCAAAATGTGATGTGTCCACGTTGTGTTTTGGGGCATTTCCTGTCGCGGGTACTAGGCCTACCCCCACAAGTGAGGTATCATTTTTATTGGGAGACTTGGGGGAACGCTGGGTGGAAGGAAATTTGTGGCTCCTCTCAGATTCCAGAACTTTCTGTCACCGAAATGTGAGGAAAAAGTGTTTTTTCCGCGACATTTTGAGGTTTGCAAAGGATTCTGGGAAGCAGAACCTAATCAGAGCCCCACAAGTCACCCCGTCTTGGATTCCCCTAGGTGTTTAGTTTTCAAAAGTGTGCAGGTTTGCCAGGTTTCCCTAGGTGCCTGCTGAGCTAGAGGCCAACATCCACAAGTAGGCACTTTTTAAAAAACAGCTCTGTTTTCTTTGTCAAAATGTGATGTGTCCACGTTGTGTTTTGGGGCATTTCCTGTCGCGGGTACTAGGCCTAATCCCACAAGTGAGGTATCATTTTTATCGGGAGACTTGGGGGAACGCTAGGTGGAAGGAAATTTGTGGCTCCTCTCAGATTCCAGAACTTTCTGTCACCGAAATGTGAGGAAAAAATGTTTTTTTTGGCCACATTTTGAGGTTTGCAAGGATTCTGGGTAACAGAACCTGATCAGAGCCCCACAAGTCACCCCGTCTTGGATTCCCCTAGGTGTTTAGTTTTCAAAACTGTGCAGGTTTGCTAGGTTTCTCTAGGTGCCTGCTGAGCTAGAGGCCAAAATCCACAGCTAGGCACTTTGCAAAAAACAGCTCTGTTTTCTTTGTCAAAATGTGATGTGTCCACGTTGTGTTTTGGGGCATTTCCTGTTGCTGGCACTAGGCCTACCCCCACAAGTGAGGTATCATTTTTATCTGGAGACTTGGGGGAACGCTAGGTGGAAGGAAATTTGTGGCTCCTCTCAGATTCCAGAACTTTCTGTCACCGAAATGTGAGGAAAAAGTTTTTTTTTCGCCACATTTTGAGGTTTGCAAAGGATTCTGGGTAACAGAACCTGATCAGAGCCCCACAAGTCACACCGTCTTGGATTCCCCTAGGTGTTTGGTTTTCAAAACTGTGCAGGTTTGCTAGGTCTCCCTATGTGCCTGCTGAGCTAGAGGCCAAAATCCACAGGTAGGCACTTTGCAAAAAACAGCTCTGTTTTCTTTGTCAAAATGTGATGTGTCCACGTTGTGTTTTGGGGCATTTCCTGTCGCTGGCACTAGGCCTACCCCCACAAGTGAGGTATCATTTTTATCTGGAGACTTGGGGGAACGCTAGGTGGAAGGAAATTTGTGGCTCCTCTCAGATTCCAGAACTTTCTGTCACCGAAATGTGAGGAAAAAATGTTTTTTTGGCCACATTTTGAGGTTTGCAAGGATTCTGGGTAACAGAACCTGATCAGAGCCCCACAAGTCACCCCGTCTTGGATTCCCCTAGGTGTTTAGTTTTCAAAACTGTGCAGGTTTGCTAGGTTTCCCTAGGTGCCTGCTGAGCTAGAGGCCAAAATCCACAGCTAGGCACTTTGCAAAAAACAGCTCTGTTTTCTTTGTCAAAATGTGATGTGTCCACGTTGTGTTTTGGGGCATTTCCTGTCGCTGGCACTAGGCCTACCCCCACAAGTGAGGTATGATTTTTATCGGGAGACTTGGGGGAACGCTGGGTGGAAGGAAATTTGTGGCTCATCTCAGATTCCAGAACTTTCTGTCACCGAAATGTGAGGAAAAAGTGTTTTTTTGGCAACATTTTGAGGTTTGCAAAGGATTCTGGGTAACAGAACCTGATCAGAGCCCCACAAGTCACCTCATCTTGGATTCCCCTAGGTGTCTAGTTTTCAAAGCTGTGCAGGTTTGCTAGGTTTCCCTAGGTGCCTGCTGAGCTAGAGGCCAAAACCCACAGGTAGGCACTTTGCAAAAAACAGCTATGTTTTCTTTGTCAAAATGTGATGTGTCCACGTTGTGTTTTGGGGCATTTCCTGTCACTAGCACTAGGCCTACGCCCACAAGTGAGGTATCATTTTTATCTGGAGACTTGGGGGAACGCTAGGTGGAAGGAAATTTGTGGCTCCTCTCAGATTCCAGAACTTTCTGTCACCGAAATGTGAGGAAAAAGTGTTTTTTTCGCCACATTTTGAGGTTTGCAAAGGATTCTGGGTAACAGAACTTGGTCAGAGCCCCACAAGTCACCCCGTCTTGGATTCCCCTAGGTGTTTAGTTTTCAAAACTGTGCAGGTTTGCTAGGTTTCCCTAGGTGCCTGCTGAGCTAGAGGCCAACATCCACATGTAGGCACTTTGCAAAAAACAGCTGTTTTCTTTGTTAAAATGTGATGTGTCCACGTTGTGTTTTGGGGCATTTCCTGTCGCGGGCACTAGGCCTACCCCCACAAGTGAGATATCATTTTTATCGGGAGACTTGGGGGAACGCTAGGTGGAAGGAAATGTGTGGCTCCTCTCAGATTCCAGAACTTTCTGTCACCGAAATGTGAGGAAAAAGTGTTTTTTTGGCCACATTTTGAGGTTTGCAAAGGATTCTGGGAAACAGAACCTGATCAGAGCCCCACAAGTCACCCCGTCTTGGATTCCCCTAGGTGTTTAGTTTTCAAAACTGTGCAGGTTTGCTAGGTTTCCCTAGGTGCCTGCTGAGCTAGAGGCCAAAATCCATAGCTAGGCACTTTGCAAAAAACAGCTCTGTTTTCTTTGTCAAAATGTGATATGTCCATGTTGTGTTTTGGGGCATTTCCTGTCGCGGGCACTAGGCCTACCCCCACAAGTGAGATATAATTTTTATCGGGAGACTTGGGGGAACGCTGGGTGGAAGGAAATGTGTGGCTCCTCTCAGATTCCAGAACTTTCTGTCACCGAAATGTGAGGAAAAAGTGTTTTTTTGGCCACATTTTGAGGTTTGCAAAGGATTCTGGGAAACAGAACCTGATCAGAGCCCCACAAGTCACCCCGTCTTGGATTCCCCTAGGAGTTTAGTTTTCAAAACTGTGCAGGTTTGCTAGGTTTCCCTAGGTGCCTGCTGAGCTAGAGGCCAAAATCCACAGCTAGGCACTTTGCAAAAAACAGCTCTGTTTTCTTTGTCAAAATGTGATGTGTCCACGTTGTGTTTTGGGGCATTTCCTGTCGCGGGTACTAGGCCTACCCCCACAAGTGAGGTATCATTTTTATCGGGAGACTTGGGGGAACGCTGGGTGGAAGGAAATGTGTGGCTCCTCTCAGATTCCAGAACTTTCTGTCACCGAAATGTGAGGAAAAAGTGTTTTTTTGGCCACATTTCGAGGTTTGCAAAGGATTCTCGGTAACAGAACCTAATCAGAACCCCACAAGTCACCCCGTCTTGGATTCCCCTAGGTGTTTAGTTTTCAAAACTGTGCAGGTTTGCCAGGTTTCCCTAGGTGCCTGCTGAGCTAGAGGCCAAAATCCACAGCTAGGCACTTTGCAAAAAACAGCTCTGTTTTCTTTGTCAAAATGTGATGTGTCCACGTTGTGTTTTGGGGCATTTCCTGTCGCGGGTACTAGGCCTACCCCCACAAGTGAGGTATCATTTTTATCGGGAGACTTGGGGGAACGCTGGGTGGAAGGAAATTTGTGGCTCCTCTCAGATTCCAGAACTTTCTGTCACCGAAATGTGAGGAAAAAGTGTTTTTTTGGCCACATTTCGAGGTTTGCAAAGGATTCTCGGTAACAGAACCTAATCAGAACCCCACAAGTCACCCCGTCTTGGATTCCCCTAGGTGTTTAGTTTTCAAAACTGTGCAGGTTTGCCAGGTTTCCCTAGGTGCCTGCTGAGCTAGAGGCCAACATCCACATGTAGGCACTTTGCAAAAAACAGCTGTTTTCTTTGTTAAAATGTGATGTGTCCACGTTGTGTTTTGGGGCATTTCCTGTCGCGGGTACTAGGCCTAATCCCACAAGTGAGGTATCATTTTTATCGGGAGACTTGGGGGAACGCTGGGTGGAAGGAAATTTGTGGTTCCTCTCAGATTCCAGAACTTTCTGTCACCGAAATGTGAGGAAAAAATGTTTTTTTGGCCACATTTTGAGGTTTGCAAGGATTCTGGGTAACAGAACCTGATCAGAGCCCCACAAGTCACCCCGTCTTGGATTCCCCTAGGTGTTTAGTTTTCAGAACTGTGCAGGTTTGCTAGGTTTCCCTAGGTGCCTGCTGAGCTAGAGGCCAAAATCCACAGCTAGGCACTTTGCAAAAAACAGCTCTGTTTTGTTTGTCAAAGTGTGATGTGTCCACGTTGTGTTTTGGGGCATTTCCTGTTGCGGGTACTATGCCTACCCCCACAAGTGAGGTATCATTTTTATCGGGAGACTTGGGGGAACGCTGGGTGGAAGGAAATTTGTGGCTCCTCTCAGATTCCAGAACTTTCTGTCACCGAAATGTGAGGAAAAAGTGTTTTTTTGGCACATTTCGAGGTTTGCAAAGGATTCTCGGTAACAGAACCTAATCAGAGCCCCACAAGTCACCCCGTCTTGGATTCCCCTAGGTGTTTAGTTTTCAAAACTGTGCAGGTTTGCCAAGTTTCCCTAGGTGCCTGCTGAGCTAGAGGCCAACATCCACAAGTAGGTACTTTGCAAAAAACAGCTCTCTTTTCTTTGTCAAAATGTGATGTGTCCACATTGTGTTTTGGGGCATTTCCTGTCGCGGGTACTAGGCCTAATCCCACAAGTGAGGTATCATTTTTATCGGGAGACTTGTGGGAACGCTGGGTGGAAGGAAATGTGTGGCTCCTCTCAGATTCCAGAACTTTCTGTCACCGAAATGCGAGAAAAAAGTGTTTTTTTGGCCACATTTTGAGGTTTGCAAAGGATTCTGGGTAACAGAACCTGATCAGAGCCCCACAAGCCACCCCGTCTTGGATTCCGCTAGGTGTTTAGTTTTCAAAACTGTGCAGGTTTGCTAGGTTTCCCTAGGTGCCTGCTGAGCTAGAGGCCAAAATCCACAGCTAGGCACTTTGCAAAAAACAGCTCTGTTTTCTTTGTCAAAATGTGATGTGTCCACGTTGTGTTTTGGGGCATTTCCTGTTGCGGGTACTAGGCCTACCCCCACAAGTGAGGTATCATTTTTATCTGGAGACTTGGGGGAATGCTGGGTGGAAGGAAATTTGTTTCTCCTCTCAGATTCCAGAACTTTCTGTCACCGAAATGTGAGGAAAAAGTGTTTTTTTCGCCACATTTTGAGGTTTGCAAAGGATTCTGGGAAACAGAACCTGATCAGAGCCCCACAAGTCACCCCGTCTTGGATTCCCCTATGTGTTTAGTTTTCAAAACTGTGCAGGTTTGCTAGGTTTCCCTAGGTGCCTGCTGAGCTAGAGGCAAAAATCCAAAGCAAGGAACTTTGCAAAAAACAGCTCTGTTTTCTTTGTCAAAATGTGATGTGTCCACCTTGTGTTTTGGGGCATTTCCTGTCGCGGGTACTAGGCCTACCCCCACAAGTGAGGTATCATTTTTATCGGGAGACTTGGGGGAACGCTGGGTGGAAGGAAATTTGTGGCTCCTCTCAGATTCCAGAACTTTCTGTCACCGAAATGTGAGGAAAAAGTGTTTTTTCTCTCCACATTTTGAGGTTTGCAAAGGATTCTGGGTAACAGAACCTGATCAGAGCCCCACAAGTCACCCCGTTTGGATTCCCCTAGGTGTTTAGTTTTCAAAACTGTGCAGGTTTGCTAGGTTTCCCTAGGTGCCTGCTGAGCTAGAGGCCAAAATCCACAACTAGGCACTTTGCAAAAAACAGCTCTGTTTTCTTTGTCAAAATGTGATATGTCCATGTTGTGTTTTGGGGCATTTCCTGTCGCGGGTACTAGGCCTAATCCCACAAGTGAGGTATCATTTTTATCGGGAGACTTGTGGGAACGCTGGGTGGAAGGAAATGTGTGGCTCCTCTCAGATTCCAGAACTTTCTGTCACCGAAATGCGAGAAAAAAGTGTTTTTTTGGCCACATTTTGAGGTTTGCAAAGGATTCTGGGTAACAGAACCTGATCAGAGCCCCACAAGCCACCCCGTCTTGGATTCCGCTAGGTGTTTAGTTTTCAAAACTGTGCAGGTTTGCTAGGTTTCCCTAGGTGCCTGCTGAGCTAGAGGCCAAAATCCACAGCTAGGCACTTTGCAAAAAACAGCTCTGTTTTCTTTGTCAAAATGTGATGTGTCCACGTTGTGTTTTGGGGCATTTCCTGTTGCGGGTACTAGGCCTACCCCCACAAGTGAGGTATCATTTTTATCTGGAGACTTGGGGGAATGCTGGGTGGAAGGAAATTTGTTTCTCCTCTCAGATTCCAGAACTTTCTGTCACCGAAATGTGAGGAAAAAGTGTTTTTTTCGCCACATTTTGAGGTTTGCAAAGGATTCTGGGAAACAGAACCTGATCAGAGCCCCACAAGTCACCCCGTCTTGGATTCCCCTATGTGTTTAGTTTTCAAAACTGTGCAGGTTTGCTAGGTTTCCCTAGGTGCCTGCTGAGCTAGAGGCAAAAATCCAAAGCAAGGAACTTTGCAAAAAACAGCTCTGTTTTCTTTGTCAAAATGTGATGTGTCCACCTTGTGTTTTGGGGCATTTCCTGTCGCGGGTACTAGGCCTACCCCCACAAGTGAGGTATCATTTTTATCGGGAGACTTCGGGGAACGCTGGGTGGAAGGAAATTTGTGGCTCCTCTCAGATTCCAGAACTTTCTGTCACCGAAATGTGAGGAAAAAGTGTTTTTTCTCTCCACATTTTGAGGTTTGCAAAGGATTCTGGGTAACAGAACCTGATCAGAGCCCCACAAGTCACCCCGTTTGGATTCCCCTAGGTGTTTAGTTTTCAAAACTGTGCAGGTTTGCTAGGTTTCCCTAGGTGCCTGCTGAGCTAGAGGCCAAAATCCACAACTAGGCACTTTGCAAAAAACAGCTCTGTTTTCTTTGTCAAAATGTGATATGTCCATGTTGTGTTTTGGGGCATTTCCTGCCGCGGGCACTAGGCCTACCCCCACAAGTGAGATATCATTTTTATCGGGAGACTTGGGGGAACGCTGGGTGGAAGGAAATTTGTGGCTCTTCTCAGATTCCAGAACTTTCTGTCACCGAAATGTGAGGAAAAAGTGTTTTTTTCGCCACATTTTGAGGTTTGCAAAGGATTCTGGGTAACAGAACCTGATCAGAGCCCCACAAGTCACCCCGTCTTGGATTCCCCTAGGTGTTTAGTTTTCAAAACTGTGCAGGTTTGCTAGGTTTCCCTAGGTGCCTGCTGAGCTAGAGGCCAAAATCCACAGGTAGGGACGTTGCAAAAAACAGCTCTGTTTTCTTTGTCAAAATGTGATGTGTCCACGTTGTGTTTTGGGGCATTTCCTGTCGCGGGTACTAGGCCTACCCCCACAAGTGAGGTATCATTTTTATCGGGAGACTTGGGGGAACGCTGGGTGGAAGGAAATTTGTGGCTCCTCTCAGATTCCAGAACTTTCTGTCACCCAAATGTGAGGAAAAAGTGTTTTTTTGGCCACATTTCAAGGTTTGCAAAGGATTCTCGGTAACAGAACCTAATCAGAGCCCCACAAGTCACCCCGTCTTGGATTCCCCTAGGTGCTTAGTTTTCAAAACTGTGCAGGTTTGCCAGGTTTCCCTAGGTGCCTGCTGAGCTAGAGGCCAAAATCCACAGGTAGGCACTTTGCAAAAAACAGCTCTGTTTTCTTTGTCAAAATGTGATGTGTCCACGTTGTGTTTTGGGGCATTTCCTGTCGCGGGTACTAGGCCTAATCCCACAAGTGAGGTATCATTTTTATCGGGAGACTTGGGGGAACGCTGGGTGGAAGGAAATTTGTGGCTCCTCTCAGATTCCAGAACTTTCTGTCACCGAAATGTGAGGAAAAAGTGTTTTTTTGGCCACATCTTGAGGTTTGCAAGGATTCTGGGTAACAGAACCTGATCAGAGCCCCACAAGTCACCCCGTTTTGGATTCCCCTAGGTGTTTAGTTTTCAAAACTGTGCAGGTTTGCTAGGTTTCCCTAGGTGCCTGCTGAGCTAGAGGCCAAAATCCACAACTAGGCACTTTGCAAAAAACAGCTCTGTTTTCTTTGTCAAAATGTGATATGTCCATGTTGTGTTTTGGGGCATTTCCTGTCGCGGGTACTAGGCCTACCCCCACAAGTGAGGTATCATTTTTATCGGGAGACTTGGGGGAACGCTGGGTGGAAGGAAATTTGTGGCTCCTCTCAGATTTCAGAACTTTCTGTCACCGAAATGTGAGGAAAAAGTGTTTTTTTGGCCACATTTTGAGGTTTGCAAAGGATTCTGGGTAACAGAACCCGATCAGAGCCCCACAAGTCACCCCGTCTTGGATTCCCCTAGGTGTTTAGTTTTCAAAACTGTGCAGGTTTGCTAGGTTTCCCTAGGTGCCTGCTGAGCTAGAGGCCAAAATCCACAGCTAGGCACTTTGTAAAAAACAGCTCTGTTTTCTTTGTCAAAATGTGATATGTCCATGCTGTGTTTTGGGGCATTTCCTGTCGCTGGCACTAGGCCTACCCCCAGAAGTAAGGTATCATTTTTATCAGGAGACTTGGGGGAACGCTGGGTGGAAGGAAATTTGTGGCTCCTCTCAGATTCCAGAACTTTTTGTCTCCGAAATGTGAGGAAAAAGTGTTTTTTTGGCCACATTTTGAGGTTTGCAAAGGATTCTGGGAGACAGAACCTGATCAGAGCCCCACAAGTCACCCCGTCTTGGATTCCCCTAGGTGTATAGTTTTCAAAACTGTGCAGGTTTGCTAGGTTTCCCTAGGTGCCTGCTGAGCTAGAGGCCAAAATCCACAGGTAGGGACTTTGCAAAAAACAGCTCTGTTTTCTTTGTCAAAATGTGATGTGTCCACGTTGTGTTTTGGGGCATTTCCTGTTGCGGGTACTAGGCCTACCCCCACAAGTGAGGTATCATTTTTATCGGGAGACTTGGGGGAATGCTGGGTGAAAGGAAATTTGTGGCTCCTCTCAGATTCCAGAACTTTCTGTCACCGAAATGTGAGGAAAAAGTGTTTTTTTGGCCACATTTCAAGGTTTGCAAAGGATTCTCGGTAACAGAACCTAATCAGAGCCCCACAAGTCAACCCTTCTTGGATTCCCCAAGGTGTTTAGTTTTCAAAACTGTGCAGGTTTGCCAGGTTTCCCTAGGTGCCTGCTGAGCTAGAGGCCAAAATCCACAGCTAGGCACTTTGCAAAAAACAGCTCTGTTTTCTTTGTCAAAATGTGATATGTCCATGTTGTGTTTTGGGGCATTTCCTGTCGCGGGCACTAGGCCTACCCCCACAAGTGAGATATCATTTTTATCGGGAGACTTGGGGGATTGCTGGGTGGAAGGAAATCTGTGGCTCCTCTCAGATTCCAGAACTTTCTGTCACCGAAATGTGAGGAAAAAGTGTTTTTTTGGCCACATTTTGAGGTTTGCAAAGGATTCTGGGAAACAGAACCTGATCAGAGCCCCACAAGTCACCCCGTCTTGGATTCCCCTAGGTGTTTAGTTTTCAAAACTGTGCAGGTTTGCTAGGTTTCCCTAGGTGCCTGCTGAGCTAGAGGCCAAAATCCACAGCTAGGCACTTTGCAAAAAACAGCTCTGTTTTCTTTGTCAAAATGTGATGTGTCCACGTTGTGTTTTGGGGCATTTCCTATCGCGGGTACTAGGCCTACCCCCACAAGTGAGGTATCATTTTTATCGGGAGACTTGGGGGAACGTTTGGTGGAAGGAAATTTGTGGCTCATCTCAGATTCCAGAACTTTCTGTCACCGAAATGTGAGGGAAAAGTGTTTTTTTGGCCACATTTTGAGGTTTGCAAAGGATTCTGGGTAACAGAACCTGATCAGAGCCCCACAAGTCACCCCGTCTTGGATTCCCCTAGGTGTTTAGTTTTCAAAACTGTGCAGGTTTGCTAGGTTTCTCTAGGTGCCTGCTGAGCTAGAGGCCAAAATCCACAGCTAGGCACTTTGTAAAAAACAGCTCTGTTTTCTTTGTCAAAATGTGATATGTCCATGTTGTGTTTTGGGGCATTTCCTGTCGCTGGCACTAGGCCTACCCCCACAAGTGAGGTATCATTTTTATCTGGAGACTTGGGGGAACACAAGGTGGAAGGAAATTTGTGGCTCTTCTCAGATTCCAGAACTTTCTGTCACCGAAATGTGAGGAAAAAGTGTTTTTTTGGCCACATTTTGAGGTTTGCAAAGGATTCTGGGTAACAGAACCTGATCAGAGCCCCACAAGCCACCCCGTCTTGGATTCCGCTAGGTGTTTAGTTTTCAAAACTGTGCAGGTTTGCTAGGTTTCCCTAGGTGCCTGCTGAGCTAGAGGCCAAAATCCACAGCTAGGCACTTTGCAAAAAACAGCTCTGTTTTCTTTGTCAAAATGTGATGTGTCCACGTTGTGTTTTGGGGCATTTCCTGTTGCGGGTACTAGGCCTACCCCCACAAGTGAGGTATCATTTTTATCTGGAGACTTGGGGGAATGCTGGGTGGAAGGAAATTTGTTTCTCCTCTCAGATTCCAGAACTTTCTGTCACCGAAATGTGAGGAAAAAGTGTTTTTTTCGCCACATTTTGAGGTTTGCAAAGGATTCTGGGAAACAGAACCTGATCAGAGCCCCACAAGTCACCCCGTCTTGGATTCCCCTATGTGTTTAGTTTTCAAAACTGTGCAGGTTTGCTAGGTTTCCCTAGGTGCCTGCTGAGCTAGAGGCAAAAATCCAAAGCAAGGAACTTTGCAAAAAACAGCTCTGTTTTCTTTGTCAAAATGTGATGTGTCCACCTTGTGTTTTGGGGCATTTCCTGTCGCGGGTACTAGGCCTACCCCCACAAGTGAGGTATCATTTTTATCGGGAGACTTCGGGGAACGCTGGGTGGAAGGAAATTTGTGGCTCCTCTCAGATTCCAGAACTTTCTGTCACCGAAATGTGAGGAAAAAGTGTTTTTTCTCTCCACATTTTGAGGTTTGCAAAGGATTCTGGGTAACAGAACCTGATCAGAGCCCCACAAGTCACCCCGTTTGGATTCCCCTAGGTGTTTAGTTTTCAAAACTGTGCAGGTTTGCTAGGTTTCCCTAGGTGCCTGCTGAGCTAGAGGCCAAAATCCACAACTAGGCACTTTGCAAAAAACAGCTCTGTTTTCTTTGTCAAAATGTGATATGTCCATGTTGTGTTTTGGGGCATTTCCTGCCGCGGGCACTAGGCCTACCCCCACAAGTGAGATATCATTTTTATCGGGAGACTTGGGGGAACGCTGGGTGGAAGGAAATTTGTGGCTCTTCTCAGATTCCAGAACTTTCTGTCACCGAAATGTGAGGAAAAAGTGTTTTTTTCGCCACATTTTGAGGTTTGCAAAGGATTCTGGGTAACAGAACCTGATCAGAGCCCCACAAGTCACCCCGTCTTGGATTCCCCTAGGTGTTTAGTTTTCAAAACTGTGCAGGTTTGCTAGGTTTCCCTAGGTGCCTGCTGAGCTAGAGGCCAAAATCCACAGGTAGGGACGTTGCAAAAAACAGCTCTGTTTTCTTTGTCAAAATGTGATGTGTCCACGTTGTGTTTTGGGGCATTTCCTGTCGCGGGTACTAGGCCTACCCCCACAAGTGAGGTATCATTTTTATCGGGAGACTTGGGGGAACGCTGGGTGGAAGGAAATTTGTGGCTCCTCTCAGATTCCAGAACTTTCTGTCACCCAAATGTGAGGAAAAAGTGTTTTTTTGGCCACATTTCAAGGTTTGCAAAGGATTCTCGGTAACAGAACCTAATCAGAGCCCCACAAGTCACCCCGTCTTGGATTCCCCTAGGTGCTTAGTTTTCAAAACTGTGCAGGTTTGCCAGGTTTCCCTAGGTGCCTGCTGAGCTAGAGGCCAAAATCCACAGGTAGGCACTTTGCAAAAAACAGCTCTGTTTTCTTTGTCAAAATGTGATGTGTCCACGTTGTGTTTTGGGGCATTTCCTGTCGCGGGTACTAGGCCTAATCCCACAAGTGAGGTATCATTTTTATCGGGAGACTTGGGGGAACGCTGGGTGGAAGGAAATTTGTGGCTCCTCTCAGATTCCAGAACTTTCTGTCACCGAAATGTGAGGAAAAAGTGTTTTTTTGGCCACATCTTGAGGTTTGCAAGGATTCTGGGTAACAGAACCTGATCAGAGCCCCACAAGTCACCCCGTTTTGGATTCCCCTAGGTGTTTAGTTTTCAAAACTGTGCAGGTTTGCTAGGTTTCCCTAGGTGCCTGCTGAGCTAGAGGCCAAAATCCACAACTAGGCACTTTGCAAAAAACAGCTCTGTTTTCTTTGTCAAAATGTGATATGTCCATGTTGTGTTTTGGGGCATTTCCTGTCGCGGGTACTAGGCCTACCCCCACAAGTGAGGTATCATTTTTATCGGGAGACTTGGGGGAACGCTGGGTGGAAGGAAATTTGTGGCTCCTCTCAGATTTCAGAACTTTCTGTCACCGAAATGTGAGGAAAAAGTGTTTTTTTTGGCCACATTTTGAGGTTTGCAAAGGATTCTGGGTAACAGAACCCGATCAGAGCCCCACAAGTCACCCCGTCTTGGATTCCCCTAGGTGTTTAGTTTTCAAAACTGTGCAGGTTTGCTAGGTTTCCCTAGGTGCCTGCTGAGCTAGAGGCCAAAATCCACAGCTAGGCACTTTGTAAAAAACAGCTCTGTTTTCTTTGTCAAAATGTGATATGTCCATGCTGTGTTTTGGGGCATTTCCTGTCGCTGGCACTAGGCCTACCCCCAGAAGTAAGGTATCATTTTTATCAGGAGACTTGGGGGAACGCTGGGTGGAAGGAAATTTGTGGCTCCTCTCAGATTCCAGAACTTTTTGTCTCCGAAATGTGAGGAAAAAGTGTTTTTTTGGCCACATTTTGAGGTTTGCAAAGGATTCTGGGAGACAGAACCTGATCAGAGCCCCACAAGTCACCCCGTCTTGGATTCCCCTAGGTGTATAGTTTTCAAAACTGTGCAGGTTTGCTAGGTTTCCCTAGGTGCCTGCTGAGCTAGAGGCCAAAATCCACAGGTAGGGACTTTGCAAAAAACAGCTCTGTTTTCTTTGTCAAAATGTGATGTGTCCACGTTGTGTTTTGGGGCATTTCCTGTTGCGGGTACTAGGCCTACCCCCACAAGTGAGGTATCATTTTTATCGGGAGACTTGGGGGAATGCTGGGTGAAAGGAAATTTGTGGCTCCTCTCAGATTCCAGAACTTTCTGTCACCGAAATGTGAGGAAAAAGTGTTTTTTTGGCCACATTTCAAGGTTTGCAAAGGATTCTCGGTAACAGAACCTAATCAGAGCCCCACAAGTCAACCCTTCTTGGATTCCCCAAGGTGTTTAGTTTTCAAAACTGTGCAGGTTTGCCAGGTTTCCCTAGGTGCCTGCTGAGCTAGAGGCCAAAATCCACAGCTAGGCACTTTGCAAAAAACAGCTCTGTTTTCTTTGTCAAAATGTGATATGTCCATGTTGTGTTTTGGGGCATTTCCTGTCGCGGGCACTAGGCCTACCCCCACAAGTGAGATATCATTTTTATCGGGAGACTTGGGGGATTGCTGGGTGGAAGGAAATCTGTGGCTCCTCTCAGATTCCAGAACTTTCTGTCACCGAAATGTGAGGAAAAAGTGTTTTTTTGGCCACATTTTGAGGTTTGCAAAGGATTCTGGGAAACAGAACCTGATCAGAGCCCCACAAGTCACCCCGTCTTGGATTCCCCTAGGTGTTTAGTTTTCAAAACTGTGCAGGTTTGCTAGGTTTCCCTAGGTGCCTGCTGAGCTAGAGGCCAAAATCCACAGCTAGGCACTTTGCAAAAAACAGCTCTGTTTTCTTTGTCAAAATGTGATGTGTCCACGTTGTGTTTTGGGGCATTTCCTATCGCGGGTACTAGGCCTACCCCCACAAGTGAGGTATCATTTTTATCGGGAGACTTGGGGGAACGTTTGGTGGAAGGAAATTTGTGGCTCATCTCAGATTCCAGAACTTTCTGTCACCGAAATGTGAGGGAAAAGTGTTTTTTTGGCCACATTTTGAGGTTTGCAAAGGATTCTGGGTAACAGAACCTGATCAGAGCCCCACAAGTCACCCCGTCTTGGATTCCCCTAGGTGTTTAGTTTTCAAAACTGTGCAGGTTTGCTAGGTTTCTCTAGGTGCCTGCTGAGCTAGAGGCCAAAATCCACAGCTAGGCACTTTGTAAAAAACAGCTCTGTTTTCTTTGTCAAAATGTGATATGTCCATGTTGTGTTTTGGGGCATTTCCTGTCGCTGGCACTAGGCCTACCCCCACAAGTGAGGTATCATTTTTATCTGGAGACTTGGGGGAACACAAGGTGGAAGGAAATTTGTGGCTCTTCTCAGATTCCAGAACTTTCTGTCACCGAAATGTGAGGAAAAAGTGTTTTTTTTCGCCACATTTTGAGGTTTGCAAAGGATTCTGGGTAACAGAACCTGATCAGAGCCCCACAAGTCACCCCGTCTTGGATTCCCCTAGGTGTTTAGTTTTCAAAACTGTGCAGGTTTGCTAGGTTTCCCTAGGTGTCTGCTGAGCTAGAGGCCAAAGTCCACAGGTAGGCACTTTGCAAAAAACAGCTCTGTTTTCTTTGTCAAAATGTGATGTGTCCACGTTGTGTTTTGGGGCATTTCCTGTCGCGGGTACTAGGCCTAATCCCACAAGTGAGGTATCATTTTTATCGGGAGACTTGGGGGAACGCTGGGTGGAAGGAAATTTGTGGCTCCTCTCAGATTCCAGAACTTTCTGTCACCGAAATGTTAGGAAAAAGTGTTTTTTTGCCACATTTTTAGGTTTGCAAAGGATTCTGGGTAACGGAACCTGATCAGAGCCTCACAAGTCACCCCGTCTTGGATTCCCCTAGGTGTTTAGTTTTCAAAACTGCGCAGGTTTGCTAGGTTTCCCTAGGTGCCTGCTGTGCTAGAGGCCAAAATCCACAGCTAGGCACTTTGCAAAAAACAGCTCTGTTTTCTTTGTCAAAATGTGATATGTCCATGTTGTGTTTGGGGCATTTCCTGTCGCGGGCACTAGGCCTACCCCCACAAGTGAGATATCATTTTTATCGTGAGACTTGGGGGAACGCTGGGTGGAAGGAAATGTGTGGCTCCTCTCAGATTCCAGAACTTTCTGTCACCGAAATGTGAGGAAAAAGTGTTTTTTTGGCCACATTTTGGGGTTTGCAAAGGATTCTGGGAAACAGAACATGATCAGAGCCCCACAAGTCACCCGTCTTGGATTCCCCTAGGTGTTTAGTTTTCAAAACTGTGCAGCTTTGCTAGGTTTCCCTAGGTGCCTGCTGAGCTAGAGGCCAAAATCCACAGGTAGGCACTTTGCAAAAAACAGCTCTGTTTTCTTTGTCAAAATGTGATGTGTCCACGTTGTGTTTTGGGGCATTTCCTGTCACTAGCACTAGGCCTACCACCACAAGTGAGGTATAATTTTTATCTGGAGACTTGGGGGAACGCTAGGTGCAAGGTAATTTGTGGCTCCTCTCAGATTCCAGAACTTTCTGTCACCGAAATGTGAGGAAAAAGTGTTTTTTTCGCCACATTTTGAGGTTTGCAAAGGATTCTGGGTAGCAGAACCTGATCAGAGCCCCACAAGTCACCCCGTCTTGGATTCCCCTAGGTGTTTAGTTTTCAAAACTGTGCAGGTTTGCTAGTTTTCCCTAGGTGCCTGCTGAGCTAGAGGCCAAAATCCACAGGTAGACACTTTGCAAAAAACAGCTCTGTTTTCTTTGTAAAAATGTGATGTGTCCACGTTTTTTTGGGGGGCATTTCCTGTTGCTGGCACTAGGCCTACCCCCACAAGTGAGGTATCATTTTTATCTGGAGACTTGGGGGAACGCTAGGTGGAAGGAAATTTGTGGCTCCTCTCAGATTCCAGAACTTTCTGTCACCGAAATGTGAGGAAAAAGTTTTTTTTTCGCCACATTTTGAGGTTTGCAAAGGATTCTGGGTAACAGAACCTGATCAGAGCCCCACAAGTCACCCCGTCTTGGATTCCCCTAGGTGTTTAGTTTTCAAAACTGTGCAGGTTGGCTAGGTTTCCCTAGGTGCGTGCTGAGCTAGAGGCCAAAATCCACAGCTAGGCACTTTGCAAAAAACAGCTCTGTTTTCTTTGTCAAAATGTGATATGTCCATATTGTGTTTTGGGGCATTTCCTGTCGCGGGCACTAGGCCTACCCCCACAAGTGAGATATCATTTTTATCGGGAGACTTGGGGGAACGCTGGGTGGAAGGAAATGTGTGGCTCCTCTCAGATTCCAAAACTTTCTGTCACCGAAATGTGAGGAAAAAGTGTTTTTTTGCCCACATTTTGAGGTTTGCAAAGGATTCTGGGTAACAGAACCTGATCAGAGCACCACAAGTCACCCCGTCTTGGATTCCCCTAGGTGTTTAGTTTTCAAAACTGTGCAGGTTTGCTAGGTTTCCCTAGGTGCCTGCTGAGCTAGAGGCCAAAATCCACAGCTAGGCACTTTGTAAAAAACAGCTCTGTTTTCTTTGTCAAAATATGATGTGTCCAAGTTGTGTTTTGGGGCATTTCCTGTTGCTGGCACTAGGCCTACCCCCACAAGTGAGGTATCATTTTTATCTGGAGACTTGGGGGAACGCTAGGTGGAAGGAAATTTGTGGCTCCTCTCAGATTCCAGAACTTTCTGTCACCGAAATGTGAGGAAAAAGTTTTTTTTTCGCCACCGTTTGAGGTTTGCAAAGGATTCTGGGTAACAGAACCTGATCAGAGCCCCACAAGTCTCCCCGTCTTGGATTCCCCTAGGTGTTTGGTTTTCAAAACTGTGCAGGTTTGCTAGGTCTCCCTAGGTGCCTGCTGAGCTAGAGGCCAAAATCCACAGGTAGGCACTTTGCAAAAAACAGCTCTGTTTTCTTTGTCAAAATGTGATGTGTCCACCTTGTGTTTTGGGGCATTTCCTGTCGCTGGCACTAGGCCTACCCCCACAAGTGAGGTATCATTTTTATCTGGAGACTTGGGGGAACGCTAGGTGGAAGGAAATTTGTGGCTCCTCTCAGATTCCAGAACTTTCTGTCACCGAAATGTGAGGAAAAAGTGTTTTTTTCGCCACATTTTGAGGTTTGCAAAGGATTCTGGGTAACAGAACCTGATCAGAGCCCCACAAGTCACCCCGTCTTGGATTCCCCTAGGAGTTTAGTTTTCAAAACTGTGCAGGTTTGCTAGGTTTCCCTAGGTGCCTGCTGAGCTAGATGCCAAAATCCACAGCTAGGCACTTTGCAAAAAACAGCTCTGTTTTGTTTGTCAAAATGTGATGTGTCCACGTTGGGTTTTGGGGCATTTCCTGTCGCGGGTACTAGGCCTACCCCCACAAGTGAGGTATCATTTTTATTGGGAGACTTGGGGGAACGCTGGGTGGAAGGAAATTTGTGGCTCCTCTCAGATTCCAGAACTTTCTGTCACCGAAATGTGAGGAAAAAGTGTTTTTTCCGCCACATTTTGAGGTTTGCAAAGGATTCTGGGTAGCAGAACCTAATCAGAGCCCCACAAGTCACCCCGTCTTGGATTCCCCTAGGTGTTTAGTTTTCAAAAGTGTGCAGGTTTGCCAGGTTTCCCTAGGTGCCTGCTGAGCTAGAGGCCAACATCCACAAGTAGGCACTTTGCAAAAAACAGCTCTGTTTTCTTTGTCAAAATGTGATGTGTCCACGTTGTGTTTTGGGGCATTTCCTGTCGCGGGTACTAGGCCTAATCCCACAAGTGAGGTATCATTTTTATCGGGAGACTTGGGGGAACGCTAGGTGGAAGGAAATTTGTGGCTCCTCTCAGATTCCAGAACTTTCTGTCACCGAAATGTGAGGAAAAAATGTTTTTTTGGCCACATTTTGAGGTTTGCAAGGATTCTGGGTAACAGAACCTGATCAGAGCCCCACAAGTCACCCCGTTTTGGATTCCCCTAGGTGTTTAGTTTTCAAAACTGTGCAGGTTTGCTAGGTTTCCCTAGGTGCCTGCTGAGCTAGAGGCCAAAATCCACAACTAGGCACTTTGCAAAAAACAGCTCTGTTTTCTTTGTCAAAATGTGATATGTCCATGTTGTGTTTTGGGGCATTTCCTGTCGCGGGTACTAGGCCTACCCCCACAAGTGAGGTATCATTTTTATCGGGAGACTTGGGGGAACGCTGGGTGGAAGGAAATTTGTGGCTCCTCTCAGATTTCAGAACTTTCTGTCACCGAAATGTGAGGAAAAAGTGTTTTTTTGGCCACATTTTGAGGTTTGCAAAGGATTCTGGGTAACAGAACCCGATCAGAGCCCCACAAGTCACCCCGTCTTGGATTCCCCTAGGTGTTTAGTTTTCAAAACTGTGCAGGTTTGCTAGGTTTCCCTAGGTGCCTGCTGAGCTAGAGGCCAAAATCCACAGCTAGGCACTTTGCAAAAAACAGCTCTGTTTTCTTTGTCAAAATGTGATGTGTCCACGTTGTGTTTTGGGGCATTTCCTGTCGCTGGCACTAGGCCTACCCCCACAAGTGAGGTATCATTTTTATCTGGAGACTTGGGGGAACGCTAGGTGGAAGGATATTTGTGGCTCCTCTCAGATTCCAGAACTTTCTGTCACCGAAATGTGAGGAAAAAGGTTTTTTTTCGCCACATTTTGAGGTTTGCAAAGGATGCTGGATAACAGAACCTGATCAGAGCCCCACAAGTCACCCCGTCTTGGATTCCCCTAGGAGTTTAGTTTTCAAAACTGTGCAGGTTTGCTAGGTTTCCCTAGGTGCATGCTGAGCTAGAGGCCAAAATCCACAGCTAGGCACTTTGCAAAAAACAGCTCTGTTTTCTTTGTCAAAATGTGATGTGTCCACGTTGTGTTTTGGGGCCGGGTACTAGGCCTACCCCCACAAGTGAGGTATCATTTTTATCGGGAGACTTGGGGGAACCCTGGGTGGAAGGAAATTTGTGGTTCCTCTCAGATTCCAGAACTTTCTGTCACCGAAATGTGAGGAAAAAATGTTTTTTTGGCCACATTTTGAGGTTTGCAAGGATTCTGGGTAACAGAACCTGATCAGAGCCCCACAAGTCACCCCGTCTTGGATTCCCCTAGGTGTTTAGTTTTCAGAACTGTGCAGGTTTGCTAGGTTTCCCTAGGTGCCTGCTGAGCTAGAGGCCAAAATCCACAGCTAGGCACTTTGCAAAAAACAGCTCTGTTTTGTTTGTCAAAGTGTGATGTGTCCACATTGTCTTTTGGGGCATTTCCTGTTGCGGGTACTATGCCTACCCCCACAAGTGAGGTATCATTTTTATCGGGAGACTTGGGGGAACGCTGGGTGGAAGGAAATTTGTGGCTCCTCTCAGATTCCAGAACTTTCTGTCACCGAAATGTGAGGAAAAAGTGTTTTTTTGGCACATTTCGAGGTTTGCAAAGGATTCTCGGTAACAGAACCTAATCAGAGCCCCACAAGTCACCCCATCTTGGATTCCCCTAGGTGTTTAGTTTTCAAAACTGTGCAGGTTTGCCAAGTTTCCCTAGGTGCCTGCTGAGCTAGAGGCCAACATCCACAAGTAGGTACTTTGCAAAAAACAGCTCTGTTTTCTTTGTCAAAATGTGATGTGTCCACATTGTGTTTTGGGGCATTTCCTGTCGCGGGTACTAGGCCTAATCCCACAAGTGAGGTATCATTTTTATCGGGAGACTTGTGGGAACGCTGGGTGGAAGGAAATGTGTGGCTCCTCTCAGATTTCAGAACTTTCTGTCACCGAAATGCGAGAAAAAAGTGTTTTTTTGGCCACATTTTGAGGTTTGCAAAGGATTCTGGGTAACAGAACCTGATCAGAGCCCCACAAGCCACCCCGTCTTGGATTCCCCTAGGTGTTTAGTTTTCAAAACTGTGCAGGTTTGCTAGGTTTCCCTAGGTGCCTGCTGAGCTAGAGGCCAAAATCCACAGCTAGGCACTTTGCAAAAAACAGCTCTGTTTTCTTTGTCAAAATGTGATGTGTCCACGTTGTGTTTTGGGGCATTTCCTGTCACTAGCACTAGGCCTACCACCACAAGTGAGGTATAATTTTTATCTGGAGACTTGGGGGAACGCTAGGTGCAAGGAAATTTGTGGCTCCTCTCAGATTCTAGAACTTTCTGTCACCGAAATGTGAGGAAAAAGTGTTTTTTTGGCCACATTTCGAGGTTTGCAAAGGATTCTCGGTAACAGAACCTTATCAGAGCCCCACAAGTCACCCCGTCTTGGATTCCCCTAGGTGTTTAGTTTTCAAAACTGTGCAGGTTTGCCAAGTTTCCCTAGGTGCCTGCTGAGCTAGAGGCCAACATCCACAAGTAGGTACTTTGTAAAAAACAGCTCTGTTTCTTTGTCAAAATGTGATGTGTCCACGTTGTGTTTTGGGGCATTTCCTGTCGCGGGTACTAGGCCTAATCCCACAAGTGAGGTATCATTTTTATCGGGAGACTTGTGGGAACGCTGGGTGGAAGGAAATGTGTGGTTCCTCTCAGATTCCAGAACTTTCTGTCACCGAAATGCGAGGAAAAAGTGTTTTTTTTGGCCACATTTTGAGGTTTGCAAAGGATTCTGGGTAACAGAACCTGATCAGAGCCCCACAAGCCACCCCGTCTTGGATTCCCCTAGGTGTTTAGTTTTCAAAACTGTGCAGGTTTGCTAGGTTTCCCTAGGTGCCTGCTGAGCTAGAGGCCAAAATCCACAGCTAGGCACTTTGCAAAAAACAGCTCTGTTTTCTTTGTCAAAATATGATGTGTCCACGTTGTGTTTTGGGGCATTTCCTGTTGCGGGTACTAGGCCTACCCCCACAAGTGAGGTATCATTTTTATCGGGAGACTTGGGGGAACGCTGGGTGGAAGGAAATTTGCGGCTCCTCTCAGATTCCAGAACTTTCTGTCACCGAAATGTGAGGAAAAAGTGTTTTTTTGGCCACATTTTGAGGTTTGCAAAGGATTCTCGGTAACAGAACCTAATCAGAGCCCCACAAGTCACCCCGTCTTGGATTCCCCTAGGTGTTTAGTTTTCAAAACTGTGCAGGTTTGCTAGGTTTCCCTAGGTGCCTGCTGAGCTAGAGGCCAAAATCCACAGCTAGGCACTTTACAAAAAACAGCTCGGTTTTCTTTGTCAAAATGTGATATGTCCATGTTGTGTTTTGGGGCATTTCAGGTCGCGGGCACTAGGCCTACCCCCACAAGTGAGGTATCATTTTTATCGGGAGACTTGGGGGAACGCTGGGTGGAAGGAAATTTGTGGCTCCTCTCAGATTCCAGAACTTTCTGTCACCGAAATGCGAGGAAAAAGTGTTTTTTTGGCCACATTTTGAGGTTTGCAAAGGATTCTGGGTAACAGAACCTGATCAGAGCCCCACAAGTCACCCCGTCTTGGATTCCCCTAGGTGTCTAGTTTTCAAAACTCTGCAGGTTTGCTAAGTTTCCCTAGGTGCCTGCTGACCTAGAGGCCAAAATCCACAGCTAGGCACTTTGCAAAAAGCAGCTCTGTTTTCTTTGTCAAAATGTGATGTGTCCACGTTGTGTTTTGGGGCATTTCCTGTCGCGGGCACTAGGCCTACCCCCACAAGTGAGGTATCATTTTTATCGGGAGACTTGGGGGAACCCTGGGTGGAAGGAAATTTGTGGCTCCTCTCAGATTCCAGAACTTTCTGTCACCGAAATGTGAGGAAAAAGTGTTTTTTTGGCCACATTTTTAGGTTTGCAAAGGATTCTGGGTAACAGAACCTGATCAGAGCCTCACAAGTCAACCCGTCTTGGATTCCCCTAGGTGTTTAGTTTTCAAAACTGCGCAGGTTTGCTAGGTTTCCCTAGGTGCCTGCTGAACTAGAGGCCAAAATCCACAGCTAGGCACTTTGTAAAAAACAGCTCTGTTTTCTTTGTCAAAATGTGATATGTCCATGTTGTGTTTTGGGGCATTTCCTGTTGCGGGCACTAGGCCTACCCCCACAAGTGAGATATCATTTTTATCGTGAGACTTGGGGGAACGCTGGGTGGAAGGAAATGTGTGGCTCCTCTCAGATTCCAGAACTTTCTGTCACCGAAATGTGAGGAAAAAGTGTTTTTTTGGCCACATTTTGAGGTTTGCAAAGGATTCTGGGAAACAGAACCTGATCAGAGCCCCACAAGTCACCCCGTCTTGGATTCCCCTAGGTGTCTAGTTTTCAAAACTGTGCAGGTTTGCTAGGTTTCCCTAGGTGCCTGCTGAGATAGAGGCCAAAATCCACAGCTAGGCACTTTGCAAAAATCAGCTCTGTTTTCTTTGTCAAAATGTGATGTGTCCACGTTGTGTTTTGGGGCATTTCCTGTTGCTGGCACTAGGCCTACCCCCACAAGTGAGGTATCATTTTTATCTGGAGACTTGGGGGAACGCTAGGTGGAAGGAAATTTGTGGCTCCTCTCAGATTCCAGAATTTCTGTCACCGAAATGTGAGGAAAAAGTGTTTTTTTGGCCACATTTTGAGGTTTGCAAAGGATTCTGGGTAACAGAACCTGATCAGAGCCCCACAAGTCACCCCGTCTTGGATTACCCTAGGTGTCTAGTTTTCAAAACTCTGCAGGTTTGCTAAGTTTCCCTAGGTGCCTGCTGACCTAGAGGCCAAAATCCACAGCTAGGCACTTTGCAAAAAGCAGCTCTGTTTTCTTTGTCAAAATGTGATGTGTCCACGTTGTGTTTTGGGGCATTTCCTGTCGCGGGCACTAGGCCTACCCCCACAAGTGAGGTATCATTTTTATCGGGAGACTTGGGGGAACCCTGGGTGGAAGGAAATTTGTGGCTCCTCTCAGATTCCAGAACTTTCTGTCACCGAAATGTGAGGAAAAAGTGTTTTTTTGGCCACATTTTTAGGTTTGCAAAGGATTCTGGGTAACAGAACCTGATCAGAGCCTCACAAGTCAACCCGTCTTGGATTCCCCTAGGTGTTTAGTTTTCAAAACTGCGCAGGTTTGCTAGGTTTCCCTAGGTGCCTGCTGAACTAGAGGCCAAAATCCACAGCTAGGCACTTTGTAAAAAACAGCTCTGTTTTCTTTGTCAAAATGTGATATGTCCATGTTGTGTTTTGGGGCATTTCCTGTTGCGGGCACTAGGCCTACCCCCACAAGTGAGATATCATTTTTATCGTGAGACTTGGGGGAACGCTGGGTGGAAGGAAATTTGTGGCTCCTCTCAGATTCCAGAACTTTCTGTCACCGAAATGTTAGGAAAAAGTGTTTTTTTGCCACATTTTTAGGTTTGCAAAGGATTCTGGGTAACAGAACCTGATCAGAGCCTCACAAGTCACCCCGTCTTGGATTCCCCTAGGTGTCTAGTTTTCAAAACTGTGCAGGTTTGCTAGGTTTCCCTAGGTGCCTGCTGAGATAGAGGCCAAAATCCACAGCTAGGCACTTTGCAAAAATCAGCTCTGTTTTCTTTGTCAAAATGTGATGTGTCCACGTTGTGTTTTGGGGCATTTCCTGTTGCTGGCACTAGGCCTACCCCCACAAGTGAGGTATCATTTTTATCTGGAGACTTGGGGGAACGCTAGGTGGAAGGAAATTTGTGGCTCCTCTCAGATTCCAGAACTTTCTGTCACCGAAATGTGAGGAAAAAGTGTTTTTTTTGGCCACATTTTGAGGTTTGCAAAGGATTCTGGGAAACAGAACCTGATCAGAGCCCCACAAGTCACCCCGTCTTGGATTCCCCTAGGTGTCTAGTTTTCAAAACTGTGCAGGTTTGCTAGGTTTCCCTAGGTGCCTGCTGAGATAGAGGCCAAAATCCACAGCTAGGCACTTTGCAAAAATCAGCTCTGTTTTCTTTGTCAAAATGTGATGTGTCCACGTTGTGTTTTGGGGCATTTCCTGTTGCTGGCACTAGGCCTACCCCCACAAGTGAGGTATCATTTTTATCTGGAGACTTGGGGGAACGCTAGGTGGAAGGAAATTTGTGGCTCCTCTCAGATTCCAGAATTTCTGTCACCGAAATGTGAGGAAAAAGTGTTTTTTTGGCCACATTTTGAGGTTTGCAAAGGATTCTGGGTAACAGAACCTGATCAGAGCCCCACAAGTCACCCCGTCTTGGATTCCCCTAGGTGTCTAGTTTTCAAAACTCTGCAGGTTTGCTAAGTTTCCCTAGGTGCCTGCTGACCTAGAGGCCAAAATCCACAGCTAGGCACTTTGCAAAAAGCAGCTCTGTTTTCTTTGTCAAAATGTGATGTGTCCACGTTGTGTTTTGGGGCATTTCCTGTCGCGGGCACTAGGCCTACCCCCACAAGTGAGGTATCATTTTTATCAGGAGACTTGGGGGAACCCTGGGGTGGAAGGAAATTTGTGGCTCCTCTCAGATTCCAGAACTTTCTGTCACCGAAATGTGAGGAAAAAGTGTTTTTTTGGCCACATTTTTAGGTTTGCAAAGGATTCTGGGTAACAGAACCTGATCAGAGCCTCACAAGTCACCCCGTCTTGGATTCCCCTAGGTGTTTAGTTTTCAAAACTGCGCAGGTTTGCTAGGTTTCCCTAGGTGCCTGCTGAACCAGAGGCCAAAATCCAAAGCTAGGCACTTTGGCAAAAAACAGCTTTGTTTTCTTTGTCAAAATGTGATATGTCCATGTTGTGTTTTGGGGCATTTCCTGTCGCGGGCACTAGGCCTACCCCCACAAGTGAGATATCATTTTTATCGTGAGACTTGGGGGAACGCTGGGTGGAAGGAAATGTGTGGCTCCTCTCAGATTCCAGAACTTTCTGTCACCGAAATGTGAGGAAAAAGTGTTTTTTTGGCCACATTTTGAGGTTTGCAAAGGATTCTGGGAAACAGAACCTGATCAGAGCCCCACAAGTCACCCCGTCTTGGATTCTCCTAGGTGTCTAGTTTTCAAAACTGTGCAGGTTTGCTAGGTTTCCCTAGGTGCCTGCTGAGATAGAGGCCAAAATCCACAGCTAGGCACTTTGCAAAAATCAGCTCTGTTTTCTTTGTCAAAATGTGATGTGTCCACGTTGTGTTTTGGGGCATTTCCTGTTGCTGGCACTAGGCCTACCCCCACAAGTGAGGTATCATTTTTATCTGGAGACTTGGGGGAACGCTAGGTGGAAGGAAATTTGTGGCTCCTCTCAGATTCCAGAATTTCTGTCACCGAAATGTGAGGAAAAAGTGTTTTTTTTGCCACATTTTGAGGTTTGCAAAGGATTCTGGGTAACAGAACCTGATCAGAGCCCCACAAGTCACCCCGTCTTGGATTCCCCTAGGTGTTTAGTTTTCAAAACTGTGCAGGTTTGCTAGGTTTCCCTAGGTGCCTGCTGAGCTAGAGGCCAAAATCCACAGCTAGGCACTTTGCAAAAAACAGCTCTGTTTTCTTTGTCAAAATGTGCTATGTCAATGTTGTGTTTTGGGGCATTTCCTGTCGCTGGCACTAGGCCTACCCCCACAAGTGAGGTATCATTTTTATCTGGAGACTTGGGGGAATGCTGGGTGGAAGGAAATGTGTGGCTCCTCTCATATTCCAGAACTTTCTGTCACCGAAATGTGAGGAAAAATTGTTTTTTTGGCCACATTTTGGGGTTTGCAAAGGATTCTGGGAAACAGAACATGATCAGAGCCCCACAAGTCACCCGTCTTGGATTCCCCTAGGTGTTTAGTTTTCAAAACTGTGCAGCTTTGCTAGGTTTCCCTAGGTGCCTGCTAAGCTAGAGGCCAAAATCCACAGGTAGGCACTTTGCAAAAAACAGCTTTTTTTCTTTGTCAAAATGTGATGTGTCCACGTTGTGTTTTGGGGCATTTCCTGTCACTAGCACTAGGCCTACCACCACAAGTGAGGTATAATTTTTATCTGGAGACTTGGGGGAACGCTAGGTGCAAGGAAATTTGTGGCTCCTCTCAGATTCCAGAACTTTCTGTCACCGAAATGTGAGGAAAAAGTGTTTTTTTCGCCACATTTTGAGGTTTGCAAAGGATTCTGGGTAGCAGAACCTGATCAGAGCCCCACAAGTCACCCCGTCTTGGATTCCCCTAGGTGTTTAGTTTTCAAAACTGTGCAGGTTTGCTAGGTTTCCCTAGGTGCCTGCTGAGCTAGAGGCCAAAATCCACAGGTAGGCACTTTGCAAAAAACAGCTCTGTTTTCTTTGTCAAAATGTGATGTGTCCACGTTGTGTTTTGGGGCATTTCCTTTTGCTGGCACTAGGCCTACCCCCACAAGTGAGGTATCATTTTTATCTGGAGACTTGGGGGATCGCTAGGTGGAAGGAAATTTGTGGCTCCTCTCAGATTCCAGAACTTTCTGTCACCGAAATGTGAGGAAAAAGTTTTTTTTTCGCCACATTTTGAGGTTTGCAAAGGATTCTGGGTAACAGAACCTGATCAGAGCCCCACAAGTCACCCCGTCTTGGATTCCCCTAGGTGTTTAGTTTTCAAAACTGTGCAGGTTTGCTGGGTTTCCCTAGGTGCCTGCTGAGCTAGAGGCCAAAATCCACAGCTAGGCACTTTGCAAAAAACAGCTCTGTTTTCTTTGTCAAAATGTGATATGTCCATA